>NC_059482.1:7307293-7617293 GCF_018139145.2 Gymnogyps californianus
CTACAGGGTGCCAATTCTGACTTTTAATCAGGACTATCAATTGTGCTAATACTACGCACCTCTATACCAGGAAAGAAGCACAAAACTAGCCTGTTGTATCTACATTTTATCTTTTGTACCCACTGGTTCTCTGCCTCATTGGTCTATTGCGAGGTGAAAAAGTATGTGAAAATGCAGGATCACCAAAAGGGATTTTAACAGACTTAACAGAGCAGAATTCCACCCCTTTGTAACCCTCACACTAAGAGATCTTCTGAGACTTTGCATGTCACTCTGAGGAATGCATAAGTTTGACAGGAAGCCTGTCAACTGTACTACCTTGGGGTGCCCCTTTGAGAAATTTCTTGTTTTATGCCCAGCTACACAATCTAGTGTTTTGACAGATACAAGATGAAGGGAAAACATTATTCTCCTCTGTCTGACAAGTAAAATCAAAAAGACATTTTTTACTACGATTTTCTTATCAATTCTAAAGTTTTGCCACCTGTATCAACATCAATATCTAAAAACAGTTAGACAAAGTATTTGAAAGCATGTAAATAGAAACACACATGATGACTTCAAAAGGCAACAGGACGATTCTAATCTGAACACAAACAAACAAAATCTAAGGATCTGAAATTAAAACAGACATCACATGCTCTGATATCAATCCCTGGCAGAGGATAAAAACCCAGGCAGATAGAAACACACCAGAGAACTCCAAAACCTGGATAACTTACAGATCCACTGAAAATATCTTAGTGCATTACAGTGAGCTACTACATATGCAGATAATAGCTGAGTACATCCTTCTGTTAAGACCTTTATTCTTTTTCACTTAATTTACTTTGCTCACAATAGATGTCCGAGTATGAACATGGACTAACAAAGCTTATGTCGCTTATAAAGAAATAGGGAGATGCTTGCTATCTTGTCCCTTGTAGTGGACAGATGGAATATCTGGAATAAACAATTCCCAAACTCACAAGTGTAATCTCTTCCCATAAATATGACCAGCCCAGTGTCTTTCATAGTATTTTGCCAGATACTATACAACCCTTACTCAGGAAAATAAAAGATTACCTTTTTACTTCTTGAACATAGTCTGCATTTCTGTCAAACAGGTGAGTTACTGAGTCTTTGATTGCTTCATGTTTGAAAGATGAAGCTGTTCCAAAAACAGTAACATTGGGAATAGTTGAACAGAGCTGAGCAACAGCTTGACCCTGCAAACACATTATTATGTTAGTTCACTGACATGGAAATTGGTTGACAGACTTTGCAGCTGCCAATTCACTCATGACACAGCAAAATCCAAGACCAAACATGTGCAAGGACTTCCCAAACTAATTTCTTGCCAGTGCCATGCCGTTCAGCCACAGGAAGAAAAATACACTTAAATCAAAAGGATATTCTGAAGACAAAGCAACTGCAGCGATAAAAATAATTTAATGTATAAAAATTGGACTGGAAAAGAGATGTTCTTGATCTTTTAACAAAGGCAGTATAATTTAAGGGAAACGGCATTAAGTTATGAGGACCACCAAAAATGATTACTCAAAGAGTGCCAGAGAAATATTTCTCATTTGCTACTTGCATCCTATATGCACTTCCCCCAGAGCCCCTTGAGTAATGTCGGCAGTCCTCTTTGCACTTCATACCTCAGAACAGTGTTGACTGCTTCTGCGTGGGATTCAAATCCTCTCTGCTCACGGGGAAGGCCTTGCAGCACCTGATGCCAGAACAGAATTTCTGGCAGATAATGTGAAAATACTTGGCTCCTCTGATACTCAGATACAGCTTTTATGCTTCAGGTTTTTGCAGTCCTGATACAGAAGGTCTAGTGTAGTCAGGCCCAGGACAGCATGTAGTCTACCGTTCCTAAGCAATCACATTTTCTTATGGTTTCAGTGGGAGACAGCAAGTTGGTATAACAAATACTGCATAGTAAAGCAAATCTGGCTTACCTCTTATTAATAAGAAGAATTATCACTGATTACTCAAAAGGCAGAAATAGCCTTGAGTCACACTAACAGGTCTGGTTAGGCCAGTGCCCCAACCTCAAAACTGATCAACAGCAAAGGGAATAAAATGGCCTAGAGCATGTATAGGAAAATCATTCTCCTAGTGTATCCCTCCTGTGACTGGGCAGGAATCCCGTGGAGTCAATCAGATGCTATGTCAGTGTTTAGGTAGGACTTGGGGCGTTAGAGAATTTGTGCATTCAAATGTCTGTACTTCGACTTTCTAGCTTCAGGCCCCAGAAGGCTTTAACTTCTCTAAGTTTTAACCTCTAATTTCTTGTGGCTGAGAGAAGGGAAGCACTGCATAAATGCTGAGCCATCTAGATTTCAAAGAAGATCCTAACAGGTCATCTTTCTACAGCCCTGGGTTTTGTTTTACTCTTAATACACTAAGAAATAGAAGACAGGCTTTTGGTAGCCACATCCTGCCTCTTGTTGTAACCACATTATTCCACTAGAGCTAGCACAGTTTCATGGATGTGCCCAGAAGCAAGAAATGGCACCGTCATTCTAAAAATAATGTCTGATGGAATTCAGCAGATTCTTACCTATATTTACAGCCAGAAGATTGTCATTTGTAAACTGTATGCATGACCAGTAAAATCATCCATGGATAAACACATTTCTGTTCATTCCAACCAGAAACCCTGATTATTAGTATGTAAATACCAGTAATCAGTGCTTTGGTTTTATTTACAGTAGAATAATTAGATAACCCTGCATACCCTGGGGGTCTTGGCATCCTCACATATAATGCTGAATCTAATTGCTAGTGACAATCCTCTGAGCTGAACATCGCAAGAGAGGACAATATTATTATTTATATATGGTGGCATCCAGGAGTTTCAGATTGGTTTCCTACTGGATTAGTCAGTAAACAGCTACACAGCAAGGCACGTTTTATGTGATCCTTTGGACAGGTACCAATAGACACAGAGAAGAGAGCAGGAGAAGGGATGCATTCTCATTCTTACTTTAAAGATGAGAAGTGGAATAGCACAGCAAATTGAACCACCTGTCCAACAGCTCAGAGAAACTTACAGCAGGACCCAGGTATGAATGCGTAGCATGGTAATCCAATACCAAACATAAATGACCTTTTCTTTTTAAAATCATCCACCATTTTCCTGGGTTGGAATCCCTCATCTCTTAGAAATCATAGGAAAATCCATTCCTGAGGGGCCTCATCTCACAAGCCGTAATGTCTTCAGGGAGGAGAAAACGTTTCACTGTTCTCATACTTCATTTCTCTATTACTTACCATTCTGAAGCCCAGGTTCCAGCCTCCACAAATATTGTAACATAAAATTACAAGAAAAAAAATTAATCTGGATTTTGGATCTCTCCTTTTCTTAGTCATTTTCACTAGCAATCCTCTTTTCTCACTTTCTGTGTCTCCCAGAAAACCATCACCCACAGTGATTTAGATAAGTCCGTATTTTATAACGTATGCTAGTTGACTGAAATTCTGATATTATTGATCTATTCTCTAATTAGTTTTCTGCATTTTCTAACTTGGGAAGACGAGGGATAATGAGTATGTCCTGAATCAAAAACATTGAATGTTTAAAGGTCAAATATTAGAGCAGAAAACATGTTGATTTTTTTCCTGCAGAAGATGATTAACATTGAACAAACTGACAGTCAGATGAATAGGAAAAATGCACAAAAACCCCAGGATGTGTATAACCTATTTTCCTCCCAACTCAAACTCATTAGTACACCCCTCCCTCCCCCCATAGAGATAAGCTTATCTAAAATCCCAGATCAGAATACTTTCCAGCTTTCTGTAGATATTTAAAGCCTAAAACTGACTCATATGACCAGTACTTTTATAATTGGATGAACAACATCACTGAAGTATTTTGAGGCAACTCCACAAAACATTCTTCTACAGCTTTCTGAAGATCTTAATTTGACATTGACTTGTACTTATTTTTGTGCAAAGTATTCTTCGTACTTGTATCTCAGAAATCTAGGAGTAAAGGCTGATATTGGACTTTTCATGCTTTCCCCACCAAAATAGGCGAATTGAACTCAACCTATGAACTCAAACATTTCACTAATTTCTGTGGAATTCGACTAAGCTCCAAAACAGCACTGTGGCTACGCAAGTCACTTTTAAGTCTCTCTTCTAATCCCTCAAGTCATCTAGCTACCTCTGGATTAGTAGCTAGTGCTTAGAGGGCTATACATTTTAATTGCAAGTATGCGAGGCCCCGGTGTTCAGAATGTCCACAGTTCACAAATGAAGTATGCACAAAGGGTTCTGCAGCTGGAAGGAAGCACATCCTCCTCCCGGGCCGTGGAGGGGCAGGCGAGGTACCCATGCCGGCTCCTGTCCCCCTGCACACTCCCACCAGGAAGAACCCTTTGATCACAGGGGCACACAAGCCCTGACCTGTCTTTTGGATTCCAAAGCCATTCCCCTCCTAAAAACTACTTTGTGGTAGACAGAGACAAAAGGGCTTTCTGTCTCCTCCCTGCCCAGACAAAACCACATCATCTCTGGTACCAGCTTTCACCGTGGAGACCACATGGGTATGGAAGGAGGCACCACGTTATCAGAAATAGTCTATGAACTCTAAAACCTTCCAAGAGGGTGTCTAATTAGATAGGCATGTGTCCTGTGTTTGGCTGGGATAGAGTTAATTTTCTTCTTAGCAGCTGGTACAGCGTTTTGGATTTAGTGTGAGAATACTGTTGATAACACACTGATGTTTTAGTTGTTGCTGAGTAGCACTTATCCTAAGTTAAGGACTTTTCAGTTTCCCATGCGCTGCCAGCAAGCAGGTGTGCAAGAAGCTGGGAGGGAGCACAGCCAGGACAGCTGACCCGAACTAGCCAAAGGGGTATTCCATACAATAGAACATCATGCCCAGTATACAAACTGGAGGCAGTTGGCCGGGAGGGGCAGATTGCTGCTCCGGCATCAGTCAGTGAGTGGTGAGCAATTGCATTGTGCATCACTTGTCTTTTCTTGGGTTTTATTTCTCTCTCTTTTTTGGCTATATTCCTTGTCATTACAATTATTATTACATTTTTATTATTATTAGTTATTAATATATTTTATTTTACTTTCGTTATTAAATTGTTCTTATCTCAACCCACGAGTTTTACTTTTTTTTTTTCCCCCGATCCTCCTCCCCATCCCACGGGGAGGGGTGAGGCGCTGCATGGTGCTTAGTTACTGGCTGGGGTTAAACCACAACAGCATGATTTGAAAAATGAAAATAAAACTCTTCACACATCTAATTTTTCGTATATGATGCAAATTTCTACATGTAAGTACTGACTAGATTCTTGCTTCCTGAACCTGGGAAAATTAATAAGTGGCAAAAAATAATTCTCACTTGGACAATTAATTTTACCTTTAACAGGATTTAGCAGTCTTTGAAAAAAATGATCAATTGCTTCACTGAAGCGATAGACATGGTTACAAAATATTCCCTTCAAATGGAATTAATCTCCTTTAAGAGATATATATTTTATATAGTACTTATCATGCAGAACTCCACACGGTGAGTCCTCAAAGAAATTAATAACTTGGATTAAAGCATTCTGTGGAAATGAAGCATGTCTCCTAATACCGGATTTGGCACAGAAGTCTTGTGTCTCTTTAGCTTCAAAGTCTGTTTGATGGATTCCTTTTCAAGGTATCCTATCAATTTATAAAACCAGTATGTTGAACCTAATCTACACATATGATTATTACAGAATTTATTATAAATGGATATCCTTATAGTAGTATATCCAGTAAAAAGATTGAGATTTCTTTACATTCCTTTGCTTTAAAACCCAACTTTAAACCTGCAGGACTGGAAACTTCTCACACTGACATAATCACATAAAAGAACAGAAAAGTAGATTTTTTAAGAAGTAAAAATGAAATAGACTGTTCTGTGCATTTAAACAATTTCAAAGTAAAAAAAAAGTCATTGACATTTAAAAGTCAATATAGAAAGCATGAATAGAAGAAAATTTACTAATCTAATTAGCTAATTAATACTAACTTAACACTGGATGAAGTATAAATAAGGGGTATAAGTTAGTGGATTTCTGAAAGGGTCTGACCTAATGGCACAAGCCAGACCTCAGTCTGATGTGCAAACTGTGCACTGAATTACAGCAGTTATAGACCAGCATACTTTCAAGAAAGCATCTTTTCTGCTATTATGTAAACTGAGGCCAGCTTTATAGCAGGGGCTATAGGAACAAACCATCTAAAAGTTACCAACCTGCAAAATGACATCTATTAGAACCAATAGATATCATAGAAATTATAATTTCTAGGATATATTTTTGCAGCCCAAAGGTGCTACAGCATTTAAAAAAAAAAAATCACTCAGAGTTAATCTTGGACAAGAAACCTGTCTGGAACCGAACGTGAGGAGAATCCCCATTTCCAAAATGCTTTGATGCCACATAACCATATCTGAAGGCGGTATGAAGTACACAAACATAGTAAAAGAACTGCAAGAGAAGACATCTACTAATCTCCTGGCATCAAGGAAAACTTTTCTCTGGTGTTAGAAGTCAGATACACAACACTCCATCTCCTGAAGGTGTCATTTTTCCAATTACAGCAGAGGAAATTGGAAACCAAACACTAAAGTGAACATCGCAGAGTGGACAAAGTGAAGTGTGATTCTTGAACAAGCATAAGGCAGCATCTGCTACACTCAGTGCACCACAAATAAGTTTTGGAGTAGAGGGAGGGGAAGAAAGAGTCACCATGAGATAACGATCTCTTTCACCCTCAAAACCTCTTATTTTCTGCAACAATTAGCAGGGTGTGTTTTTTCCTACCCGCTTGCAAAATTGTGCGGCTGAGATGCATCCAAAACTCAGAACTGAATCTCCATCTAGTACAAACCCTCTTTAGTTTAATGGAGCTACGACAACATATCCCAGCCGAGATCCTTGCCCAGAGGGTATAAGCTCTATCTGAAAAGGTAGAACAGCCAAGGAAGAGTTAAGCACTGCCAGTCCGTGAGGTGACTCAGCAGGGGATTCAGGGAAAGGACAAGTCCTCTGGGGAGTGCAGGGCTTGGAGAGGCAAAAAGAAAGACCTTCAGAGACTGCAGCCTGCTTTGGTCAGGGAAATTGCTTTTTGTGTATGACTTGCCAGGCTTTTGTGTTTGATTAACAGATTATGCTCTGAGGCAGTGTCTGGAAATAGACTCAGGCATGGCACTGAGACTCTCCTGAGCTGCTAAGGGAGCACATCCATTGCTTTAGAGGCATTCAGTGGCACAGGGCAGCTCAGCATCGAGATACCCTGTCTGGCTTTAAGTGAGATAGCTTGGGTACTTAAAGCAGCCTAGTCTTGGTTACACAGAGCTCTGTGTGAGCTGATTTATTCCCTTCCTCGGCTGCTGGAGATGAAATAAGAGGAAAGCACTTCATCAAATGCAGAACGGCTATGAACTGCTAATATGAAAGTAGCAAGTGCAGACCTGGGAAGTACCAGGTAAAGATTTCAGCAAAGGGGGAAGTATTAATGCCATTGTACAGTATGCTGGCCAGGACCATCAGAAGAGCAGAGTAAATTCTAATTATTCACATTCAGGAAGGACTGACTCAAACACAAGAGTGCTATTTAATGTGCTCCTACCTGCTAGGTGCAGACAGACCTAAATTCAGTCTAGCCATACAATGTTTAAAAGGATCAGGGATGCTGAGAGACCTATTTTAAAAGGCTCTGGCTTTCATACCAGCTTACTGCTGCTTTGCTGCCAACCAGCTCAGAGCCCAGAAAATGTGTATGTATCTGCCTGGACCAGTGTCTGCAGGATGACCAAGGAAACAGACATCTGACCTTACAAAAAAGGGGTATGAACAAACCAGCCTGCTTTCAGCCTGAAAAATACAACAGGCCAAGGAGGGATTTGATTCTGAGCTTGTTCTAGCCATAAACACATATACATCCTACCAAAAAGATCTGAAAGAAGTGCCCCAACAGGAAAGAATAGCTAATTTTAATTAATGGACAATATCAGCAAAAGAACAAAGATGCATCAACTGGCCACAAATAGTCTGGAAATTGAGAAAGATTTCTCACCGAGCAAGACAGAGCAGAGAGAATTTGAAGGGATAAACACATAGGTATTTTTTTTAAGAAGAAATTTGATAATTCTCTTGAAAGGCTTCCTATATGCTGCCTGTGATAGGGGGTGACTAGATTTACTAAGGAGTGCCAGTTCTTTGTCAGATAAAATTGAATCACTTCAGTGATTCAGTTTGGAACACATCCTCAAATATTTGCAATTTATGCAGGGGAGACACAATAAAAAAAGAGGGTTCCTGCCAAGCAGTAACCAATCCTGCCAGGATGACCTAAATCTGTTGCCAAGTCAGATTTACCCTTCAAATTCAAACACGAGAGCTGCATCTGTAACTTACTCTGCTTGGACTTCCTCTGCTGGTGAGCCTGAAAGGGAAGGTCAGATCACAGCTTCAGGATAGCAATCGATACTCCTGCATGAAAGGCAGCTTAATTTTAGCATCTGTAATATCGAAATGCTAAAGAACTGGCTAACAATTCTGCCTTGTGTCTGAGGGGTTAAGTGATGGAACGTTTACACAATCTTGGTAAATGACCAAAGTTTTGTGCTCTAAATATTCAGAATAGGAAGTACATAAAGAGTGAACAAATAAGCAAATGGGCATAATGGCTGTCTCTCAACAAATCTAAATCCCTGAAAGAATTCATTTGCCAGGTAGCTATCAGAGATAGAGACCGGATTTATTAAAGCCAGAAGAGAAAAGCCTAAGTCTTTTTGCTTCAGGTTTTTTTGCTTTTTTTAATACAACAGTCCTGTATTTATACTAATTCAGCTAATCCAGGATACAGTTTACAAGTTTACATTAACAATTTTAAGAGCAACTATACACACAGACAAGCCTGTGCTGTGACTTGCACTGAATGCACTGACTTAAACAGTCTTCATTTTAAAGAACTAATTGCTTCATACAGCAGACCATTCCCAGCGGGGTGCGTGCTACTGCTCAGTTTTCTCAGTGTATTTTCTTCAGTTGCCACTTTGCTTCACTTTAAAAAAAAGACGTGGGAGTATATTTGTGAAGGGAGCTACTCTACCATTGTCTTCCAGTCATTTCAAACATTAATTACAGTGTTTTACAGTTAAGATAGGCCAATATATGTCCTACAGTAAGTCATATGTTCTTGCAAACTCATATTTCTGAGCATTAATTTCTATGTATGGATAACAGGAAGTTTCTGAAGTTCAGTGTTAGCTGACTTTCTCCTTATTTTAGCAATCAGTTCAGAAGGACACTTAAACACTTTCGTATCTTTAAGCATTTAAACTCTATTTGTATTACACAATTATATCTTTTGTTAATTATCAAACTGCCCTGCTACTCAATATAACGGTTTAAGCAGAAGTGTTAAGCGTCCTGCCAAGCACAGGCCTGAAAGGCAGCGTATGACAACCGTTGTCCTTGTTAGATCTTGGTCAGCAGCAGCTTGAGCAATGATAACAGAATGCTTTGCAAGGTATTAATTTCTCGTCGAAGTCTGATTGAAACATGCAATGCAACTGTGAGCCTGTACCATGCTTTCCTAGAAGGCCTCTAAAATTTCTCCAGCCTACTTCGCTGTCCAGGCCGAGAGCTGAGTCAGTCTCTCTTAACCGCCCCTATCTCAAGGGGGAAAAAGAGACAGGAAAACCAAACCAGCCCCCAAAGCGGCCCCCTTTCCAAACAATCAAAATCAACAAGCCGGCCCTAGGAAATAACAGCAAATACAATCTCTCCTTTCAAACCCCCTTTCTAAGCACTGCAGCAGGTCCTCCTCTTCAGATGGAAGGCTACAATATACCAACAGTGTCAGAAGCAGAGTTTGTGAGTGTCCACCTCTCTCCCCCTGGTTCAGAGAGACAAGGTGCTTCCCTACAACTAGCCGTGTTTCCTACCATGAACAGGGAAGATTGCATGATGCCCTGACCCTTCAGCTGAGTGGGCGGCAGGGAGGGTACTCATTTGGTATACAGACCAGGATTCAACTCTCTGTAACAGAGACCGGTATGTGAGACTTTGTTTGAGATAAGTTATCTTGATACATTTCCTTTTTCTCTACATCATCTTCTGATGTCCCCTGGAGCTTCTGGAAATAAGTAAACTGACTTATCTAAAGCATCCTGTCAGACATTAAAGGATACCATCACATACTAATCATACCCCAGGCACAAATGGGAAGACAATTGCTATAGTTACCTCACTAACAAAAATATCTATAAACAAAAATAAGACCACAGAAATGAACTGAGGCAATACTTAAGTAAAGGTCCTAGGGAATTTTCCCTGACTCAATTTATTGAAAAAGCTGCAGGATCCTCCTAAAGGGGGCTGGGGAGCCAGAACAAAGAACCTCACAAACATTTTTGAAGCAACAAGTTCTTTTTCATAAACCGCCTGAAGCAGCTAAAATAATGATCTCGCATAATGAGAAAGGAACAATTACAAACTTCTAGTCCCACAGGGAGCCTATTGTCTCATTAAAGTGTTCTGGAACTTCTATGACATTTAGAAACAAACTGGACAGGTTTCCCACTTGCTGAAAGTGGGAATAGGCCTTCTATCTATTAAAGCAACAGCACAAAAAAATACCTCTTCCCATAGCGATTTCAGTGCCAGTTTTCTGTTTTATTAACTAAGAACTTTGTGAGAATGATTTGTTGGATTGAGGCTATTAAATTTTTCAAAGGATTAACAGACAGATTATTAGACTGGTTTAAAGAGTAACCCCTCTGAAATCTTTATGTCTAGTTAGCAGAAAGGAAAAAATTCCATGCATCTCCAGAGTGATATTTTACCTGTAAGACCTATCAAGCAATGGGAAGCGTCTTTCCTTTCCAATTCTAGCTATACATGCTCTTCCCTTACAAGGAAGAACAGGCTGCATGAGGCGCTCTCCCTTGTGACAGAGCGATCAGCACCCTGGCTTGCAGGCCAGCCAGCCCTGTCTCCCTCTTACGTACAGTCCCCCCTGGATCATACACAGACCTTTATCAGTTATTGGCCAACTTGGCTGTTCTTCCTGCATCTCTGCTCTTTCCCTTGGAAACTCTGTTTTATTTAACTACTTAGCAGGTGATGGATCTGGTTTCTCCTTGTTCTTCTGGCAGCCAACCAGGACCCATCCTTCCTTTACCTTCTCTCAGACAAGGTCCACAAGCAACCACAGCAGAGGATGAGTCAAAAGCTGCTCATTGAGCATCTGCGATAAAAGAGAGGAAGCCAGCAGCTCCTTACAGGAACAGCCCAGCACAGAGATCAGGCACTAGTGAAGAAGACTACATGAGAGTTGGTAGAGCATTAACAGTGCTTCAGGAAGAGAAGGAAGAAATAACAGAGGCGAGTGAGGTTAGAAAGAGGAAGAGAGAAAGAAATGAAGACATTTAGCAAGGACACTATCTTAATAAGGACAAGGAGTTAATTTTCTCTAGATACATCCATATGCACAAGGACTGCTTTTGGGTGTTTTGCTAACTCTGTATGCTCAGCCTGGGTCTGTAGAGTGTCAGCTGGGCAAATGGCCTTACAGCTAAAGCTGAGCCTTTGATTCCTGTAGAATATACAATCCCCCTGAATGTGTGGCCTCATGTTGCTTTAACAGCCCTAAATTCCACATGAAAAGATTTAATATTAAAGAACAATAAAGTCAGCCATAGCGCTCTAGGTTGTACTGTGCCAAAGCATAATACGATTATAAATTCCATTCATTTACAGAAGTATTCCAAGAGGACCATTTACTGCAAGTAGGATTATCGTTAACTAAAAATACTTTGTACAGGGTACTCATGAATTTATTCCTTTGATTACAGCCTTCTTTTATATGAGATCCTGAAAGAAGGTCTAAGGGCATGGAATTAAGGATAAGGTGTTTGGGGCTGCCCACCAGACCTCAGTAGACAACAGAATATTAATTTAGCATAAATAAGGCATAACAGGAAAACAGAAGAGGTACTCCAATTTGAAAGGCTGACATCTGCTAATGTTCTCAGGTCGTAAAATGTCTTATGGAAAAGGACTGCATAATTTCAAATGTAAACAAACTCCCCTGTCAGTATCTTACTATTTTGCACAAGCTTAAATATTTTCCAAAGAAGAGAGATTTTCCTAAAGGATAGTTCAAGGAACTAGTAACACAAAATGCTGACTTTTTATTTCATTGTGTGGCCTGGTATTCCACTGAATTCATCCTACTGTTGCTTTGCCCATGCAACACAATGCCTCCTTACTAATGATCCAAACTATGACATGCAGCAGCCACCACTGACTCAAATTCAGCATTTGTATATTTTCCTCAGGGTTGGCATGATAATGCTTTTCATTGCTTTCAATCCCTCTACAACAAAGGAAAAAAAAAAAAGTCTTTCACAGAGAAAGCATCACACACACTCACACACGGTATTTCCAGGAGTATTCCAAGAGGGCCATTTACTGCAAGGAGGATTATGGTTACCTACAAATACCTTGTGCAGGCAGTTGATTTATTTATTCCTTTCATTACAGCCTTCTTTTACATAGAAGTACAAGGTGCATAAGTTCAGGAATGCAATGTTTGGGACAACGCTTGCTCCTTGACCTCTGACAACCAGTTAGGGGTTTTTGGGTAGAGTTTATTGTCAGAACATTTTTATTTCACCAAAGGCTCCTGCCAACCATTCACATCATCTTTTTGATGGGAAAAAAAGATGCAGTTCCTCCCACCGCAGTCCCTCACATAGGGAAGTCCGATATCAAATCGGACTGCAGGTTCTGGCTCATTTCAGAAATTGAGATGTATCAGACTGCTTCAGTTACTTGGTGACAGGAAAGTAAGAAAAGTTCCAACTTACCACCCCACCTCCTGCCGAGTGAACCAGCACAGACATGCCTTCTCTTAGGTTAGCAACTTCAAAGAGCATCATGTAGGCAGTTACAAAGTTCATGGGAAACGCAGCAGCTTCAGAAAAATTCATGTCATCTGGGATCTTGTAGACAAATTCTACTGGGGTACATACTACTTCAGCCCATGCGTTGTAGTTTACAAAAGCCATGACTCTGTCTCCAATCTACAAACAAGGAAGAAGAAAACGTTGAGGATATGGCTGCAATTGAGACTATAGAGAGCAACTTGTAAGACCTGCAACTCTCCTGTTCAAGCTGTGGGTCACTGACTGACTGTGAAGTTAATGGCGCTCCACATCTTTGGCAAAACAGCAGTTAAACTGCTCAGCTTTAGGCTTTTACCATTTTTTAATTGTATTTATTTAAAAAGTTGAATTCAACAGAAATATCCAAACAAAGTTAAAGCCACCTCTTCTTTTTTGCTACACGGCTTCTCTGATGGAGCAGTCTTCTATCATCACTAATACAGATCATCTTTTGCTAGCAGAGCTCCTAAATAACAAGCGGGGCTGTAAACAACGAAAATAGCATTCTTACTAATAACCAGGAAATTTGCTTACAGAAAAAAGAAAAAAAAGGGGGGAAAAAAGATTATAATGATATTGATGAGATACACGGAATAAACAAAATTACACCTAAGATAATTTTCACTTTGCTTTCTCAGTGTTCACACTAATGTAGAGCTACTTTTCCTCTCTGCAGATTGAGAAGGCGAGGCCTTGTACTCTGGTAGACAGAGCACATGAAAGGGTTCGGAAATCTCTCATTTAGAAGATAACACCATCTGTATCCACTCTCTATTTTTATTATCTTAATAACTGATTCTATCAATACATTTCCATCATTGTCATTTCTACAGCCATGTGTCAGAGCAGAATTTGATCCTGCAACTTCAAATAAGCCACCTTAAACATCAAAAATATACCTCTGGATTCTGAGGCACTACTAAGCCTACAAAGTGAATTTGACAGGATTTAAAGGAGCAATGAAATATTCTCTTTGAATGCAACATTTCTCTACTCAATTTCTTTGGAAAATATATAGTAGTGAAAGGGTATTTCACTATGGAGAAATAAAGATTTTATGTTAATATTAGATACAGTTGGTTGCTCCTAGGACCCTTTCGGAGGTCCAGGCATATCAAATTCATACGTTCGTATAATGGCCTTCATTGCAGCTTCAGGTTTTTAAAATGGAGATAGCGACTCCCCACAGATGGACAAGAATAATAACAAGGCAACTGGAGCTCCGAGGCCTCTGCAGGGGTACAACCAGACTCGGAAAGCAACACTCACGTAAAAGTAGAAATTGGTCTGCTGGGGCTACTAGGGAGAGCCACAGTGAGCAAACGTTTGGCCAGTGTATATTAAAACCTTCATAGGCATGGCTTTTACAAATTCTTGATAATGGCTTGTCACCAGCAGCCCCTATGCATTGTCTTAAACCTCTTTGCCTTTCTATAATACACCAACAGAAATAGCATCCTTAATTATGAAAGGAGCTCTTCAAAGGAGCCACAGTGTAAGTAATAAGGCAGAAATAGCATCAAACTTCAGGACTTCATGTTTTAACTAAAACTAACAGCAGCTGTCCCTCTAAAATACCTTTGCTTATCTGCCTGATATTCTCTATCTTACATTCTACTAATACCCACCAGTGCTTTAGAAATACTACAGGTTGTTCTTGGACTATTTCAACTATATTCCACAGCAATGGAGTAAAGCACAACACTTTTACCTTCAAGCAAACGTTTATAGCACAAGCATATTTTGGTCTCCCAAGTACTTGTCATCACTTTGGCTTTGGGATATTGCAGGTTTGCTAAAAGCTAAGGTGCTGCTGACAGTTCTGAAGGGTTTGTCTCTTTTAGAATGAGGATGCTGCAACAGAACTGTCATTCCAATTTCACCGAAATGCCTCCTCCTTTTGAAAAACACATTCAAATTAACAATGCCTCACTGGTAACCACTCTGTGGTTCCCTTTTGCTGTTAGAGAAGCATCTAAAACCTGAAGTCTGCTAGGATTAATTAGTGAAGATGTTAATATGTCCTATATCCTTGCAAACAAACATAAATGATTACCAAAAAGAATGCAGAGAAGTCCCTCTTGGTGACTCCCAAGGGATTTCTTAGTAATAATAAATACCATATTTTACCACAAACACTATATAGAGCCTAGTCATCACGTCAGATTAGACTTCAGTGCCTGAGAATCATCCCGACCACGAGAAAGAGATCAGGCCTGATACATTTGAGCTCAGTAGAAATAAGGTTTTTCTTTTAGTGGGAGAAGGAATAGGCATTACACCATTATTCCACAAAAAAGGCTTTCTTTCAATGTAAAATATGTTCTTACACATTGCTGTCAAAATGGACTGCCATTCAATGCTGTCATTTGTCATACGATAACGCAATCACAGCAAATGAAGACAATAAATGGCTGGCAATATCTCAAGCGTAGTATCTCAGGCAGTACAGACTAAGGGCCAGTAAGACACATTTTTCCAGAGCATGAAACACCCACGACTTTAATGTGATTTGAACTGGAAGAGATCTACAAAGGGAAAGAAGGTCAGAAGATGTAGGGTGCAACCTTTACCATTCCTGCCATTGCTATGGACAGTGGTAACAGCACATGTCAAGGAGACAACAAGCATCCGCCGTGCTCCTATTCATGCAAGAAATCCACAAAGAAACTGACAGAACGGTCTTGCATCTTCCTCATGGTACGTTCTCCTGTTGATGGGTTCATACTCGTGCACAGCAGTTATTCCAAGTGTCGACCCTTCTTCTAGATCACTCAAACACTACCATGGTTATGCAGATTATATGCATAAAATAAAATACCACGGCTTGCTTCAATTTCAGGAAATACACCAGAGCACAAACATGTTCTATAGTCAGAACAAAGATATAACTTTAAGAGACCCAGTATAGTCAGTCAGGTGCAATGTTACTCAAACAAGCACCATATGCTGTAGCCTCATGATGCCCTTTAAAAATAGCAAGAACTTTTAAACTGAGAATGCTGATTCAGAGCAGAAACTTTCTATACTCCTTTCATAGAATATTCTTCGATATGGAGCGTAACTATAAAACACAGACGCTGCAGCAGAACAACTGAAGCAGCAGAGTTTTTCAAACAGCAAAGTTATTGTTCAGTTATTGTTTGTCACAAAAAACATTGGAAGGTTATGACTTGTTTCAAGGCAGAGATGGGGCCAGAGGGGGAAGGTAGAGAAATGTCCTAAGAGGAGCCCATCACTGAGACCCTACTAGAAACTAAATTGGCCATTATCTTCACTTAACTGAGAAATTTTACAGCTCTTCTAGAAGAGCAAAAATGTTACCTTTAAATAAAAATATTTTAGGTACTTGCCTTCTTAAGATCAAGATACAATAAAAATCCAGAAAATGCAATTACTTGATAACATGACTGACTTAGCAAATAACTAAGATAGGATTGACGTGCATTAACTCAGTTTTTATTTCAAAATTTTTCTATCTACTTACAAAATAAAGTGCAAGATTGGAGGGAATATAGATGTTTAACATCAATAATGGAATAGGAGGTAGGACAGAATGCTGTTTATATGTAATAAGAGATACCGAAGAGTACATAATGCCAACCAGTTATGAAAGCTTTATTATACACATCAACTATTTGTCATTTATCACTATGCTGTTAGGTGAAATAGATCCTTCTCCTAAGCGATCAGAATAAGTCATATACCCAGAATCAGGGTCCCAATTTTATCTGCGTCTCATGAGTGCACATGCTTGTAAGAAACAATGCTTATTGTAGATGGGGGTCTCATTAAGATCAAAAGCTGGAACTAGAATCAGCAGCGCATGGGCTTTGAGGAACAGAGCAACGATGATAGCAAACATGGCCAAGAAAAGAAACTTAACAAGTTAACTCAATTTCTTTTACTTTCTTAAAGCACATCAGTCTTGCTTTCCAGTTCCTATTTAGCCATCAGGATATGCACATGGCACAAGTGACTTTTCAGGAAGCATTTGAAGGAGATGACAGTGGTAGCTTTAGAAACTAATTCAAGAGGTCATTCTCATGCTTGGGAAGCAGCAAGGAAAAATTGCCCTTTCAAATCTCAACAGGGTGGTGAAGGCTGCTGTCGCTGGCAGACCAGAAGGGATTATGGACAACATACTCAGTGAACTGGTGATTATTTAGTCTTGCTCTGAAAATAAAGAAAATATTACCTCAAATCCTTTCACACTATCTCCAAGGGCTTCTACAATTCCAGAACATTCAAACCCAGGAACAAGTGGCGTCTTAGGAGGGTTGTCGATATTCCCCTGTCGCACCATCAAATCAATAAAGTTCAAACCACTGTAAAACACAGGAAAAAAAATAAAATCAAGACTATTACCATAGATCAAAGCAGAGAAGGAAAACTTGACCTGAGAGATGGGAAAGCCAGAAAACTTCAGGGCAGCATTAAAAAGCTGGGCTCCATAGCATAAGAGGGACCCAGTAGACATTCACACTCTTCATGCGTGGAACAGACTGACTACACTGTGCTGTACAGGCCTCAGGCAGAAAAGTACACATGCAAGGCAACCACATCTGTCATTAGCCCCAAAGCTTACAAGGCTGTTTAGGAGTCACATGTGGAAATTCACAAAGGGCATTTAAAAATTCAATACAGTGAAACATTAAGATTTCTATGAATGCACTACTAGCTGGCAAGTAAACCCAGTTCAATTTAAGAAGAAAACCCCAAACTTCACACATTATAGATGTTTTGGGCCAAGAGCAACCTGATGTAACTGTCCTAACCTCTTGGTTAGGGAGGAACAAATCTTGTGTTCGTCCCAGGCAGGAGTCCAAACTTTGACATGAACTTATTAGGTATCAGATAGGCTGTTGTTTTAAAACTGTTCCTCCTGGATCACTTTTGTACAGCTTTGCAAAGGTTATTTAGGTCTTTGGAGCCCTCAGGGTTGCCGCTCACAAAAAAATACAGGTCTTCCCCTATAGTCTCAGTTTTGCAAAAATCTCGAGGCATCTTTGCTTTGTCTTTTATACGCTATCCAATTTTATTAAGTAAAATTTTGTGGTTTTCTAGGCAGCCACAAAAAAAAAAACCAAACCAAAAAAGGTACCGTTTATCTACTATGTGCATATACTGATTACTGGCACAAATGCCATACATAGTTAAAACTCCTAAAACTCCTAACTAGCTAAAACATGCTTCAGCATTAATCCATTGTTCCAAAACACAGCCCTGTATTTACTGTTAGCCAAAATTGCTGCATACTAACTCCTCCGACTCTACGAAGCTATGCACACAGCCAGTCCTACTCATGCATATGATACCAGCAACTGCTTGGATACATAAAATTACTGATGTGCAGAAGTATTTATAAGATGGAGCTTTAGTCAGATACTAATCAAGACACAAACAGATTGAACAGACCCAACAAACAAAAAGACAGAGTAGACGCACAGCGTAAGCGCGAAGACAAGACAGCATTCATGAGATGTAGGTCACTGGGGAGGGGGGAAGGAAATTCCACCAATGTAAATATTTGTAATTGTGGTGGAGGGTTTAAGAGCAACCTGAACCCACAACTTTTAGCTCTGCAAAAGCAAGATTACAGATTATTTTTGAAAAACATGACTTTGACAATCTAGCTTGACAAACTCAGGAGAAAAATTAAAAATTAAAAACAAACAAACAAAAAACCCCCAACTTGCTCATACACAAAGCTCATAACATTAACCATATGGAAGGTTAGGAGGGGTTTGGCACAATTAAGTTGGGAGCTTTGAAATTATTTTGGAAAGGCCACTTCTTATCCAGTGGCTAAGACCACCTCCTACATCACCACTGTAATGTTGATAATGAAAGAGAAATTCCAAATAACAAAATGCCTGCAAGGCAGTCATCATTTGGGAAAAGAAACACCACGAAACCAAAAACCCCACAACATACATGGTGGTAACCATTGTCTGTGTACATTAACTTCAGTGATGATCTTTTGAATATATCTGTCCACACTATGAGCATTTTACAAAAAGTTAACTTTTTCTACATTACTGCAAGAAAGGGCAGCTGGAGGCAGAACTGTGATGTGGAAACCTGTAGTAGGCACACGCACCATGATGTCATAACAAGTAGGCAACAAGCAGACAGATGGATATGGCAAAGACCACAGCTATTTGATAATGACATATGATTACAAATACATTATTGCAGCTCTTTCTAGAAACATTCCTTCTTACAAAATAACTTGTCAGACAATTTTTGAAAGGGTACGTACTCATTTTTGCATCTAACAACATAATACTAGCAATTCAGTTCTGTTCTAGCTCAGTTTCTCTTCCATCTGTCTTTATTTTATTTAATGTTGCTGCCTTTTATTGAGGATAGAGAGTTCATCTTTATTACAATGAACTTACAAGACTTGATACTAGAACAGGTGTGATAAGGAGAGAAAAAACACTACATGAGGTACATAATACCTAAGTCACATGTTTTTATCATTTTCATTACTAACTGGAACAGAGAGTGTTGATCAGCATTTCTAATAATTTCTAGTCACTTTCCAGAGAGTTTCTTCTTCATTCACTTCATCTTTAGTCTCCTATATATCTATGTGTTGTCACATCCCTGTTACTCTCATACATGCATTTGCTTCCATTCTTCTCCGCTTTCAAATAAGGACAGAAATAAGTTGTTTTATTTTACCTGCCAAATTTGAACAAACCTTATCAACACCAATAGACCTGAAAGCACAATGATGTTGTATGGTAAAACCAGCATTTTTTTTTTTCCCCCCACTGAATAACCTGGAGGGCCCAAAGACGAATGGCTAGTTTAGTAATTACCCCTGAGACACTGAACCTTATCAAGTCCTTCACTGAGATTCAACCTACAGCAGACACAGAAAAAGGGAAGTTTGGCTGCACAGAACATCACAAGAAAATATGTCTCATGAAGAGCGATGGTTTTAGAGAATAAGCACGATTTATTTCTTGTATCAGTACAAACCAGGATAGCCTGTTCTGGTGTGTAGCCAGAGAAAGTGACTCCTGAACTTTAAGGGCGGGCATATGCAGAGGGAGAAGCGTAAATGCACAGCGATTCAGTGACAAAAAGTGCACAATTTCTTGCAGGTGTATGTTTTTAGTCCTAAATCAAGAGCTGGATGCAAATAAAGATAGGGAAGGATATGAATTACCAAGATCAATACATTGACATAGGGGTTCTGCAAGAACCTTTCCGTGAAAGGGCAGGGATATTGGTGTGAACTGCATAGACTGAATTACCTGTGCATCTCTGGAGGCAGAGTTTATCAAACATGGAAGTATCTTTGAATCTGACTTTAAGTCTGCAACGCTCTGCCTTAACACCAGTTTTGAGGATCTTGAGTATTATTTTCTATACTTGTGGTTTAGCTTTGCTGCGTTTTTATTTTCTTTTTTTTAAGTGTGGAAAGTCCTGCAGATTGAAAGCTGTTCTTTCACCATCAGACCAGCAATGGTCAACTTGGTTCTCCTTGCTCTGTCCCATGCACTCAAGGATGCCTGATAGCCTCCATTGCAAAGTACCAAATCACACAGACCATTCTTCACTCTCTGGTTTGGAGAGGTGCTGCTTTTGATTTCTTTCTTATTTCACTGTAAGACTCCACTGAAATGAATTACTGAAGTTAATGAAATACAACAGAGCAAATAAGAGGACCACCGAGTTTTACATTCTTAAAATCCTTCCTCTTACCCCTGGCCAGCAAATTGCCTGACAATCTTTAAAAAAAAAAAAAAAAAAAAAAAGGTTTAAAATGATCCGATCTCATGCTTTTTATCCAGAAACACTCACAGTATATGAACATGACTGCCTTTAAGAACAAAATTGATACACTGTCCGCTACTGTGCTATACTTAGGTTTTCTTTTATTTGCTACCAGTTTTTTAAGTGCTGTTATCTCACACTCACAGAGTCAGAAGGGTCACTTCTGCCTCATTCCTCATGACGCACATGTATAGTAGCACAAGGAAGAAATAATTATAACAGAGAAAAGAAAAATAAAGGGAAGTAATTACAGGACACCATTCCTTATTCACACACCCTATCTGAAATACTGCTTCGGTTTGTTCTAGCTACTTGTCTAATCTTTTAAACAATATGTATACTAGTGTTCTGCAGACTGCAAATTACAATACAAACAAATACAGCAATTTCAACTGCTCCGTCGTTATCAATCAAAAATTATTTCAGGAAATATGCAGAAGCTGTGACTCAGCTTGGACATTGATGGCTGTTCCATTTCTTAGTCACTGAATGAGGCTAACACATGACTCATCTCAGCTGACACATTTTCAATTGGATCATTGATATTCCAGACCTTCAAAAGGATTATTCAGCTGGCTTAGTGCTAATAGCAACATATCCTCTGTCTCCTACATTTATAGTACCATACCACAAAACGTATACATACGATTTAACTGGTGTATACATATGATTCAACTGGTTTCATCCCCCAGTGAATACAGAGACCACATAGAACTTGCACTTTTTACTGATATAGACTATTTATTAGGCATGCACACATTCTTCTTAAAATAAAGATTATTTTTCTCCATCCACTTGTGGAGAAGAATAATCATCATCTATAATGATGGTCAACTGCAAAACTGATTCAACTAAAACATTATTTGTCATCAATGTGTCTTACTAGAGCAGCCAATCTTTGGCATGTTCAGCACTGCATGCATTAACATATGCATACTACACTGGGCAACAGACATTTTTCTCACTCAGTCTCCCAGACTAGACTGCAAGTCCATCATCATCCTGATCAATCTTCTGTATTTACAGACTTGGGTCAAGAAGATCGGCAAATTGATTTTTGCCTTGTTTGGAAGCCCACTTTGGTGACCTGATCACATTTCAGCCCTATGGCCATTTCCAGCCAGGAATGACGAGCAGACGCTATACAGCCTACAGGCTCCTCTGGCACAAAGGGAAGCTTCCAAAACACACATGGTATTGTGCAACCTGGCAGTAACTATGAAGCAGTTGAGCGGGTCTACTGATGTCAAACAGCAAGCATGCAACTCGCACAGTTCACTAGTGATAATGCAACCCTGAAAAGCAACTGCAGTTGTAGCAGAGCTGGCCGTTTCTATTTTACAGCCAAGTGTTCTTTTGCAGGTAACTTGCTATTTGTGATACACACATATCTACTGCTTTGATGAAAGTGGAATTCATACAGGTACTGGAGAGTGCTGTAAACCCCTCAGGCATTTAAAGGAATACGTCCACGTGCTCAGAACATTTTAGGTTTTGCATGTTAACTTTTGTTAACTCAGTGGCTGAAAAAAAAATCCCTCAGAAAACAACACAGCCTATTCTTAAATGGAATTACAGCCCTGCTTGACAGCAAAATGAGCTACCCAGCAGCTACTATGCTACCATTATTTCTTATATTCACCTAGCATGGAATTTCTTTCATTTCCCATTGTGACGGGGGGGGGGGGGGGAAGAGAATGAAAAAAATCTCAGCCCTTCATTTATTAGTTCTCATTCAGATTGACGGATATCACCATTTTGCATGGGCAACATCTTGTGGTGGCGGGGGGGGGGGGGGAAATACTCAAATAGGTCACAAAACTTGTGATCCCCATTAAATACAGGATGGAAAGCCCAGTGTCTGAACAGGCCAAGACATTCAGCTACATTAACCTACTGGGATATTCCAAGATCTGAGGCACATCCACCAGATACATCATTCAAAACAAGCTCACTGCCCAAGAGCAGTATAATTTTTAATGCAAGTTACTTCTAAAATAAACAACTTGGCCTTCACCTTGGAATTTATCTTCTGGAAGCACCATGTTTTCACATAGCGGAGGAGGACAACAAAAGATAAATCCCCGTCCAGGAGAAATTAATTTGGTCTTTGGTACACATCAAGTTGTGTAATAAGATCCTAATGTTGCTTCTGTCACTTAAAAAAATAATCCTGTTTTCATGAAGGAACATGTGCACTGAGAACCAGCTATCTAGGAAGAACAGTCTGCTCCAATTGTCTGGGAAAAAAAATTAGCCTTCTAGGAAAGCTCGTTTCAGGATGCTACCAGATTGCTAGCCACTTGTCAACCGGGCACAGGAATTAAACACTGGTAAGTTACCCTCAGCTCCAGCTACGCTGTCACACCATCTCCGAAGAAAAATTATGATGATTGAAGTAAGTGATTCCCAGGAGAAAACCAACAGCTAGTATCAGAAGGGAAAGGGACCGGTGCTGAGCAACACACACGAGCCGGCATCCACATTTTCAGAAAGAAAACAACAAAACCCTGAACACAGCTGGCCAGCTTTTTCCCCCATTTCTCCCTGCTGGTACCGTGAAAATCAACGACAGGTTTTTTTTTTTCCTTCTAGCTGCTGCTGACAGCACACAAGCCCCCGGTTTTACTCCATGCCCGCCTTGTACCAAGCGACTCCGAGCTCAGCCCTGACCCCGGGGTGGCTTTCCCAGCTGCTGCCTCGGGGAACAGCCGGCGGCAGCGGGGCAGGAAGCTGCAGAGGCAGCTCGGAGCGGGGCTCCCCACCGAGGGGGAAGCCACAAGTGAGGGAAGTTCGTTCGTGCAACAGCCGCCCGCCCCGGGCAGCGGGAGGGGAGGCTGCGGGACTCACACCCGCACCCCGGCCCGCCGGGAGCCTCCGCCCGCCGCCCCCGGCCCCCTCCGAGGCCAGGAAAGCCCCGCCGCAGGGCAAAGCCGCCAGAACGGGGAGAGGCGGGCGGCGCGACGCGGGTGTGCGTGGGGGAGACCCCGGCCTCCCGCCCGCCCGCGGGGGGCCCGCACCCCGCCCGCCCCCCGCGGGGCTGCGGCCCCTCAGCCGCCCCCAGAGGGAAGGAGAGGCGATACTGGACCAGGCTTTGACGCGGATCTTCAGCTCCCCCTCCTGCGGCTCCGGCATGGCTTTCTTGGACACGCGGAGCTTGTTGAGCCCCCCGAAGGCGGACAGCACCACGGCTCTCATCTCCTTCGTGTCCCCAGCCCGCAGGCTGCCGGCGGCGCTGCCCTCGGCGGCTTCCTTGCCGCCCTCCTTCTCGATCATCTGCTCCGTCTCCTCCGCTCGCTGCGCTCCCTCCTTGGCCATGGCGGGGCTGCGGCGGCGCGGCTCCCGCCGGCTGCTCCTCTGCGAGGCGCGGTGCCGCCGTGTGGAATGGCCGCGGGCGCGGCGCGGAGCGGCACGGCGGTCCGCCCGCCCGCCCGCCGCAATGCACCGACTAGCTGCGCAGCGCCATCCGCCGCCCCGGCGCGGCGGGAGGCGGCCCCGCGGCGCCCCTCGCGGGTCCCGTGTCCTTGCCCGGCCGCCGGAGCGGGAGCAGGGCGCCGCCGGCGTCGTGAGGAGAACGCCCGGGGCCGCCGCCGTGCCGAAAATCGCACCTGGCGGCCGGGCGGGGCGGGCGTTCCCCTGAGGCGGCCTCGGGCGGGCCCCGCGCTCGCTCCTGAGTGAGGGGCTGCCGAGGCTGCGGGCGGCCCGCCCGCCGGCCCTCAGGAGACAGCCTGGCTCCTCTCCTCACGGCTGGGCCCGCGAACGGGAGCGAAGCGCCTGAAGCCGCAGGTTGGAGCCCTGGAGCAGGGGTCGGGTGCTGGAGGTGCTTCCACACCGCTGTGAGGCAAAGCCAAAAAATACCCCCCTGATACTTTCATCTTAGGCTTGGGCACAGCCCAAAGCCCCCGAGGAGCTTGGTGTGCAAGCTGGGGCCGGACAAAAGGTTGTCTAATTGGATTGGCCTCCCTCCGACACCCTCATCCCCTCCGTGCCCCACGCCTAATGGCATCACAGCTTAAATCTCCACTTGAGGTGCCCAGGTCTTGATCATTGCTGGGGAACTGGGTGTGCAAAGTCACTCCTTACCCATTGCTTGTCCTGAAGCTGTTCTCGGGGCCAACTACGAGAACACTCTTAGCATCAGGAAAATCGTACAGGCGGGCAGTTGCCTCACGGCCGACAGACACACTTGCAAGCAAGAGACCCAAGCTTGAAGCTCTGCTGTAATGCACGTTTAAGCCTTTATACAACAGGTCTCTTCCTGGTGATCAATGCCAGCGTTTGCTGGTTTCAGCAGGGAGCTTAATCCTTTCACGCGAGCACAGGGTGTGCTGTAAGACATCCACCAGCTGGAGCTTCCTGGGACTGGCCTGGTTTGGGGGCCCTAACGAGGCTCAGGCATCAGCCACTTAGCTCTGTGTTAATGAGGGTGGGTGCCTGCAGCCTCACCTATGACAGCTGAATGTGGATTTGGGGGGATCGCTAGTTGTGGTTCCATGGGCATCCAAATTTTGTCTGTTGAGTTCAGTATTAGATGCCTGCATCAGTTTGTTGATGGCCCCTCGGTCTGAATAAATCCACTTCTTACGTGCCTAAAATGACACATGTATTTATGGAGTTTCAAAATTCATTGCAGCGTGCTGTGTGTATAGCGAGCGTTCCTGCAGACCTCTTCGTGGACACAGTTCTTCTATCAACCCCCCTGCAGCAACTGAGTTCTTCTTAAGAAGTTTCAGGACCTTTCTGACTCATGGTAGGGATTAGCACCACCGTCTCTTTGGGCTGTGGATTTATTGAAGTCTGAGTTCATCAATATTCCTTAATTTCACAATACGCATTGATTTTATCTTGGGTTACGTATTCAGTGTATTGTACTTGGAGGAATCAAAAAAACTTGGCAATGTCTTAGCTATAATGAGTAATGGGGTAAAACATTCTCATTCACATCAATGAACAAAGTGAGATAGTGGAGGAATGGATAGAATTGTCATATTTCTTTGTACTTAGTATGTACACTTCTGGGTTTTTTCTGTCTAGTCTGTAAAAAGTTTACAGACAAATATTTTTTACAGCCCATTTCTGTGAATTTGTCATCTAAGCCCGTCATAAATGAAGCAGTGAACAAATACATGTTAGGAGCAAAGGAGGAGTACTAGCCACAGGGAAACTTCACTAGCTTCACTATCTCAAGAAGTTCAAACAGATTTTATCAAAAGTGAAGTCTGATTCCTCAAACACCTCTTATGTTGTCCTTAAGATATGTTTTGGACAAAGATTCAAAACCAGCTTATTAACACCATCGAGAATTTTCTGTGTGACGTATTAAAGTGATGTCATCCGCTTCGTTCTAAGTAACAGCTTGTGGAGGGATCTAACTGTTTTAAACATCAGGAAGCTTTCTTACTCCCTTTCTCCCCTGGTAATACCATGCATATTCCCTTCCCTGTTCCCTATATTTGGCTAATTCAGTGCTGTAATAGGGAATACAAAGTTCTGTCACTTTAGATCTGGCCATTTGAATGCACGACCAGGCGGGCAGCGGCTGAATAAAGAATAACATGCATTTGACTCCAAATGATTCACTCAGCTGGCATCTTATTACAGTTCTAACTCAAATGAATGGTAAAGTGCAGAATGAGTGGGGAAAGTAAAGCAGATAGCATATGTCAACTAAGTGACATCCACAATAATGAAGAGGCCGTGAGGCAGCTCACTCGCATCACTCCAGTGGTCCGAAACATCCAAAGCAGTGAATCTGGACCTTTAGACTGCATTTGTTTTGCATTGGTTTGTCTGCTACTGTAGTCCTGTTTTATGCTGATGACTTGGGAGTTTTCTGATTGACCCTACCCATAATGATTTAAAGCTATCTCTATTTCTCCTTGGTCCTGAACCAAAAGTAATTTATCCTACGTGATTTAACCATGTACTGTTTGCAAGTCAAAATGATTGAAGGATGGCCATTTTGTAGAAACATAATGTCTTGCTTATGGTAGAACCAGTACTTGCACATGTCGGTTGTGGCAACTGAGGTAACATGTAGCAGATATTTTTGCATAATCCTGATTCCATTATTTTGATTTAATTCATAACCACTTCTTTAAGAATATTAGATGATGCAGTACAGAAGCTTACACTAAGATGTAAAAGCAGGATTTATTCTGACAGTTGACTGTAAATTTAACCACTCTAGAAATAGGCTGTGGGATGGCCATTCATATCACTTAAGACTTCAATAAAAACATTCTAATGGGGGCTTTCCATTGACTTCTGTGGCTGGTGGATTAGACCTGTAACAGTGAAAATATAGGACTGGATTTGATGGGTGTAGTCGAGTAGTGACAGTATTAATGAACGTACTGTGAGAACCTGAACAAAAGGGAATTAAGAGTTCTTTGGTCACCATCTTTATCTGCTGGTCAAGTTGGTGATATCTATTCTTTGCAATAGTGATTTTTAAAAATGCTATGTAGAAAAGAAGGGAAATGGAACAGTGTACTTGTGGATAAATGCTGGCAGTTACAGTCAACATCTCTTCCTGATTCAGATCCTTTATTTTCAGAACATAATCATTTGTTCAGCAAAAGAACCTATGTATGACTCTGTCAGGGACAAAACAGTCTTCTTCACAGATATTGTTTTGAGGGTTCATGCCTGAATTTCATGGAGGGGAGCAGCCATTCAGGATAAATCTAATTGTAGTATTACTATACTTCTGGAGTAAGATAGCCAAAGAAATCAAAGTTGTTACTGGAAACAGAGACCATGTGGAAGGTCAATCAAAAACTAAAGTAGATGAGTTAAATGCAAGGTTTGATTCTGTATAGAGATGAAAAAAACAAAACCAAACAAAACAACCTTTGGATCTTTGTGGAAAAGAACTGTCCTGTATTAGATACTTATTATGTACTTTGTATCAGGGTTTTTTGGAAGAAGAACAATGAAGTTTGTGTTCAAGAAGGACTTGATGTCATTGTATCAGTTTCTCTTCTTAGCAGGAACAACATTTAAGACCCTGAATAATGGCTAATCACTTTGCTCAAAGGAAGTAACACATAAATGGCAAAACCAAACCCTCAGTTAGAATGGACAATATTGCATTTTTTATCTCACTAATTTTCTCTGGGGCACAAATCACATTTTGTCTTAGAGAATAAAGTATTATAAATATTTTTAAGCTAAATTATGTATTTTTCTAATACTTATACATCACATTAGTAAAATCATATTGATATATGTTGTGGCTGGTTTAGTGCATAAACAGGGAAGCTTTTAGTACATTGAGTTCCAAAACATTGTTTTCTTTACAGTCTCCTGTTATAAAATTCTGTTTAGTGCAGGGACAGAAAACAAATCCTCAGGACTCTCTTAACTTTTCAATCTTATTCAACATCTTCCCCCTACAGCTTTGTGTGCTATAAAACATCCACATTGCTTGACAGAAGATGCATCTTATGTATTATGTTTTGAGAGCATGTTCAGAATACCTATTTCAGATGTTGTTATAACCTATAGTCCACAACATCTCTTATCAATAGGAAAATGGTTTTAGTGGCTTTTCCCCCCTGTATCCATGTGTAGAATGCATATAACAAAGAAAGACATTTCCAAAGGAATCTCTAAGAGTATAGGATGCTAGATTTATTTGTTTGGGCTTTTTAAAAACAAAGGAGACCTCTATTTCCTAAGGTTAATTCACATTGAGATAATTGTTTTATTTTATTTTATCTTAGCCAGAGGCTTTCTCTTACTGATGGAGCTACGTATGAATCATAGAAGCAATGAAGCAATTCTCTGTTTATAGTCACTGAAAAGAACTGTACATTTCCCTTCAGTATAGAAGCAGTTTAAAGCTCCTCAGAATCATCAGGAGTAATGAAAATGTGTTGCGTTTTAAATTAAAGAGGAAGAGAAATCAAAGCATTCACACAGGATTTGGCAAGGCCAATATATGCCAATATGACTTATCCTGTTGACTGCTCAGTTATTGTGTTCCTTCATTACTTTACCGTTTGTCTTGTATGGAAATTGTGCTCAGCTAATTCAGTGATGGGTACAATAGAAATTAAATAAATGGATCACATTATTGTTGATCAAGAAATAATACAATTTAGGAAAATTTAAATGAATTGTGAAATCTTTATATCATGGTGATGATAGTCATCAACAAACATGGACAGACCAAAATAAGCCCTTTTAACAAAGCTTCATTTATATATTTATTTTTAGAGCCATATTATCCATTTGTTTGGCTAACTGAATACATGGTATAATGAAAAAAAATACTGTTCAGTATCTTCGCCTGCTGTCTGTATATTCTAACACTTCTGTTGTGTTTTCTGAAAGCTCTGAGTATTTTTTACACTGGAAAAAATACTATTATATTATTTTTTATAGTAAAATTGAAGCTGTATGTTTCCTTTTTGGACTCAACTGAGAAATGAAGGAAAAAAAGGTCAGAAAACAAATACAGAGATGGATAGTAAATCACAACGAGCAAAGTTACAGGAGATGCATACGTTAGTACTGTCATTGCTTAAAAGCATCACTCAAGACAAGCAGACTGACTATGCTGTCCTGACTCCATCGTTTCAACTCTTTATGACTTGTTTCCCTCTTTGTAAAGCTGAGGTGAATCGTGTTTACCTCATGAATAATAACTAGTAATACACACAGTTCACTTGTAGTACTGCGCAAGCGCAAGTACCCTTAGATTTTTTTAGGATATTACAATGCCATCCCTGAATTCCAACAGGTTCAAGACATTATTCATACCTTGTTCTTTAAGGTAATTCATAGCAAAAGTAAAAAATTATTGCACATGTTAAATCTCCTGTTGAAAGTACTGTGGTCAGTAATTGGACTGTTATATGTTTGGGGATGCACACAATGCTTCATGTACTTATTCATTCTGTGTGACTCCAGGCATTGAGAAAGAGTAATCCCTCTTGGCATTTTGACTCAATTTGGTCTCAGTAATTATGGATCCAGAGTACCTTGTTAGAAGCTTGTGAAAAAACATCTCTGAACTTTACAACAGAGCTGAAGTGTACAGAAGAATGAGAATTCAACCAATACTAAGTTTGAAAAGCATATCCAATTGTTATACTGGATATATCCAGTTATTATACTGGTTATATCCAGTTGCTGTCCACTGTTACAATACAGTGCACAATATCATCACGAACATCTGTCTGTGAATGTTATCTTCCAGACTGATTACTTCTAATAATGCATTGTATTTTTGATCAAAGTTACCTTCTACAAATTACCAAGCTATTTTACCTTTTTGTGGCTGTTGTTTTTTTCTCGTTAAGTATTTATATGTATAATACAGGTAGCTCCTGAATCTGCTCAAGGAAATGAAAGCAAGCTTTTAGGTTTACTAAGCTGAGCACGGTTTTGCATATTTCTGAAGTTGCAGTCCAAGAGCATGCGACATAAAGGTTGCTGCTCTAGAAGCAGTAATGCTTCTAGCTTGAATTTAAACTTGAAGGCATTATACTAATTTACAGCTCTTGTGAGAGCTCTGTCACAGCACGGAATTTCCGTAGGGTTTACAATACAAAGAACTCTCCTTTTCCCCCACAGATTCTTGATGCAGCTTTTGGTACCACTCTGGTTGTGCCCTCTGTGATAGGCCTTTTGAAGAAAGGAACAGGATGCTCTTTAGCATAATTGTGTTTTCTATGGAGTGTTTTATCATGGTCTATTAATGGTCTCACTTCCTCAGTTCCATAGCTAGTTATTGCTTTCTAACTCATTGATTTTAATAAACCAACTGAGCGTGCCGCTGTATTCTCTTCTACTCTCCCTCTGGAGAAAAAAAAATACTCATAACAAAAAACATAAACGCCAGCTTATTAGGAGATTGGTTTACTCTGAGCACTCTTAAGATGCTAATGGAACTGTTCATTACAAAGCTGCTAGGTTAGATCTCACTTGGGCTGGCAGAAACAGGGATTTTCACTGAATAAAAGCATATGAGTTTGCAGGCAAGGTTTAGAACTTATATTCTTTTTTGCTGGGATGGAGCTAATTTTCTCTACAGCAGCTTATATGATGCTATGTTTTGGATTTGTGACCACAACAGTGCTGATGATAACACACCAATGTTTTAGCTATTGCTGAGCAGTGCTTACACAGCATCAAGGCCTCCTCTGTTTCTCACGCTGGCCCAGCAGCAAGTAGGCTGGGGGTGCACAAGAAGTTGGGAGGGGACACAGCTGGGACAGCTGCCCCCAACTGATGGAAGGGGTATCCTACACCATATGACATTGTGCTGAGCAATATAAGCTGGAGGAAAGAAGGAGGGAGGGGGGAGATTTGGGGTTATGGCTGAGGCCCTGCTTTCCTGGAAATGGCTAGACATCTGCCTGCCTGGCAAGTAGTGAATAAATTCCTTATTTTGCTTTGCTTGCACGCAAAGCTTTGCTTCACTTGTTAATCTGTCTTTATCTCAACCCATGTGTTGTCTCAGTTTTGCCCTTCCGATTCTCACCCTCATCCCAATGCAGGGGAGAGAGCGAGCAGCTGTGTGGGGCTTATCTGCCTGTCAGAGTTAACCCACAACACAACCAAAAAGACAGCTGTCTGCTTTTTATAGTAATTTTAACAGGTAAACTGATAAATTAGGAAACAGGCCTGAAAAATCTTAATGCCTTTTCCACCTGGAGAAGTAGTTCCTTAGACTACCGTTAAGCATACTAGTGAAGTACTTTAGGTAAGCTTATACTATTGATAACAGCACTGTACCCAGTATTTATAATAGCACTAGAATAACTGTTCTAGTTTTATGACTTATTTATTGCATCTGTAGCTGTATTTCACAGTACTGGAAGATAACTGCAAAACAAGTATTGTAGTCTGAAATGGGACCATTTGCTGACACCAGTGTTACCACAGACGAGGACTGACTGTGCCATTCTGTTTCCTAGGAGCTTTGAAGAAGTGTTGGCTTAATTTCCGCTGTGCTTTTCAATAATAATCAGTTGTTAGATAAAGGGGATTTCTGGAGACAAAATTAATGTAAACCTTGCATAGCAAACCTTCATAGTTGCAACCGAGACAAATGATTCTTCACTACTCCAGTCTTTTGAGAAATCAGATCTGGTTCAATAGACTCCACAGTTTATAAGTGCATTTGGAACTTCTGGGGGAAAAAAAGTCAGGAGTCAAGAGCCCATACAGATTTTTCATAGTTCTTTCACTGGTACTAAGTCTGTGTGGTAGGAGACATCTTAGTAGCAGGGCAGGACATGGTTGTAGACTCAAGGTAGACAACATACCTTGTTGCATAAGGGAAGCATTCATATTTTTCTCCCTCTAGAAACTGTGCAGATGGATTCTAATTTTGATAACTTGTGAACTACCAGGAATAAATATACAGAGAAAGTATTTAAACATGAATTGTAGAACTTGGCCACAGTGGACATTAGACCTTGAAGTCCCAACTAAGGGGTCAAAGTGGGGTTACTACCATGACGTAATCGCATTGCATGATTGTGATTGCTGTGCATTTCAAAAATTACTGTCTTTTTGAGACATTGTTAAAGGGCTTCAAAGTCCTGACAAAATGATCTTTTATGTGGAAGCTTTAGATCATACCAGCTATCTCCCTGTATGACCTAACACAATTAGATATCCATGTAAACAATCATTTGCTTGATCTTTTGTCCAGCCTAAGAAAAACGGCAAGAAAATTTGGGCACTCTGGATAAATCTTTTTCTTTCAGGGTAAAATGGAAGGGCCACAACTACTTCCTGAGCATGCAGTTTGATTCCCTTCACTTTGAGATAATTTTATATCTAAAGTCTAGCTGGTCGATATATCAGATGATTTAAATTAAAATTGGAAATCATTTTAGGCAAGAGTTTGGAATGCAGCCAAGAGTCACTTTGTGAAATCACAGTACAAGGTGGACTACACAAGTGCTAGCATTTGCCTTACTCTTTAAAGAAATAATTCAAAATGCAGTCTACATCTACAGTTAAAAATAAAAGTCGGGAAGGGCTAACATGGAGAGTGAAGTCAGGAGAAAGGAAATTGAGATTTCTAGGGGAATGTGTATTTTGCACTATACAAATAGAAAAGCTCTTCCTTTTTTTTGTTGTGTAAGAAAAATAAACAGAAACTTTTCTGCTTGATATTTTAACCATGAGCTAAGCAATGTCCTTTCATGATAGGTAACCAGTCAGCATCTGTCTTTAAATGTGGAGATGCTGACTAGTATCTGGACTCTCAGGTAGAGGAGAAGGGGGATTGTGTTACTAAATCAGATCCAAATACCAATACTATCTTGGTTAAGCTGCAGCATCAGAATTATTTCTGCTGAATGTCACCCAAGTTTCCTCAGAGACCTTGAAATCAGTGGGATTCTCAGGCATGTGTAATCCCAAAAGACTATGAAAAAAGCAATTTTTCCAATAAGATGCCAGACCTCTAGTCACCTTGAAGTCACCTCCTTAGTAGGAAAATGGAAGAGGCCTAAACTACTTTCAAGTCTTTAACTGAAGGGTTTAATTTCTCCAGTTTAGAAAAGATAAAGCTACTGTTGGGTTAATCAAGTTAAAAGAGGAGCAAGAACCTATCCACAATTATTAGCTAGGTTCAGAAAAGATGAACAGCACTCCAGAAAGTCAACATTGTAGAATTTGGCTCTTCTTGCAATAAATTTTAACAAGGGGAGGGGGATGTTGAACTTGCTATATTTTGAGAGAGAAGTGTGGGTAGGAACATGAAGGAATGAAGAGAGAAGGCAGTGCCCTAAAGACACACCTAAGCAGAAGAATCTGGTATAATTTCATAGGAAGCAAGCACACCAAAAGAGAAATCCATATGAAGCTGTTCAAAAAAGGTTCATGAGTTACTTTTGAAAATGCATGCCCTATCCAAATAAAACAGTCCTTTAAAACAGGCAAGAAATCTTTTAAATAGCAGGATGAGTGTTCAGTGATCTGGGGTACTGTGGGCGAGAATCATCAGGGACACAGAACAATACTTCTTTAGTGATGTTCCAGCTTCACGGCTACGGAGACTGACCTCTGCAGGAGACTTCAAAAGTTATACAGAAACAATTGAACAGAACACCTATCAGCAAGCTTCCTGGATGACCAGGCAGCCGTGAATTTTGTGACCAAAGCCCTCTTCAAATAAAAATACAGAGCCAAGTCTTGTCAAATTTTGGAGGGAACTGCCAAGAATTTAGCAAAGATTCTGACGGACAGTTACAGTGATCACAGCCCATGCTGCTGGGGAGCAACATCAGAAGTGGAACAACTGAAGTTAAAAGGGAAGAGATCATTTTAATCATTAAAATAAGAGGAAATTAAGAGGCCTTTAATTGGGAAACTGTGACATAGGCGTGTCAATGTCAAAAACAGTGACAGTACATTAGCCCCATCATACAGCATTGCTGCGCAAGAGACAGAGTGGCCCCAGAAGGAATAGGTTCCTGCCAGGCTCTGATTTTTCTGCTCAAGCACCTCAGCCAGGAGCTGAGTTTCTTTGCCAGAATGGAGAACAGGAGATTCCTTCATCAGGAAGAAGCCATTCCGAGAGGGTTAGTCCAGCCTAATAGCAGCATATCCTTATCCTGAACATACATGCTCTTTGACAGAATTACAGGATACGCTTAATGATACATCCTGACAGTAACTCCCCCTTATCATTGCTCTCTGCTTTGAATTGTGCCATCTAAGAAGGAAGTGCTTGTGCAGTAGATCTTGTAATACACCATCTAGTGTGTTCATGACGCCTGTATCATCACAACCTACACAACATGCATATGCTGCTAATCAGTGACAGAGCTTAAAACAACCCCTAAGTCACAACTTCCAGTCCTCCTCTTATTGATTTATGCCTGTGATCAATATCATGCCTTGCTGAGTTACTTCCTATCATCTGAGCTGCTGTAATGGATTTTGCACATCCACAGATCACCCAATCTGTGAGGTAAACCTCTTTTTCAACCAGCCCAACACATTGTACCTCACAGCTGGGTAGGCAAAGAGCACATTATTAGTCCACAAAGAGTTATGGAATATTAGCTGTCAGAAACTAACTAACTAACTATAAATCAAGCTGCAACTCATGAAGACAAAGTTTCCAGCAGTTTAGGGTATTCTCACTTACCCCTTGTTCAGCTGCTCACTGCTCATTCCCACAACCTGCTGCAAGGTGTTGCCTCCTCAGCTGGGCTGGCCCAGCCGCTTACGTGGCCACACTGTGAGACACACCATGGAATTACTGGGGCTTAAAATGCCCCAGAGTGTCAACTACGGGAAAATAAATGTCCATGCAACAAGAACTTAGAGGAACAGTTTTCATACTTTTTCACTGAATGATCTCTTTCCCAGACCTTTTAATTTCCTATGCGGTACCACAGACCCTCATCCACAAAATATGTCACCTTATGTGTCAAGCTGAGGACAAGCAAAGGTATGGGATTCCTGCTGTTAAATATTTTTCCCCCTTTCTGCAGTTACAAAGGTACCCTTCAGCCAGGACTGGGCCTGATGCTGCAGCTCTTCCTCTACCTTCCAGATACTTTCCCATCAATCAATACTGAGATTTCAAACTCAAGGGGAGGAGCCTCAGTAAGGTGCACTCCCAAAGGCAAGGATACTGTAAAGTGAAAATCACTGCCATAACTTGTGCCACTTTGCTTCTGAGCTTAACAAGAGGAGCATCCCCATGAGCACCCATTTTTGCGTGCTCTCTAGCTCCAGACTCTAACTGCAGACATGCCAGTTGTGCCAAGGAACGTGGATTTCTAGCTGTGAATGCTTGCCAGATTGCACTAGGACAGGGATATTCCAGTTGCACTTTGTTCAGTGGTAAGCATTATCACAACAAATCCTAGCTTCCTGTAAATGAAACCATATTCACTTCATGTGAAAAATGATAGTATTTTATTTCTTGGCTCAAATTTAAACTGCTCTATCTTTTCTTCAGGTTACAGTGTATTTAACATTGAGCAGTCAGTCACCTACATTATATATTCAGAGGCTCTTCTGAGCATCATCAGTCTCTTACAATTCTTTATTGGCTTATTTTGTAGGTTCTGAATAATTCTCCTTTGTTTCATATTTTGTGGGTTAGAAGATGAAATGCCAGCTCTTCTGGAGGAGCCAGAAGAGTGCTTCCAGCCTGAAGCTGAACTCACTAAAATTAAGCTGTGGTGACCTACTATTAACAAGTCCTTTTTTTTTGCCATTAAAACTACATTCTTTAACGCTAGTTCTAAGTAGACTGAACAGAGTTTGCTGATTTTGTTGGAAAGTATAATGGTTTGTGTAGAGTCATCAGGTGCCAACGACAACCTATACACCGTAGCAGTTTAGATGAAGTAGTTGTCATGACAACTCAGTTAACTAAACAAACATATCTGTATGCAGCAGCAGCTCATGTCCTCTGCATCGTCTTCACCTCAGCACAAAGCATTTTGCGTATATGTGCAAATGAATCTGTCCCCCACCCCTTTGCCTCTCCTCCTCCCCTCCCAACCAGGCAATGATGAAAATGAGGTACCACGCAGTACCGCTCACTTCTGAGCACCTCAACTGGAATCATTACAGGAGTGTAGCTGCTTCTGACAGTGCAGAAATCCAGGTCAAGTCATTGTCATCTTCCTCTTCCTCCCACTCCTCCCCATTCTCCCCTTGAGGTTGGCTGATTGGGTCACCTTTCCAGAACTGGCTTCTAGTTCTACTATAATTAAAGGAAAAAAGGACAGTTTATGGATAAATACACAGTAAACCACCTGTTTGCCAATAAAATCTGTTTTTACACAAAGAACTAGCACAATCAAATACAACAGCCAGCCTGAGGTTGTCTTTAAATCAGCAGGTTTTGGTAATGCATGCTCTTTTAGAAATATGTAGCATAGCAACGTTACTCAGATAGCTCCACTCACCAAAGATCTATGGGCTCTGGAATAATTGACATATCTAAGTGAATGCTCAGGTCACAACTAAGTTTTAATTGCCTTCACTACAAAAGGAATGTAATGTTGCTTCATAAAGGAATAACTGTTCCAATACCTCCCTCAAAACACAAAGCACCAAGGAAAAGAATAGATAAAAAAGAAAGGTTCCTTATTAGAAAGTTGTTGAGGTTACTGCAGGTTGAGGCCCTAAATGCAATATGAAGAACAGATAACATTCACCTGCAATCATCTAGCACAAATGGCTTTTTTAATGTTTGAGAGCATCTATTTTTATGTTCCATCTTTTACCTACTGTATATTTATCTGTCAGAAAATATTGTGAGGGACTTAACAACAGCAATAAACAGACCCCAGGTAATAAGGCATAAACCAGAAGGAAGATGGACGAGAAATAACAAAACAAAGCACAAAGGTACATGCCATAGTCTTAACAGAGCACCTGATAGACTTCAACGGTTAGCACCATCATCGTTATTTTCATCCCTGTCACATCGTGGTAGTGCCCAGACTGATTTTTGATCCTGAAAGAAGCATCAGATCTATCACAAAGTCCTATTTAGCCCAGGGAAATGTTCAGTGAAACCATATTTGAATTTTAAGAAGAGACTTAAGTGGCCCTTGTCTGGTTTGCATTATTCTGTACAGAACAGCTTACACTGGGGTGAATTTTATCCAATATTGAGTCTGATAGGAAATGGTAAAGAATGTAATATAGGATCTCATTCAGGAAAGCATTTAAGCCACTTACTTTTGTCCTTTTTGGCTTTGGTGTTTTTCTAATGGGATATAAGTTCATGCCTAAAATTAAACACTAACTTTTTTTGAGAGAGATTTTTGTCTCTCAAGTCCCTAGTGGTTCAACTAGTAAAGTTTTAAACAGTTTGGCTCTGTGAGTTTACTTGGCATCGCTTTGATTATAATTTCTTAAAAATTAGAAAAAGGAAATAATCCTACCTTTAATATTTTTCCTGCTTTAAAAAGACATAGATAGAGAGTAAGTGCCAACTCCTTCCTCAAAACTCCAGCAACAATCATCCCCAAAACCCCACATAAAGCTTAAATAGTGTATTCTTAAAGGATAACATTTCAGTATCACATTTGTGGGCTGTCAGATTCAAGCAGAGAATGATGGATGAACTAAGTCAGCATTTACTTAAGATACAACCCTCACTTTAGGAGAATAGACATATGTTATGACTGTTCTTGAGGTGCATCATCCTTTTGTACTACTGTGAAAGCTTGAAGCCTAAGGATTCAGAGTCTGTTGTTCTCAGGCACATAAACCTGAAAGTGAATAGAAAGTGCCAAATTGAAGGAATTCAGTCCAGAGAAGGTTTAATTATATAGAGTGGAAATAAAAGACCGATGATTATTCTGAAGAATTTCAGAAATGTTATGAGAAATTGTGAAAAGTTTAGTTTTGCTGCCCAGGCTGGTGAGAGGGAATTGGGAGTTCCTCTGCTTTGTCTGCCTTTGCAAGGTAGCCCAGGACTCTGAGTCCCTGATGGCTGAAAGACACTGACATCTGTGCAAATGTAAAAGGACTTATGCTGACAGGCACCCGGGAGAAAATTTGGATTACCAATTCAGTAAGAGCTCTGGTCCTATTTATCTGATCAGTCTCATTGAAAGCAAGGAAAACTTCTTCAAGCTTTTGAACAAAGCACATTTTTTGTACTGAATAGAGCTAGAATTTACCATGCCTGCTTTTCTAATGGACAACTCCACACAGTAGACGAATCATCAGTATCTCTGGAACTGCACTAATTTCCACCAGCTGCAGGTCTGACTCACAGTGCCTAAATGTGACTGAAACGTCTTTATATCCTGAGCTCTGCAATACATCTGTAGGAACCATATGACTGCCCACCACACAAAATTGTGAACCATCTGTCTGTCCTGCTTAATAAGCCTTAATGTTTAATAAGTAAGTGAAATATTTAATATTTACAGAAATCAAGCTGCAGGCTGTGCAGTTGCCAAGTGCAAAATAGCCAACAGAACGTACACAGCTGCATTTCTGCCTCTGTGGATGTAGCTGAGGAACTCCTGATGCCAGACACTTTCTGAAATTAACGTTTCTTAATGAGCAAGCTTCAAGAGCAGAAAGTTTTCCTATGCTTTTGTTCAGCAGAAGGACGCTTGTATCTTAAGCAGGGCCTCTGGACACAAATGTAGGTATTAATAAATAGGATCAATAGTTCAAGCAACTAAGAAACTTTTTTCCCCTCTTTTTGTTCCCATTCACCATCCTCCATCCCTCCCTGCTTGTCTCTCTGAATTCTAAATTCACTTCTTTTTCTTCATGTTACACTCACAACATAAACTGGTAAAAATGCTCACCTAAAACTTTTCAGCTTGGACATCTGTGAATAACCAGTTCAGATATAAAAGAGCTTCCTCACTGACAGTTAAGACCCAAGGATATATCTAAATGTGGCATATTAGCAATGTTAGATAGCAGCCCTCATCTGGGCTATCTGGGAAGAATCTAACTAACAACGCTACTCAATAAAGTTTTACTGGAACATTTATTTTGACTGATGCTCTTAAATTCAGAGCAATGTTTTATGTAGTACGTAAATGAGTGTGGTAATCAGTCATCTTTAGTCAAAGCTAGAGTAAATACCACAGCAAATTCTAATAATTAAAATCAGTGTTATAGTTTCAAATAACAGGAATATATTTGGAAGACAGTTCTCAGACCAAAGAGATTTTTTCCTTCTACTTGAGAGAAATATTTTTCCTAGCAGAGCACTAGGGCTTAAGAAAACCAATTATCAATTTGCATGGCTTCACTAAACAGCCATATAATGGACTAGTAAGACAGAGTGAACAAGGCAGGCTAGGGATATTTGAGATCTGCTATTCATTCAGTCTTGAAGAAAAGCATGAATCCAGGCTTATAGTGTATCTTCATGTTGCTCAGCCATTGACGTAAAGTCGGTCTGAATGAACCGGAAGAATATCGTTACTTCTAGCACATTAGAACAAATTCCAGGAGAATTATTTAGTAAATCCATCGCTCCAGATGTCATAATGTGAGCAAAACAGAAAGTTATATGCAGTCAATCATGTGATGCTGAGGAGATATACGAATATAGTCCTATTCTAAATAGCTATAAATCATGTTGTTTGGATAACCCTGTATCTAGCTGCCTCACAGAACACAACAGCCAGTCTAAGGTAGTTCTAACCAGTTGCTACCTGAGGGTTACCTGTGCTGGCCTGGCGGCTGAACCAGGCTTGCTCTGAAGCACCTGGGAGGTGGCACCCTCTCGTGGCGGTATGCTGGGATGCTGGCTGCTCGTCCCTTCTCTCCATCACTTCCTGGACATTGGGCACCTTTCTAATTCTTTGGTCTTTTCCCCTTACTGGAAGGAAGATCTGACCATAGCCCCTGCTAGAGCAACCCCTTGCTATTTCCCCTCACCAGATAGATTCTGTTTCTTAATCACGGAACTCTTGTGCTCTTACATCCAAATCATCTCATTTTTTCTGTCTTTTTTTGCAGCCTTCTAGAGCTCTGTCCAGGTTAACAGGCTCTCACAGATACAAAGGTCTCAATCAGATCAGCTGCCTTTTAGCCCTTTTCAGCCTGAAGATGGTAGAGAATGTGCTCCATCCACTGCACACACCTTTTTTCTTTTCCTCAAGTAAGGAACAATTTGATGCCAGGTGTATAACATCAACTTTCTTTCTGTTAACAGTATTCCCAGTTTTACAAGGATTGGTGGACCTTCATTTACATCTCTTACTAATTCATCAGTTACTGCATTTCTAATTTAACAGTTAATAGCTGAAATCCACAAATAATGCATTCTGTATGACTTCCATTTTTAGCAATGAAACCTGGCAATGAACTATAGCACTCCCATTTTATTGTTTGTTTCCCATAAATATCTGCGAATCAGTACCGTAGGTGATCTAAAAAGATGCTGCTCTTAGATTTAGAATTATGCCCTAATATTTTAAGAAAAACTAACAATATATTCTAAACAAACTTAGGCTTCTTTAAAAGTACTGTTTTATTAAGTAGAACTATTGATAGCACCTGTAATGCAAATGTTAAGAAATAAAATAATGAATTGGAAGATACAAGATAAAATATAATTGAGATAATATACATTATCAGTTAAAGTAGGTATGCAGTATAAACTAAAGCCTCAGAGTATGTACTTTGGCACAACTGTGCTAAGGTCAATGAAATTACTGTGATTTATGCCAACTACAGATCTGCAGCAATTAAATTATTAGAAAAATAAAATAGTTTCATTAATTTTCTCTAAAATAGAGAATAAAATAAACACTATTTAAATGTCTTGTTTGTCAACCCCTTTTCTACAAGTGTTTGTTTCTATATACAAATCCACCTGAATACAGATTTACATCGTTATATCCTTAATCCTTCAAACATATACAGACCTCTTTGCCTGGAGTTATTCGTATTCATTTCAACAACTGGATATCTGACTCTCACCGGGGCTCTGGAGGAGCATTATGATCTACCACAGAGCTCCAAGACAAATTTAGCTTTCCTCTGAAGAACAGTTCCTGTTTGTTGCCAGTAGTTCTGGATGTTACTATAGGCATAAAAGGGGATGCCAGCACTGCATTAAGAACAGCTATGCACATATTTTAAAGCAGCTGTGCTAGCAGTCAAGCACTGGAGCAGCTGCAGGATGAATTGTAGGGGTATATCTTTAATACAATATATGTCCAAATGTACTTTATAATAGAGTGGAGATCAAGACAGACATGGGTCAATAAATGGTCATGACTGGACAGTCTAAAGGATTAGAGAATTCAGGATGAGAAGAGGTAAATGTGCCCAAAATAATGAGTCTATTGCTAGCCAGTGAACAGTCTTCCCCCTGCAGCAGATTCTGACAAACAAGATGATTATTCTTCATTAGTGTTTCATTATTACTTGGATGTTTTCCTTCCTAGCACACGTACTTTTCATTTTGAAAAACAAACAAAATCTACCCTAAATCTGAAGTACTAAGTAACAGGCAACCATACAGTATAGTAAATTTAATTAACATCATAAAGCATAAAGAAATTTATGTTGAAACTCAGAATCCCATACACGAGGTGAGCATTCTGACTACAGAATTAGAGCTTCTGCAAGGAATCAGAAACAAGTGTGATTCCTTTTTCTGTCTTCCTTATTTCTTAGATTACGTTTTGGGAAGAGATAAGGTTAGAGAAACAGAGGGATTACCTAATGACCCTTTCTACTACAACTATTTTTTTTTTAACTGGAGATGGTTTAACATGTACTGTTGTGAAAACTGCATTGCTATGGCAACCTGCTGAAAAAAAAGAATCACTGTAGGTATATCACATACATATTGACATGTAAGCACTCACATGAGGTTTTTCTGGAAAGACAGAAACATCTCCAGATTTTCTATTTGATATATATGATTTAGACATAGGCTGAATATAAATAATCTCCTTTCTTGAATATTTACATTCTCATCTAACTATAACTGCCTTAACCCTGCATGAACTCTAGCTATGCAAGTGACATGCATTTTAACCGAGCAGCATACACTGAACTTCTTGAAATGAAATGAACATTTTATGTTTTTTCCCCACACAGAAGTGCTGTAAACTAGTACATATACTATATCATTTTAAAAATAATTTTCATTTTTATATGGTTATAATTGTTAAATACCAATTTACATATCAAATATATATAAATATTAAATGTTCACATAAACATTAAATACCAAAAGTCTGATTATTCAAGTACTCAAAAATATTAAAATGTTAAATGCTGAATCACTGCACAATAACTAAAAGAATGACTAACAACTCACATTAAACTGCATGCCACTTATTTTTAGTTAATTTTATATCAGTAATTTTCTTGTTCTGATACGAGCCTTTGCACTCATTTTACTGTCGTGCTAGCATTACTTATCCCATAGCTAGAAAATGTAATCTGGAATATATTTTTAATACCTTTTTTCAACTGAGCAATGGCCTTGGTGACCGTTTGTAAGAAAAAGTGCAAAGAGTAAATATATATGTATAAAACACCTTTTCAGATTGGAAGCTATATTAACATACCATACTTAAACCAAACAAGGCATAAATGCATTTGCAATCAATAATTCAAAGTAAAGGAGTCCTTTAAAATCACCACATTCAAAATAAAAGTAGGTACAAATCTATTTTAATAATATTCAGGTATAACACAGGACCAGTAAGAGAACACTGGGACACCCAGGTCTTGGTAAGTGCTTTGTTATATGACTTTAAAGACAGATCTGAAAAGGAACTGAGACACTGTAACACTGCAGTGTCAAACTGCAAAACACCTGGCCCATTAAAAAAAAACCAGGGCCTTTTTGAGACGCTTAAACTTTTGTATACAATAAAAGGGAGAGCTGATTGTCCTAGGCCGTGAACCAGTTTAAGGGCAGAATACAGCATTTTCCAACAGGAAATTCTCAGAACAGCACATTTGCTAGATCTTTTCCCTTTTCAGTTGGCACAGCTTCCCTGCAGCCCAAGGCCCAGGGAAAGATTCATCTCCCTGGAGGATTCACCTTTTCATGAGTTTGATCTCACACAAACAAGGTACAGTCACACTCTCCTTTAAAAACATGAGGTGCAGAGCAGCTGCAACTTCCCTTTAATACACTATTTAACTACACAGGGCACTTGTCCAGGAGGAGTGAGGGTTACACACTTTCAGTTCTCATACTTCAGAGGTAGTATCCTGAAAAATGCCTCTATCACCAGACTTTATGATACTCTGCTTGGGGCACTCTCCACTCCTTACCTCTTGAAGGTAGGAAAGAGACTACGAACACGGCATGGATTGGTTAGGAGGCCTGCCTAGGTTGGAGGGAGTCATGATCTAGCTTCTGCCTCAAGAACTGTGGAAGAATTTTATCCAAAGATTGCCCAAGGAAACAATTTCCCATTCGTAAATGTGGGACTTGCAGAATTGGAGTTTTAGTAACAAGCACTTAAATTTCCTTCTATTCTTTTTGTGCTCAAAGGAGTTTTTTGGGCACTCAAATCCCAGATGGATGTCTAAATAAAGAATGTCTTTTGAGTTAAGAAAGTAATTCCCAAATTTCAAAACTAATGTCAGTAAAATTATGTAGGATGCATAACGTGAAGCATGAAGCCCCAGTGGTTTTACTGCAAATCACTCAAGGATTTTTGGTTGGACCTCTGTAAGTTTTGTTTTTTCAACTAGTTCAAATGGTTGATTTCATTCAAAAATCAACAAGATTTGCATTTGCTAAAAGGGGTGACAGCTGTAACTGTTGTTGCTGTCCCTACAGTTGCACACAATAATGTTTAAAAAAAAAGAGAAATAAAAACAAACTAAGGTTTGAATTTGTACAATTTGTACAATCTGTACAATTTCTGTGCCAGATCTGGTTGAGAGATGAAGAAGAAAAAAGTCTGCTGGGAACAGAGGAGGATGGTAAGTCAGTAATTACGTCTCTTGGTACCTGTTTTGTTTACTAATCACAGGTCTAATTGCTTTGCTCTATTTTAATTAACAATGTTCTTATTTTAATTAGTTACTTTTCCTGCATACATTAGCATTGAGAGAAACCACTGAGGATATGAATAATATGATGAAGAGTTTAAAGTTGAGCTTTTAAAAATGTTTTAACAATTTCACAAGTGTTTAATAATGAAAAATAAAGCTGTTCTTCATAAATGTGGCTACTACTTCTCCAAGGATTTCATCCCAGCCAAAAAAAAAAAATCTTTTTTTCTTTTAACTTAAAAAGTCAACTGATATCAAATATAATTAACACACGTGCCAAAAGAGCTAATGTAGGACTATGAAAGGTTTGATAGTATTTGGATATGCTAAAATGTTCAAGCTGGCCAAATCTTTTGAAACGTCCCAATGCGACAGCCATTCTCTTAAGAACCAATCTCCACATTATTAGCAATTATCTTTGAAAATTAGGGAACTTTATCTTGTTCCCTAACAGAGGCTGGGAAAAGGCAAACAGTGCCCTATGAAAGAACTGGAGAACTCATACAAATTGTTCCAATTCCTGGGAAGATATCAGAACAAATAACCTCTACATAAGTACTTTAATTAACAAGGACATACGTAGCAACCGTTGTCTTTTTCCTATGAACTGTTTTTGACAAATGCGTTTACTTCCTTTGTGAGGCAGATAACAGGCTTGGCGTATAGGGAGAACTATAAATCCTCAAGTTTTGGATATAGCCCTGCCTAATCTTCCTGTGTGCAACATAAGAAGGGTTGGTCTATACGAAACTAATAGTAGTATGTTACACAGCTTGTTAGAAAACCACACACAGTAGTTAGTAGTTCATTGTCTAAGTGGCAGTTACCAATTGGGATTCTGTAGAGGCCTGTTCTGAGTGTGCTTACTCTAAGTTGTAAACAAAACGGAAAATATATTCATTAAACTTGAGGATAACAGCAAAATGGAAATGTCTGAAAAACACATTAGTAGACCATTACAATTTGTTTTGAAAAAATCAGGATGTAATTCAATAAGGACAAATGCGAAGTGCTACATTTGGTAGGAATAATCAACTGTTCAAATACAGAATGCAATAAATACAAATACAGGAACAATCAGCAGCGTTTTCAGAAAAGGATGAGGCAACTTTAGTGGAAGAAGTGGAATATGAGTCAATATGACCATGCTGCTTCACAAACAGCAATCACAATGGGATATATAAAAAGGAGCTGTGAAGTAATCCTGTCCCATCCAACCCAAATAAATGGTGAACTAGAATACTATGACCGGGTTTGATAATCACATATTTGATGGGAGGGGGGAAATGGGGCAGGAAGGTTCACTGAAGATTCTGGAAAGCAACAAAAATGACAAGAGATGTATAGAAAACGTGACTGACAAAAAAACCCTGAGGGAATCTGATCATTAAGTCTAAAGATGTCTTAGGAAGACACAGCGATGTAGTTGTCAGGAGCGCGGAAAGTAACTAAGGAAATGAGCTATTCACCATTCTGCTATGTACAGGACAAGAAGTAAGTGTTCCTTGCTACAATTAAAAACTTTGTTGTTTGGCTAAAACATAGCTAAAGGACTACAATGGATTGTCCAGGGAAGCTTAAAAACAAATTAGGTACTTACCAGAATATCATGTATCTGATTCCATCTTTGGGTGGCAAGAGACGAGGCTAATTCTTGAGGCCTTTTCCAACCCAGTATTCTGATTGCCCATCTTGTACTTTTTTAATGCCGCAGCATAGAGAACGTTTCAGGTAGAGACAAATAGTAAGTATTGCACAGTTGTAGCAGGGAGAGGAGGCAAATGGCAACTCAGTCCTTGCACGAAGATTTGAATTGCTTTTAGCCTTGATTGGGTTTGGTACACTTCTGTCAGGTGAGTGCAACTCCAGCATCTTTCTCTTCTTCAGTAAAAGGTCATGCTGCAGTTACCAACCAAACACAAGCTGGTATTTCAGTGCCTAAATGCTACTGTCCTAGCACAGCAGCTGAAGAATGTTATGGAGGCAATCATGAGAAGCTAAAAAAATGTATCAGAATTGGGTTTCCTACAAAGTCATAATTAGCTATCCAAGCCATACTTGGGAAATATTTATTGGTAAAAAAGATGCATTTTGCTCAAGTCCCAGCCAACTTCAAGTATACTATAAAAGCTGCTTACTGTAAAAATCTGACTTCTGCTCAATTACAGCACAGTTAATAGGAATTGCCAGCCACTTTATCACACTTGCATCCGTTAGTGAATAGAGGGAAGGAGCACAAAGTGCAAACACCCAGAAGAACAACCAAGTGTTTTTCTTCATCTTACTCAAGACTAGCACTAGGGCATGCGATTCTGAGAGACACTGAATGCTTTCAACTCACACTTGTTACTCAGAGAAGATCAGCTTTTAAGGACTGGTAACTTGTTTACTTGCAAACTGCATCTCAAATCCAGCCTAAGTTGATTGTGCTTTTAAAAACTTAACCATTTGGCAATAAGATCACGACCACTATGAATAAGCTTCTAGTTCACCAGCAATGAGGAAACAGGGACTCACAGCACAAAGAACACCATGTAGCTGACATTGCCAGGGTGACTGGTAAAGGTTCAACTATAGATAAGCATTTTAGTCCTCAAGAATACTCAACTCCACTTTTCTTTCCTTAAGATGACTCCCTCTAGGAGCTGAGTGATGCTAACAAGATGCTGAGGAGCAAAGTTCAGTACTGTTGTGTGTATACTAAGTTTTCCATAGCCTACAGAATTTCCTTGTGAGAAACGTTAAATTGAGCAAGAGTAATAAAACTCATTAAACCTCCCTCTTCCCTCCACAAGCCCAACCAAAACAAAACAAGATTGTGAAAGCACTTGCCAACTTTTATATTTTTATTGTGCATTTTGTAAGTGCTTAAAGATGCCACACAAGACTGTATGCATTACGTTGTCCATATGTAGTATGCCACACAGATAAGAGACAGACCCCCAAAAGTTTTCATATTCTAATTCAAACAGACAAAAATTGGATAACAGTATTATCTCATTATACAGAAGACAAACCACAGAAAGTGTCTTAGATCACACAAAACAAAGGCAGAAACTGAAACAGATCTTCCAAAACTGTATATTAAGTCCACCAAAAATACGATGTGCTTTTGGCAACTCTAAAACAGATTAAAAATTACATTAATCTAGTTAGGGCTTGTCAACTTAAAAATATTATTTAAAAATAAATTTTAGTAAGTTCCCAATTCAGAAGAAATTCAAGTGTGAAATTCAAACAAGTAATAGGTACAAAGGGAATAAACAAAAACCTTTTTCCTCCTTCAATATAAATTAATTGCCAGACCAGTTTGTCATAGATTACTCTTCTTTCTTTCATATAAGGATGCATATAAATTCATGAAGTTATTCTCAGAGGATGAAATTAAGTTGTCAAGATCATAATCAACTTCAAAGGTAGGTCTCTTTCCAAAAATTACAAGAGCAAGAAATACAGCAAAGTGTGCAGTAAGTCCCCATATCTTGAATGACATTTTACGTTCATGGTCATCATATGTAAAGCAATGCATCCAACTTAAGTAACCAGATGAGGTTTTATAAGGCAAGGTCTTGTAATTTAAGGGCTTGACAAAGTACTCCAATGGCACAAGAAAAACATCGCTCACTTCATCTGGATTAGGAGTGGCCTGGAATGTATCCTCTATAAATCCTACAACTGGTGTTACCAAGTGATTCATCTAAAAGGAAAAAAAAAACAACCAAACACCCAAACACTAAGTTTGTAGCAAGTAAAATAATGTTCTTTATTTTAAAAACATTTCAGATGTTACAAAATGAGTACCAGAAACCTATGAAATATTCTTAACTGTAATGCAATTTAGTCTCTCTAAAAGCAAAATATTTATATTTGATTTTAAATATATTTTAATCAATTTTAAATTTTCTTTTTATATTTGTTAAACATTATTTTACTAATATTCTGTTCATCCTTTATAATCATATAGCAGTTAAAAAGGTTTGTCAATCTGCTACAGAAATAAAACACATGCATGCTCTCTCACAAGTCTTCCTTATTTACTTTAGTGAGTTCTGATTTTAATTCAAATTTTCCAAATCACCTATGTTTTATGATATCTCTATATCTATTTTGCTAGGATATAGGAATTTTCCTAGGATATAGGAATATTTTCCTATAGATACAGAAATACAGTAAAAGTATATTTAGCTATAAAATATATACACTTTTTGGAACTGCTCATTTATGGACATTTTTATTTTAAATATAATCCCTTCTTCGATAGGGAGGCAAAAATCTACTGAAATAGTAGCTTGCATAAAGAGGACACCAAAATCTTTAAGATATGTTGCTAATTCTATTTATTTGTACCAACAAAGCATCACTGTTCAGCAGAAAGCAGTAACGGCAAAACTCAACGTTTGTGCTATTTGATGCAAGTCTGGAGAGTCTCCATCCAAATCAGAATCACTTGGAATGCAAGTACAGAGAAGACAAAGTAGAATCCGACAGGTAAAATTTTTGTGGTCCAAAACCACATGATCTTTTCTATTGACTGAGGCAATTTGCTAGAAAACACTGCCAAGAGTTATAAAAACTAAATTGATCCTTTTTACATCTAGCCTCTGAACTACGTGGCTTTAGTGTTACCTGTACAGAAATTATAATTTAAGAAGTTAAATAAAGCATTTTGCAATACAATTTTAAAACTAGTTCTTTTGTTTTTTAATGGGGGGAGGATATTGCTAACAGTAAGTGGCTAACAGATACAAAAACAAACAGCAGGCATATTAATAAAGAGAAACTGTTACCTGAACAACAAAAAGCCTTTTGAAACAGTAACCCCTCTGTACTATGGGAACACTGATCCTATGTAACACTGAATACTGTTACTGAAATTGGCAGCCTGTTAATTTACAAACAGTGACTTACACTCCCAACACCTCCAGAAGAGAAGTCTCCTTGCTAGAGTTCCATACAGAATCACAGTCCACATAACCGCCAGAGGTCCCTTTCCACCTGAATTAACCCTGCTTTCAGCAGGTTATTGAACGAGAAAACTTTTGAGGTTACATCAGGCTGCTGAGGGACTTGTCTGGATGAGTTCTGCATATCTCCAAGGATGGAGATTATACAACCTGTCAGGAAAATCTGTTCCAGTGTTTGGCTAACCTCACGGTAAAGAGTGTTTTCCTTGCATCTCATCAAAATTTCATTTGTTGCTGCTTGTGTCCATTGTCTCAAGAAGAGTCTGGTATCATCTTCTCTATAACCACCCAGCAGGTACTTGAAGAGAGCAACTAGATCCCCTGCTAGCTTTCTCTTCTTCAGGCTGAGCAAACCCACTTCTCTCAGCCTCTCCTCATAATCCATGTGCTCCAGCCCCCTTACTATCTTCATGGCTCTCCACTAAACTCTCGCCAGTTCAGCACTGTCTTTCTGGTACTCCAGTGTGTCCATAACTGGACATGGTACACCAAATGTGGTCTCACAAATACCAAATACAGAGCAAGAATCTCTTCTCTTCACTCTGCTGGCAACACAGGCTGCGCGATTTAAGAAGCGGTGGTTATTTACAGTTACAGGTTTGAAAAGGCATTATCAACCTTACAAAAGAAAATAACCCAAGCTTATTTTCTAATGATATGCTGACTTACTCAGTTTATTGCTTACTTTATCAATTCCAGGCACCAGCCTACAGATGACTTCCACCTTCTCTGGCTGGAGTCCCACTTCTTCTTTAGCTTCTCGGAGAGCAGTATCAATTTCATCTTTATCAACTGCTTCACTTTTACCTCCTGGAAAACACACTTCCCCTGGTGATCTTCTCAGCTAGAATTTAAAGGATACCGTTAAATATAAAGAGTTTTACATTTCTTCTTGGATCCACAGAGACACTTGTTCATACTGCAGAATCACTTTATGTTCGATTTATCTTTCCAGTCAAAGCAGCTGCAAATGGTGGGTAGGAGGTTTCTGCAGATCAGAAATGTGCCTTATCAAGAGCTACACAAGAAAAAGTTGGGCCTATACCTAACATCTATAAATCCTAACTATCAGAAATGCATGTATCACTTGTATGGTACTGTGTAATTCATACTATACATTCTGCTTTAATACTTCAAAATTTACATTTTCCATCATCTTGCTTGCATAAGAGACTGACAGATGAATCTAGACAGACAACTTGAATAGTGAGATTAAAATACTCACGGTAAGAGCAAGAATTTCTAAAATACACATTTAAATAACGTACCTTTAAGTCCATTATAGTAATAGGCTTGTGCACCAAAGATCAGTAAAAAGCCCATTTACAATCAGTTTATCAGCTAAGTAAGTGTAATTATTAAGGTCTTAAAATTTCTAAGACAGACCCCAAAAACCTTCCATTTTTCAGCAACAGAAAAACAGACAAGTAAATAATCTCTGAATACAGGCAGTTGATCGGGGTGGGGGGGGTGAAATGGAAAACAAGAGCTGTAAAAGAAAACAAAATGCTGGCAGAAGAGTTCTGGGGGACTTAGGTTGTTGCCTTTCCTTTCATATATGAAAGGGAAAGAAGAGTAATATTAAATGCAGATTGAAAAGTCACATTAATAAAAGCTGCACTGCATTATCAATTTTCTTATTTAAGTCATAGTAAACAATCAAAATTTCCTTTTCTGATCGGGAAATCATCTTTTACTGTCACAGGTTTCTGGGTATCCGGCATTTTTCTGGCACGACAATACCAGAATCGTCGGTGTATAAAAATATCTGCTTGTAACCCGAGACATGCTGCCCAGACTGAAGTCTGAAAGCTGGCTCTAGAACACGTGGCAAGGATGGGACCTGTGCAAACACCGGGGTGAGAACACACCGCGTATCTCCCTGTACGCGACCTGCCCGGTGCTCCGCTCCTCTCCCTCAGAGAGCTCGGCTCCGCGCAGGGCAGGGGCTGCGCTGGGGCGGGCCTCGGCCCCGGCTCACCTACCTGCATCGACCTGACCGTGAGCAGCAAGTGCAGCTCCCCCCCCTCACCGTCAGCGGCAGGAGGACAGAGGCTTTGGGCAGCGGCAAGCGGGAGAACTTGTCTCCAACATCGAACTCCCTCAAGCGGAGCCTGGCTTTTTCTTTTACACTCTTTCTAGAAGCAAACAGAAAGGAGCGCCGTAACCCGCCGAGGCTGTGCCCCGGCACCCCGCAGGCAACGAGGGAGGTGTTTTCCCACAGAGCGGAACCTGACGGGTGCCGGCGGCCGCCGAGCCTCGGCGCCGGACACACCGCTCGCCGCCCCTCCCTCCGCCCGGGCCTGCCGCTGCCGGCGACGCGGGCAGGGCTCGGCGGCGGCGGCTGTCCGCCCCCGGCCGACAGAGGGCGCTGTAGACACCGCCCTCCCCTCCCCTCCCGCAAGGCCCGGGAAGGTCTCTCCTCTCTGCTGCCTTCCTTCCGGGTTTTCCCCGCAGCTGGCGGGGAGAGCGGGGGCTGCCGACGCCGCTGCGGACGGGGCAGCACCCACGGGCGGCGGAGGAAGGGCCAGGGACGACCGCTACCTTTCCAGCTCAGCCTCCCGCTCCGCAGCTGCCATCTCTGGCACCCAAAGCGGACTTTCCCCTTCCCTGTCGCCGCCCGCCCCCCCCGTGACCGACGGCTAGTCCCTCCAATCAACACGCGAGATCGCCGGGCTCCGCCTTCTGATTAGCGGCGGGTAGGGCACGCGAGGAGGCCCTCACGGGACGGCTGCGCGCGGCGTTCCCGCTCCCGGACGACCGTCACGTGCCCCCGCGGCGGGCGCTGAGGAGAGGGTCGGACCGGGCGCCGCCGCCGCGGGCAGGGTGCCCTGTCAGGGTCAGCGCGCAGTCGGCGACAGCTTCTCCGGGCTGCATTTACCCGGAGAAGGGCGGCGTTGGCTGCCAGCAGTCCTCGCTCCAGCTGGGAAAAGCGGGAACCCGCCGAGTGGTTTGGCATCGCGCCCCGCCGAGCGGCGTGCGTGGCCCGCCCTCAGAGGGGCAAGGGCGGCGGCAGGGAGCGAGCGGCGCTGGGCTCCAGTATGAGCCGTTCCCGTTGCTTTAGGTAAGGGGTCCAGTCATACAGGCACTAGCATTCCTCCTCTCACCCGCTTTAAGGGGCGGATAACGTGACAGACACAGTCTCCAGCTCTCGGGGGGCTCTGGAAAGCACCATTGCACACCTGTCAGAGCTTGGTCACCTGTAGCCCAGGACTCTTAAGAGCTAAAGAATGTCAACAGACCCTCTTGAACACAGGCGCCTAGCTCAGTACTACTAATTCACAATGGGAAAAAAGCCCCAAGGTCTCAGAGCTTATTTTAATCATTTAGTAGATGACAGTGGTAGAAAACAGCGAGGTGTCAGAGGCTGCCTCAAGCTTGGTGCAGTTTCTGGGCAGTAGAATTTAGCTTCCAGTTCTCACTGGGGACACACAAGTAGCAAAGTCATTTTCTGCTATAATGGTTTATCATCCAGTCTTAACAGCTAGTCATCAGTGTTACCTGCATTTCAAGTAGCACCACAATGGTACAATCAACATGTGATCCCCCGAAAAAACAAGACAACACCCCAAGTTACATGGAATGTATAAGAACTAATCTCAGTGTAGTTACCTTAATGTTTATTTTTTTTCATTGCATTAAGCTAAAGAACCAAATGCATTCTCCGTGTGGTATACACTTTGTACAGTTGACTGACTTAACCTCAAGTCCTTAAATGCTTATTCAGCCTGTTTGTTACATAAAGTACATGTGTATATATTTACACACACAAGCTCACATTTAAAAATAAGTGCAGTTTATACACAATACACATAATGTGTTACTTCATATAGTAAATTAAAACCCAAGCATAATTACATACACATGTACATGTCCTGGCTGTGTCCCCTGTGATTCCAGCAGAATATAATATCCATTTTATGGCCAGTGTTCTGTTCAGGTTTCACTGAAACTTTTAACAAAACTCATTCACCTTTAAGCTGTTTTACATAATCGTTATAGGAAAAAATACATAGAATAGTATCTTTACAATATGTTGTAGTTCTTCACTGAAAAGAGCACAATTAGTAGATTACGTCTTCTTATTCATCTACACAGCTGTACATGCCACTGAACTATTGTTCCAGAAGACTGATGTTATGAGATCCTATATTTCTCTTTGGCTTTCTCTTTCAGAATGCAGATGTGCTAAAAAAAAAAAAAAAAAAAAAAAGTACAACTTTAGTCAACCTTTACCTTCAATGAAAATGCAAGAATGATTTTCAGTCGTATTCCTAGCATTGTAAGGAAAACACACCAGAACAGTAATCTTTGCGAGTTTGGTTGCAAGTTTACTGCTTGCAGTAAAGTTGAGATGTTAATATTGCTTCCAAGCTCATCTGTCATTTATAGATTTGTATATTCTGAAGAGGTCAGGTTTGTTCAATTATTGTATCCTTCTTCATATTGCTTTGCAATAGCATAGATCCAGTATGTGTCTTTAACAGAACTGGTTTGTCTTATTAAAAAGACTTCCCAGTGAAAAACTTTTCCACTTAACCAGATTTAAGAAAGTACTTCTGAAAACTAAGGAGGGAAAAACAGATCAGCTCTTTCTATCAGTTATGCTCTTTCCAATTCTACTACTCAGTGCAGCCTAAGGAGACTGTAATGGAGCAAAGGAAAAAAGATCTTGATGGACATGTTATACAGTGTAGGAAAAACCTTCACACACAGTCCACACACAGCCATCTTAACGACTTGGCTAGAAGACAGCAACATAGGATTTCAGTAAAACAAACAAACATCAAATTAAACCCAAATTACAAGTTACTTTCTTTTCAGATGGGGCCAGCAGATTGTATGCTGCCAACCGTCCTGGAGGATTCAGAATATTGTGCAGCATGGCTGGGCCATGAGACTTGTGGAGTAGATTTATAAAAAGGTAAGGCACAAACAAGTTCTTATGTATTGACATTGAATTATCAGCTTGGCACATTAATAATGTTTTTGCCCTTTTAATGGAAGTTTCTAGTCAGATTTGAAGTTTTGTTAATTGTTGAGAAGCTCCTAGTATAAGCTAATATTCTTGCTGGTTACCTGTGGTAACAGTCATATATGTAACAGTCAAGGCACACATGTATGTACTTACGTTTAGATCTCTGAAGTATTCATTATAATCAAGAGCATATCCAACCACAAATTTGTCTGGAATTTCAAAGCCTATATCTGTAAGAAAATATAATTCTTTTTATACTTGGGTGGTGTAAATAGCTTTTAAGTACACAGTTTATATTCAACACATGCTTCAGCTATTTAAGAGTAATACCTAGCAAATACATCATCTTGCTTTCAAGGTACTTAGCATGCTTCTTTAAGAATCAGAGCTGTAAATTGATGACAAAGCTTAGAATCTATACCATCCCCATCAGTAATACAATTAAAATGTTAAGAGAATGCATTTTAAGAACAAAATAATTATTTAAAACCTACTTATGAGATAGTCCTGGGAGAGGGAGACAAGGAGCGAGATTTTACTTGTGTAAAGTAGATGCACTGCAACTCAGTAGGGGTTTTCAGTTTGAAAACAAGGCAAGTTTAATGCAGAGTCAAAACAAATGCCTATAAGGGTCAAATGCCTATAAGGGTCAAAGCCAAACAGTACAAATTTAAGGTTTGATTCTGTTTCTGGTATCTAGTAACAAATAGCCAAACCTGCACTCAGACCAACCGGGAGAAAAAAAGAAGGTGGTCATGAGGTTTCAGCATGGGATAGCTGGTCATCAGTTTACAAATTTTTGTGTATTTTCTCCCCGTTTCTCTTGGCCTTCCTGAAACTTATATGCCAGTTGTCAGACTTACTGCATGAAGTGAAATTATGAGATCGGATTTTGGACAACCAGAAAAACGCAATACTTACAATCTGGTCTGTAACCTGGACTTCGACATGTCCTTTTAACGAGCAGGCTGTAAGGCAGAGCAGAGAAGGTTATGTTTTTTAAAATATGTCTTGCTCTAAGCTGTATACTTCACTTCTCCCACCCCTCCCCATAAGCTTCTGCAATCATGCAGTTAAATTAAAACAATGAGATTATTGTAACAGAAAGAAGTAGTGTTCAGCCATATAATTGAGGAAGAAGTGAAGGCTCAGATCTAGGTTCATTCTGAAGGTCCAAATGACTCTCTTGTTTTACATTTAGTTCTCTTCAGTTCTGTATCCCACATCATTATCTTTTCATGTAGCAAGGTATCAGCAAACTAGAATAGCATAGACAGGTAAGCAAGTTCAAGTGACATGTAAAGATTTTAGTGGGGAGGGAGGGAGAAGAGGAGAAGCTGTGCAATGTCACTACGATTTCTTCCACAAAATCATATCCATTGTTGCTTTTCCTGTGCACTTCTGAAGAAACTGAGAACCTCCTGGACAGTCACTAGAAGGAGCATAACTGGTACATAAACCAAGAAGTGTTTTTTCAAAGCATCGTGATTACTTGACAAAGACAGGGATATTCCCAAAAAATCCCTTTTAGAGATCATCTAAGAGCAGATCTAGAATGCCACTTGAACTCATCTTGCAAGTGCTGACAAACTCTTAGATTCTGAAAACCTGTATGACTGAGGCTATTAAGAAAAAGTGTTGTCATTCTAGTATTGAGGCAACTGAGAAAGTGTTAGGAAACCTATGGAAAGAGCTGAATTTCCTTCAGACATAAGGAGGTAAGAAACGGAATCCATCAGACTTTATGGACTGTACAAAAAGAGCCAGGAAACGTTTTTTATTACTTTTAACAATGAAGGTGGTAATGCATATGTAAATTTCCCAGTTTAATAAATATTTAGTTTTTACCAGCTGGATAAGGATTGCTTCCTGCTTTTAATTCCTCTTCCCCCAAACTTCAAACCAAACAGAAACAAACTCCCACCAGCATACACTGATTATTCACCTAAATGATTTTGCTATATCTTCTTGTTACAATACATTAGTAAGTGGCCATATCATTATACCTTACAACTTTTACCATCTTTGGTTCATTGTCTTTTAGTTTTGAAAGTAGTGCTTTCATTGTTCTACCAGTCTCAATAATGTCCTGAAAGAGATAAAAGAATAAATTATCCTCTGAGTCTGAAAGAAAAAACAGACTGTCAGTGGATTAATTTAAAGCATAAAAAACAGTCAGCAACCCTGGCAGCACAGTAACATAATTAATTGTTGTTTTATATGCAATAGGTATTAACTTGCAAAATGGGGAGAAAAAAGTCCATGTCGTTCCCTCCCTCCACACTCCAGTCTTTACTTACCTCTACTACTAACACATTCTGGAAAAGATCATGTAGGGAGAGAAAGAAAAGAAAATATTTACATGGCAGCGTTCAGTGAATTATACAGCCAGCAAAAGTTTGCACTACAAACTTCAGTTATAAGTAAGGTGCAGTTGATTTTCAAAGGAGCTTGTCGCTTAACTACTTGCATTATTTTAGTGCTTTCTGAAGAGTCTTTCTGTAAGTATTTATGGAAGCATAAAATATTGTGAGAAAGCCACCTGTGTCAGGTTTTGTATATTATTCTATACATAGCAATAGCATTCTAGAACCATACTGCATGAGTCAGTGTAAGATGGTTCATTTCTGGGGGCTGTGGGATAAAATGTGGAATAGGATCTTTAGAAGCATTCAGTACTGGTCGCGTTAAGTTTCCACTGAGATCAGTGGGAATCACTCACTGTTTCAAAGCGTGGCATTTTAAACCAGTGTTAAGTAGCTGTAAATATGTAGCATCAAAATCTTAATAAAGATGGACTTCCTGGAAGATACACAAGAACTCTTCTTTCCCCTTAAAAGCTGAAGATGCTAATTCATACCTTCCCATTTAGTGTGGCCAGTTCCTCGCCAACAATACTGATTTCTTCTGTAGGTGAATCATTCTAGAAGGAGAAAGAAGAGAGGGAAGACACGTAAAACATGCTCAAAAGTGTTATCTTTTGTATGTGTATGTGTATGAATGGTATGCTGCTCTTGCTTTTCGCCTATCGAATGACACTTGCAACTTTACACAGCACTCCTTCAGTAAAACAGCTTTTAAGTAGCTGAGCAAGAGAAGAGAGTGCAGTATCAGTGAAGACAGATGTTTGCAATGGAACAGATGGAACAAGAGTACATCCATATTCATGGAATAGACACCATGGCTTTCAGCTATTTTTGTTACCACAGATTTGTTTTAGAATTCCATGAAAAATTTATAGGATATTGTAAACTGTTGTATTTAGCATGGGGTAAATTTTGATCAGTGCACAGAGCTACAGCCTTCAAAGAGGGGAGAAGATAAAACAGAAAAAAATAGCATAAGGCATTGCTTTACAGTAGTTGGCTCAGGCCAACTATGATTGGTTCAGGCAAAAGATACCTGTTCCCCAACACACAGATTATGAAAACAAGTCTCTCCAGTATTATCTATAGGAATAAAAAAGAATGCAGAGAGAGACAAGCAAGTCTCTGATGCTAAGCTCCTCTCCATACTCCCTCCCACCAAAGGGTGCCGCCGTAAAGACAGAGTAGAACCTGTATGGAAGCTTTGGACTGGCGATGAGGATGTTGGAGACCTGACCCAGGCTTTGTCATGTTAAGTGTTCTGCTGTATGTTCATTCCAGTGAATATACAATATCCATCTGCTCATTGGGGCAGATTGGTAAATCAGTTGCTTTTCAGTATGTAATAAATTGAATTACTTTGAACAGGATATATGCATAAACTCAATTTTTGTGGAGTTTTCATGTAAACTATCAGTATTCAGAATGTCAATCTATGGGGAGGGTCAATTTTCCAAAGAAAAGAAAGTTGCTTACATAGTAGCTTTTTATTCTGACAAAATCCACAGTAATAGGCACAGATTTATCACCATTTTGATTTAGTGCTTTTATATGGTCCAGCAAATCAGCAAAGAATTTATAGCCTCCTTTAAGGACACAGAGTGCAACAATGTGATGGCTTCCCATATCTTGCATGATATCTCTAGCCAAACGTTCTGTCCTGGAAGGAAAAAAAACAAATCCTGTAAAATGCTTTGTATATCATATTTGTTTGTCCATATATTAAGCAGTGCTCAAGTTAAAATTCTGATCTTGCTGTCAGGTTTTTATAACCAGCAAATTGTGACCACATTAAGACATAGGAAAGTTAGTTACACATTCGCAGTTCACAAGATGATGCCTACTCCACTTGACATACTGTTGATTTAATCCATATATCGAAACAATGCAGGACAGGAAAGCTTAAAGATATTTGAGATAACAGGGAGACTTAACTGGGGTTGTAGAGGAATCCTCTCCATAAAACTCCTCTTGTATTAAACTCCAGACCACAAGTATTACAGCTGCAGGGTTTCCATGTTTCTCATGGGCTACGCAGGGTAGGGCTTCAGTCTTTTCATTTGGAGGGAAATGGATCATTGGCATCACTATCACTACTGTCTGTTGTTTACCCTCATACCTGTCCAGGATGAGTCCATGAGGAATGAAGACTCTTTCCAAATCTTCTTCCTAATGCTTAGGAATGCAAAATAGATTTTTGTTATAGCCACTTTCTTCATCTCTTATCTGCAAGTGAAAGGGAAATAGCTCTAAAAGTAAAAAGAGCCATACAGGAAAAAACCTTCCAGTCTCTGTCTGAGAGTTTTTGAACTTTCTGACAGAACAATTCACAATCTGTCTGATAATTCAGGAGCTAGTGTGCTTGTCTGAGATGTGAATGGATAGATAACTACTTTGCCCCAGTCATAATAAGACAAATTCTCAACCATCATCAACTCATAAAAAACCCCCCAAAACAACAACAAAACCCCCTCTTGTATTCTCCATTTCCCCTTCTGCAGAGCACAGTAGCTTGCTCATGTGGTACACAAGCAAAAATTAAAATTTAAGGCAAGTAGGTTGAGATTACAGCTTGATCTCCAGTCAGCAGGTGACTTTGGGATGCTACACTACCTTGACCATCATTTTCCATTGTGTAAAAGAGAAAACCCTGTCTCATAAGTGTGAATTCACAACGGAACTTTTGACAGAGGTAAGCACATACCAACCATTAGCTGTCTCAGAGGACAGGGGAGATGACTTACTTGTGCTTGTGCAAATAGGTTAACTACACACCAGTTGCATTCAACAGAACTCAATACAGTGGCTTGCTAATGAACAGCACAGAGCTATGAACTAGATAGTATTAGCATAAAGTGTTGCTAACAAACAATTTAGCATCTGCAAACTCTTTAGACAGATGAATTGTTTTTAATTCTTTTTTGGCATAGGAGAGATGAGTGCTTAGGAAGAAAGGAAAAATGGACTGTAGGGAACAGGAGTATATTATTACTTGCAAAACTCACAGCAGCCACAATAATGAGATAACCAATTACTGCTGTTTATTTTAAATTGGCCACAAATAGCGTACTTCATTTAAAGATAAAACTAGAGAGACAGGTGTGAACGAGAATTTCAAAGAACAGATTATCGTAGAACATACAGAATCTCATTCTGGCTAAAGTAACCATATTCTGCAAGTACTCAAAATTGATAGGCCTTGATGTTCCAAGTTAGACTTACAGAATAGTCTTGCAATTGAGCACTGTTTAGAGCGTCAGCAGTAATATTTTGCCTGGTTTAGTTACTGTTTTCTTCGTGGCTGAAGTCAGCGAAGTGAAAGCTTAGGTGAAGGATTGTTTTTAAACTGGTTGCTCATGCTTTATTAATCTTGGAAGAGATACTGGCAGTTACACTGGTATCAGCTGTAGATCAGGCTCGACAGTAGCATCTACGAGCAGGCTTTAATGCAGTGCCGAGCTGCTTATTGTTGTGTGAGTGTTATATTCACCCAGTTGGCCAGTTTGAAGTGGGCTAATTTCTGCCTGTGTGAGGTTGCTAGTGGTGACAGACACAATACACATACAGGATATGGGATTCTGTCAACAAGAAGCAGTGACGATAGGACATGATTAGAAGCAATGGTCAAGGTTAAAAGACTGTTTATTTGAGACTACTGGAACATATAAGCATCATTTTCATTTGGAATACAGAAACAACACCTTTAAGGATAGTCACTGACATGATAAACAGTTTGAAAAGCTCTGTAGGGTGGGTTGTTTGTTTTGTTGTTGGGTTTTGTTCTTGTTTTTTTTTTTTTGCAAGATCCCCATCTCTATTGCATTCTGCATAACTGCAGCTTAAATGCAATGACTACGCTACCTGTGATTTGAGCAGTTTTTCTTTTGCCCAGTCATGGTACTGATTGCCATATTTAATGGACTTCAGCCTTACAATTTGCTTTTGCAGTTATAAATTGGGCTTTCATCTGCACAACAAGTTAAAGTTCAGCCTTGTTGCCAGTGAATTTAGCTTCCTGCTGCATTTGATGAGAGGCATCACAACTGGTTCAGCTCAAGTGAGGGATGAGCTTTGTCCATGTTAATGTAACTATTGAATAAAGCTAGTCTGGAAGCATACAGGTGTGCATAATGATTACTGCTTATAGCTACGCCAACAGTGCAGTTTAGTACCTTTTATTTGGTTAACAACTATGCTCATTGGGACTATTTTGTGCAAACAATGTCTGCTACATTAATATCTTGTTTGTTGCTATGTGTGAAGCATTTTTTAAGGTCTGCTGAAAGGTTCATGAACAGAACCTTAAGGATTGCATCAATTTGAGCACAACATCACCATAGCAACATGCTGCATATACCTTACAGGCTCATAAAAGCACTTGTATTGTGGCACATGATAAATAATACAGCAGCATCCCATTATAATGAAGCAATCTACTAAACTATCACACAAAGTCATTAAATTTTTAAATCATGAGCTTATAACTTGAGGAATTAGTTGTTTAATTTAGATTCAGTCTCATCTGTTCATTTACTGATGTAGGTTTCTGAGATAAGGGGGGAAAAAAACAACAAAATGAACTACAGCAATTTTGTACAATAAAGAGATTCATAAATAAGTATTGTTTCATCAGCACAGGATGAAATAATATGAATATAGGTATATTAAAGTCACATAAATAATGTCATAAGTTTGTAAAAAAATTGAGTCTATTAAGATGCCTCTGTTCTGAAAGCCAGTTTTAGTCCTGAGTAAATATAAGAAACAAGGCCTTTCATTAGTCAGTATTTCTAATGTTCTACTATTTTTGCTGAAGCTGACCTCTTCCCCCACACCCAAAGCTCCCTTCCATCAAATAACCAAATACAAGTGCATTATTCTTTCTTACCTGCAGTCCATAAGCCATAATCTTACTTTGAACTATGCTATCAGAGAATGAGTTGGTATTAGTACTGCAGTTTGTCTTGCTCTATTTTCATCTTGCAGTCAGATCATGACCCGCTTCTAAAAGGTCAGAATTGCCATCCTTCCTACAGGAAGCATTACTTCCTTCTGCTAATGCACTGACATCACAATCCCAGGTTCTTACTTAATCAGATTAACCAGAAATAAAATGGGCATGAGCCCTGCTGCAACCAATCAGAGTAAAGATACGGGGAACGAGGGAGATGCAAAAAGGAAGCTCATGAATCGAATTAGTGGGAAGGACTAGGTATGGTAGTGTTTTTTTAATTGAAAACACAAATCAGATATTTGGTTGTAGCAGATGGTAATTCAGTGGTATATGTGTAGAAGGTAATTTTACCTACTGGTTTCTTACACAGTATTTGCACATCTATTGTTGTGATAAAGTCCACACATTCTTATGCTAACTCGCTGTCAAAAAATCAGTATTTGAATAAACAAACCCATATTTTTAAAGATGACTTGTAGCAGAGGTCTGCAGCTGTTGAGACATGGTGAACCCTGTCTGACATTCTTCCAGGTCATCCTTTCATAAAATGAGGGGGTGATAGTTCCAGTAACATGCTTCACATCATTTAAAAACAAATCACGCTGACATTCACTATAATCTGATTATTTTAGTGTACCAAACTGCACTGTTATCTGGGATTAACATGAAAGTCTCAGATTTATAAAAATTAATCCTACTAACAAAATGAGCTAAAGCCAGCTTGCATACAACATGTTACAGAATGTTCTTATCAGATTGGGTACATTTTATTAATTCAACTAGTTTAGTGTTTTCTCGGGGAGAGGGCACAGTAACGAAAGAAGATTTTTCTCATTTCTTTGTAGTGTTACAGATGCTCTTCAGATCATGGCTGATGACACTTGGGATAATGTAGAAATGCTCTTCCAAGTGGATTAATGGGCATATCCCCAACTTTCAGTGATACGTTAAATAGTAGTACTGTTTGGGAACTATTAATACCTGGAGGCTACTTGGCCCCTATTTTATGCAGTTAGCAATACCTTCCTTCTATGAATTCCCTACCATATTCCCTACCTTACATATGTGAGCTCCCTATCTCGTGAAAAGCCTTGCTTTTCTAATTCCTAGTGTAAGGCACTCCTTTCTAGCTGGTAGTAACTTGTGTTCAAAGACCTGGAGAATTTCCTCAACAAAATCCTCCTTTGAAAGGAAACATTAACAAAAACCATACATGTAAACAGTGGTGGCTATTGCTTGAGCAGAGATACTCTCCCTTCCTTATTCTCAGGTGCCAAAATGAAGGTGAACAGCAGCACTGCTGAGGAACTCATGCAAACATACATTGGCTTTATAAGTGTTTGTGGAGAAAAGCGAGAGAAAGAAAAGGGAGGGAATCCAGACTAGATTGTATGTTTCCCCTCTCCTGAGCTTTTTAACTCAGTGTAATTTAGCTGTCCTGAAAGGATGTTGGTGCTCTAGAGAGCCCTGAGAGGATGATGCCATGATAGAATACTAAGTGCTGCAATATTGCTCATACTGATTGCCCATGTATGACACCTGCAGCTTTATATGACTAGTTCTAGGATTTAAATATTTTTTTTTTCCTAATTATTTACAGGAAAAAAAGACACATATAGGTTTCACATTTGTTTGTTGATTCTCATGTAGTTTAACACATTTAAACAGAATTTAGTGTAGTTTTGCTGAAATCAACAGTATGGGTGAGACTACTAGTTTTAAACCTCTTTCTAATGAAGGGGCTAAGTATTGGCACTATCTCAGTTTACAATTTCCAGCAGTCTAACTGAGCACAGTTACTGAAATTACAGTGAAGAAATAAATATTGTGTGCATGTCTGATATGATCTGTAGCACCCAACTTAGCTCTGCCCTTTTTTTAAATGCTCTGTTCTTCTTTATATTATGTAGTTTTTTGTGTGCTTGATGTCTGTATAGGGAAACCTTGACTGCAGACCACACATACTGGGCAGCCTTCTGTCGTGGTTTAACCCCAGCCGGCAACTAAGCACCATGCAGCCGCTCACTTACTCCCCCCACCCAGTGGGATGGGGGAGAGAATTGAAAAAAAGTAAAACTCATGGGTTGAGATAAAGACAGTTTAATAGGACAGCAAGGAAGAAAATAATAATAATGATGATAATAATAAAATGACAATAATAATACTAAAAGAATTAGAATATACAAAACAAGTGATGCACAATGCAGTTGCTCACCACTCGACGACCGATGCCCAGTTAGTTCCCGAGCAGCGATCCGTCCCTCCCAGCCAACTCCCCCCAGTTTATATACTGAGCATGACATCATATGGTATGGTATATCCCTTTGGCCAGTTCGGGTGGGCGGTCCTGACTGTGTCCCCTCCCAACTTCTTGTGCCCCTCCAGCCTTCTTGCTGGCTGGGCATGAGGAGCTGAAAAATCCTTGACTTAGTATGAACACTGCTTAGCAACAACTAAAAACATCAGTGTGTTATCAACATTATTTTCCTACTAAATCCAAAACACAGCACTATACCATCTACTAGGAAGTAACTCTATCCCAGCCGAAACCAGAACACCTTCTCTCTGAACAGGCCACCTTAAATATTCTCAAGTGTAATATGTATACTTTGGTTCTGTCTATTAGAAGACCACCTCTGTTATGTAAATTACTTTTATAAATCCCTGAAGTCTTTATTTGAGGCAAGTTTGATTCCACATTACTCACATTTTTATAAATTATACACTGAACCTTGCAAATCTTTGTGTCTCCTTTAGGCACCATACTGTTTGATCTGATTTGAACGAGGCCCAGTTCTAAAGTCCTGTTTAATTCTGTTTCAGAAAAGGATTGCAAAAAATCCCTCCCACTGACTTTACTTCTGAGGTTTTGCTGCATTGGAAGTATTGTCTGAGCTACAAATGAGCAGTGACTTTTTGACTAGAGTTTATGTTTAGAAAGAGTAGAAGAATTTTATTCATAAGGGGTGCATGCATATATACGCATGTATTATATAGTTGTATTATTAAATTTTCTTAACAAGTACTGATTTATCTTTAGAGAAACTGACAACAAAAGAGGCTGTTGTGACATTGCTTCGTGATGTGGGCATCTGTTCAGCTGGAATGAGATTCCCCTTATTGAACTGGGAAAATAGGTGTATTCTGCTAAAATCCCCATAGATGGAAAATGTCAGACACGCTACGATGTGGCCTCCAAAATTTTATGAAAGAATTCATGAGAAATAGTCAGGTCAACAGCCCACATGGGGAAAAAAGTAGATTTTGGAACTCTGGGAGACTTGGAATAGAAAAGTTTAGTGTTGGCAAAAACATACACTTTCATTAAACTTTAAGCTGGTTCAAGAAGCTTCTGCTTACTCTATCTGAAACTCAGAAAACTACTTCCCAGATCATGTTTGTTTGAATGAGTTTAGGATTCTTAGTAAATTCCATAGAACCATAAGAGTAACCACATAACCACTATCACCTGGCAAGTACTTGAAAATCCAATAAATGTGTTAGTGGTCTCAATTAGTGCGCTGAGATTTGCATTATGAAAGTTACTCCTATAATGAATGTTTTTATTGTCACATTTTGAAGAAGGAAAAATTCACAGGTGAAAGGTTCATGCTTTGTCATTGCTGAATAATGAAAATAGAAAGTAGCCAGTTGGCATCCTTAGATGGTTTCTCAGTTGTAAATTGCATGATCATACTCCCATAGGAAAGAACAGAAAAGTTTAAGTGTGTATATATTTGTTCCATATAGGATCCCCAAGTGCATCTTTTTAAAGTTAAATGTTTTGAGGAAACCAGTGCACCAAGCAAGTTGGGTATCAATCTATTGCCCTCCTCTAAATAACCGGATACTTGAAAGGGCCAGTAAGTGTAGCCCGTACAAACAGACTGGAGATTAATTAGATCAGCACTGATAGTTTGGTAAAACAGCAGCCAGTCAATACAGAACAACACTGCTCTTGTCCTTGTATCTATTCCCTGAACTACTGAATCAAGAATTAGTTTTTTCAGCACATGATTTTGCTGTTTACATACCTGTTTACATACCTAAGTTTGTTAAACAGTTTTACATTGTATTACAGTTTGAAGTAACTGGTCTTGAGACTGCTGCAATAATTTTAAAGGTCCTCAGGAAACATTGTATAGGCACTAATTAAGTCCTGTCAGGCATTTCCTTTTAATTACTTTAAAATCAGAAAGCAAATACATGATATTGGATGTATTGTACCACTGTTCTATTAGATTACTAAAACCTTACAAATAAAACATCAGAGAAAGTGTCCACTAGAGGGGAGCCTCTACCATGGAAGACAATACTTGCCAAAGGGGAAGAAAAACCTACGTTTTATGAAGCAAACTTTCTAGACTAAGAAACTCTGTGTTCAGGTAATAAGTGTACAGATATCTCACCGAAATGCAAATACAATCAGGTAATTTAAAACAGGCATCTTAAGTATTTAGACCAGTTCTGAACTTGTATAATGGTGGATTACAGGAAAACTGCCCTGATTTGTACCACTGAAGACTTGACCCATGGGCTCCATGTTCCAAGTGGCTGATAAAGCCTTACATTAAAACTAAGCACTTGTATTCAGCGACTGCTGTGTTATTAGGAAACCTGATTAATACACTTTGAAATGGCTCGACTTCAGTAATTTGGAGCCCATCCTAAATCTGGGGCTTTTTTGGCACTTTTAAGTCTTAGATAAGACCAGCTGCTTAATTGGTTTGCTAAAAAGCTGTTTGGAAAAACCACACCGCATATCCTGTGATAAACAGTGCATGTTTACAATTAGACATTAGAAACAATTTCACAATTTTAAGTCTTTATCATATGTACTCCTGTAGATTATGTAGCTCTTTTACATAGAAAATGTCATGAGTATGAACCTTCATACTTTCCTTGGCTATTTTCTGTCTGGTCTGAATATGAGATTTTTATTATTTTACTGAAACAGAAAAGTGATCTATATCTTGACCAATATTGGATATTTATAAATGTTGTGCTTGAAAAGGTCTTCTGCTTTTACAACTCCTCTAATACCCCCAACATCTAGCAAACACAGACTGATGGCAGAACTTGAAGAAAACACCTCTGTAAAAGGTGACTCAGATTTAAGTTTGAATAATTCTTGAAAATACCCTGACACCAATTCTTATATAGACAAATGACAAATTCTGCAGACTCAGACATTCTGATTGCTGACCTGGAGGAAATGTACAGTATTTATTAACAAAGTCTTTCTGGCCATAACATAAATGGTGGGGTGACTGTGTGAAGGAAACCTTTATATACCTTTTGCTACATTTGTTTTGTAGATAGGAAAAATGTTTCAGTCTCCTGGACTGTCTATATTAGAAAGTAATTTTGAGAGAGGATCTGGTTAGGACTGGGGCAACAGAGCAGAGAGACAAGGAATCAGGAGTTCTGGATTTTATTCACAACTCTGACACACAGTTTATTTGCTGTACGACCGTGGCCAATTTATTTTCCTGACTGCTCCTGTTGTACCTCTGACCTTCCTATGTGCCTGCTTTTCCCCCGTTGCCTCCTGTAATCAGCTGACCTTAGTTTTCTGACACTTCTCTCCTGTGGGCTACACAGGTCTGTTATTTTTGGGAAGGTGCCATTTAAGAAACACTGTTGCTGTCATTAGCTAGTGGTCAAATTAATGATTTGAAAAAAGATTGTGGTCTATTTACTTGGATGTTAAAATACAATTGTTATAGTGTAATATGTCAGTGAGCAAACATGAGTTGCTCCATAACTGCCATAGTGTCCAGTGTGTCTGATCAAGTTCCCCCCCACCCCCCGACAGCTGGATGAGTTGTTTTACCTAGGGAGCAATGGGTGGTCCAGGAAGCAGTCTGCTCTGCTCTTGGGGAGCTGGACTCATCTTCACTACAGAGATGTTTAATAAAAATATTTGTTGAACAATGGCTTTATCTGAGTGTGTGATCACAGCTGTTTTATTTTAGCAGTGTAACAGCAATAACTATTAAATCCATATTCCTCTTTGGATATTTATTTTCCTGAATTCATTCTTAGTGCGGTGAAAGAATTTGGTGTGAATTGCCGAGTTAAAATAGAACTGCATGGTAGTGGATTTCAGATTACTTGTATTACCTTCGTATGATTTTTCTATTACTTGAGACCTTGAAACAGTATAACAATACATACCACAGAGAGGCCACATTTTAAAATATTCTAAAATTCTTCCCTCTAGTTTTTTCTAATCACTATTTTTAACTGTTAACAATGTTCTGTTCTGCAAAGCCATGTGCCATCTTCCCATAACAGCATGTAAGAAAAATGTGGACTATGCATTTTGGTAAAATTAAAAAAATGTTCTTTTAAAATACCATGCAATTACTGCATTCAAATAAAGATAGCTCATCTCTAAATCTCAATTTTGTAAAACCAGCTATTTCAGTGTTGCCAATGCCTTTTGTTGAGATGTTGAATAATGAAGATGACACTTTTGTATGAGCTTGCTTAGAAAGACTTTACTGCTGCTACTTACGTTTACTTATAGGCGATTCCAGTGGTTGGCAGCTTGCAGTGAAAACCACCGCTAGTGTGCATTAGCTGTGCAGGCTTGCCCACAATCTAAAAAGGAAATTCAGTGCTGGTCAGTACAGTTTCATAAGACAATGGAGGGAACAAAGAGAAAGCTTCTGTTACTGATTCTCAAGTTTTCAATTCCTTCCTCAGATCTCTATCAAAGTACTCCAGTTACTGCCTGTTGAATCTGATGGCATAGATGAATCTTTGGAATCTGTTTACATAGTTGAGCATCTGAATTCCGTAGGGAGCCTGCACCATTGTAAAGTCAGAAAATCCTAGTAAAGACGTTCGTAGAATCATAGAACAGCCCAGGTTGGAAGGGACCTCGAAAGATCATCTGGTCCAACCTTTCATGGGAAAGGGAGCCTAGATGAGATTATCTAGCACCCCGTCCAGTCGCATCTTGAAAACCTCCAGTGATGGGGACTCTACCATGTCCCTGGGGAGGTTGTTCCAGTGAATGATTGTTCTCAATGTAAAAAATTTCTTTCTTATATCAAGACAAAACCTCTCCCGGCGCAGCTTGTATCTGTTGCCCCTTGTCTTCTTCATGTGGCACCTCATGAAGAGGGAGCCTCCATCCTCTTTGTAGCTGCCCTTTAAGTACTGGAATACTGTGATGAGGTCCCCCCAAGCCTTCTCTTCTCCAGGGAGAAGAGACCTTAACTCCTTAAGTCTGTCCTCATAGGGCAAGTTTTCCAGCCCTTTGATCATCTTTGCGGCCCTCCTTTGGACCCTCTCCAGTATGTTATAATATGCCTTTTTCATACTGCTGAAAACTTCATCTTTTTCCACTTCCAGCATTCAGGTTTCACGCCTTCACTCTCCTTGCAAGTTTCCTCTTATTCTAGTAATGAGAGAAGAACTTCCCTTGTCCTAATATCCTGTCACCTTATTCACTGAACTCGTTTCTACCTGGTTCTTGCATCTCACAAGTAGTATTACAGCTTTTCCATTGTAAAAGCATAATCTTATTCTCTTCATCAGCTACCTTCTTTCTATTCTCCCATCACGCATCAACTCTAATTTCTCTCCATTCACTGAGTTATCTTCATGGGAAATGTTAGGGCGCCCATTTCTTAATTCTGCACTCATGGCAGCTTTTGACCTAGTTAATGTCTTCCTCCTTGAACACTTGTCCTTGTTTTACTTTTGATTTCATTATCTCCTTCCACTCAAAAATTTCTGATCTCTTCTAACATATTTTATTTTCTCTCACATTTTCTTTTATGAGGGAAAGTTATACCACAAAAATAAACAAGATCTACTTTGAACATAATTCACTTTTATCCCCATTAGAGATAATAAGAAGTCCTTCCTTAATTGAAATGAATGGATTACGCCCTCAATGCACATCACACTGTTTATATAATTTGATATATTACTTTTATTTAATTTTTTATTTGGTGCTGCGATGGATGGTGTGAATTATTGTATTGTTGTAATTATTGTATTCAGTTATTTCTACTAGAGTCCTCTGCAGCAAAAGCCTCCAGAGATTCAGAGTAGTTCACCACATTTCTATCCTGCACATATACTCTAATTCAGGTAATTGCTTTTACTTCAGTCTTATACAACCTATATCCCAGACTGGCAGATTTTATATATATTTAATACATATGTTTTGCCAGCCTAAAAACTAAACATGGCTGGTTCATGGCACTTGACAGCTGTTACTGAAACAAGACAGGAAGTTGGAAAGATGTTATGCTGGAGGCTTCTTATGTTTAGTTTTGGATTACTCTCAAGTAAATCCTTCAGTGTTAATAAAATAATTTAGATTTCTCATGAAGCCTCCTTAGGCAAATTTTTTTAAAAGCAGTAATTCTGAAAAAGGATAAGTTGTCAGCACTGATATTTCTGAAACTGATTTATCTGCCCTTTCAAAAATTTTTTGCTAGTGTTTAGAAAGGGTGCAATAAAACAATCATCATTGTAACAAGTGTCTTCAGCTCTGCTTTCCCTTTGAAGTCATCATTCTATCGTAGTGCAAGGCCAAGTCTTGTTTATGTAAAATGTATAAAGTGTTACAGGTTAAATCTCCTGTCATACAAAGTCATATGTCAAATACTGATTTATTCTATGCAAAACCATACATTTTACATAGGGCCAAATCTGGAATATTTGCTAGAAGCTATCTCATTGAAATCAGATAGGTTTTTAAGGGATTTAAGCAAATTAGATATACAACTCTCAACATTTCTGAAGATACTAGGCTTCCACGGACAGCCAGCTTCTGTTCCCAATTCATTATGCCTCAGGTTTTCAGGCCTAGGTATTTGAATTACTTATATGTCACCTTTACTCTGACCAGAATTTGAAAAATGAGTATGTAGTTTTGTGACTACACAGAAATTAGTAGGATATATAAAATATTTTTAATGAAACTGTATTGGTTTTGTGTGGCAAGGTTTTGGTAGCAGAGGGGCTGCAGGGGTGGCTTCTGTGAGAAGATGCCAGAAGCTTCCCCTGTGTCCGACAGAGCCAATGCCAGCCGGCTCCAACACGGATCTGCCGCTGGCCAAGGCCAAGCCCATCAGCGACAGTGGTAGTGCCTCTGGGATAATGTATTTAAGAAGGGGAAAAGTTACTGTGCAGCAGCAACTGCAGCCAAAGAAAGGAGTGAGAATATGTGAGAGAAACAACTCTGCAGACACCAAGGTCAGTGAAGAAGGAGGGGGAGGAGGTGCTCCAGGCGCCGGAGCAGAGATTCCCCTGCAGCCCGTGGTGAAGACCATGGTGAGGCAGGCTGTGCCCCTGCAGCCCATGGAGGTGAATGATGGAGCAGATATCCACCTGCAGCCCGTGGAGGACCCCACACCAGAGCAGGGGGATGCCCAAAGGAGGCTGTGACCCCGTGGGAAGCCCGCGCTGGAGCAGGCTCCTGGAAGGACCTGCGGACCCGTGGAGAGGAGCCCACGCTGGAGCAGGTTTGCTGGCAGGACTTGTGACCCTGCGGGGGACCCACGCTGGAGCAGTCTGTTCCTGAGGGACTGCACCCCGTGGAAGGTACTCATGCTGGAGCAGTTCCTGAAGAACTGTAGCCCGTGGGAAGGACTCAGGTTGGAGAAGTTTGTGGAGGACTGTCTCCCGTGGGAGGGACCCCACGCTGGAGCAGTGGAAGAGTGTGAGGAGTCCTCCCCCTGGGGAGGAAGGAGCGGCAGAAATAACGTGATGAACTGACGGCAACCCCCATTCCCCGTCCCCCTGTGCCGCTGACAGGGAGGAGGTAGAGAATTCGGGAGTGAAGTTAAGGCTGGGAAGAAGGGAGGGGTGGGGGGAAGGTGTTTTTAAGATATAGTTTTATTTCTCATTATCCTACTCTGATTTGACTGGTAATAAATTAAATTATTTTTTTTTGCCCAAGTGGAGTCTGTTTTGCCTGTGATGGTAATTGCTGAGTGATCTCCCTGTCTTTATCTTGGCCCATGAGCCTTTCATTATATTTTCTCTCCCCTGTCCAGCTGAGGAGGGGAGTGACAGAGCAGCTTCGGTGGGCACCTGACGTCCTGCCAGGGTCAACCCACCACAGAAACACATTGTTTCACGGTTCCCTTATGCTATTATAATGGCTTCGATCTGTGAGAAAAGCAATAAAACCAGAATCTGAATTCTTGAAAATGAATGCAGTTCTACTGTAGTTAATTTACATCTACTTTAAGATGTGTATTCACTGATAGTTAAACCTCTGCCATAGTCTGTTTAAAGAGTGGAATTAATATCTAAATTTTAACCCTCAAATAATGCTAATATTTAAAATGTAATAGTTAAGGCTTGTGTTTATATCAAATTGTTTTGTTTGAAAGAGATTGATGAAATCCAAATTTTTCATTTATAAACAGTCTTGTTTAATCTAAAACTGTTTATCTCGTTTTGACATATTGCCGGACTGGCACTGCTGTTATGTGCCCCAAACTCAGTGAAATTAATTTCCTGTTCATTCTCATAATGACAGTGAGTGTGTTATTCAATAAGAACAAGTTAGGTTTGTTTTCAACTCTGCTAGAAGCACCTTGGCTCAGAGCAGAAAGCTTGTATGTCATCAAAAGGATCTTCCAAGCCTCTTAATAAGGAAGAGTCACACGAGTTTTTATGGCACAGTGGACACAGCAACTGGTTTTCGTTCTGTTCAGCCATTCACAAGAGTATGTCATAATGAAGCTAAAAACCATGGTTGAATATTAACGAAGGCAAGCAGCATACATTCTTCACTCCTTAACTAGTCTTTTCCACATTTCATTTGAGTGTATGCCAAAACTGACATAAACTAATAACTAAGAGGGAGCCATCTTATGTAACATTGTGTAATGCCCTCATGTGACATGGCAACTTACTTTTCTTCTTGATTTGTTGCTGTTAACTTGCATTTCAGAAAGTGCCATCCAGCACTGACTGAAAAAAAGATGACTTTGTAGAAGATATGATGCAGTGGTGATCAAGAGAAACTAGAATGTAAGACTGTGGGCTCAGATGCTGGCTGAAGATCACTCAGTCTAGCCACAAATCTAAAAATGCACCACTGTATGATAAAGCTGGAAAATCTCTAACATCTTGGCTTTTACTAACAGAAAAGAAGAAAGTTAAACTCATGGAAGACAGCTGTGATAATTTTGGTCATTTCCAGACAGGTTAAGTTTTCATTATAGCAATTATTCTTTTAATTATCTTCTTAAACAGCTTCCATTTTAAAACATCATCCACCATGACTGGCTTTTCAAAAATTCATTTTAATCAGTAGGGGTCCAATTTAGGAAAGCACAAAAGTCTGCATTAAGGACTATCCTTATTGAAGGCAATAGCTAAAACCATTCTTGACTTCACGCATGTGCTAAGGCTTCAGTCTGGCTGCAGTCATGGAACTAAAGAAGTTAGAATGATAGAGGCATAGAGTAAACTGGAACTGAAAAAAACTCATATGCAGCTTTGCAGCCTCGCTTATTCTAAGAGAATGTCTGTGACAGCTGCATTGTGGAGTGGCAGAAGGGAAGGTTGTCTAGGTGTCATAGGTAGAAACTGAGACATTAAGATCTTCACATTTTCAGTTCAAAAAATTCCACAAAGACACTGTCAGTAAGAGGCTGTAATAGCAAAGTTTTTGTATGGATAATATGGTGCATATAGCGAGTCTACCCAGGAAAAACAAGACAAGCTATTAAAAGAAAAATAAGTTTTGGACAGCTAGGGGGTATAATAGTGCTATCACACAGCTGTGTCAGTGGGCTCAAAGCAAAGACTTCTGCGTTGAGTTAAAACACAGAGTATGTTGTTATGCTTAAGTGTATTTTTTTAAAAATCCATCATCTCAAGCTGTGTTTTCTACCTGGAAGCTAGAAAAGGTTGAAGAATAGGCTGCCAGGGAGCAGCAAGGGACAACTGTTGCCTAAAGGACAAGGAGCCAAGCATGGTAGCATAGCAGGCAGGGCAGGGGCCTCACCAGCCAGGGCTTAGTCCCACAGTACCTGACTGAGGTGAACAAGACGGTCCTGGGGATGGGACTGGGTTAACCAGGAGTCCGGATCACCAGAAAAGGTTGTGGTGATGCAGCAGGACCAAGGTCAAGCTGGGAAGTCAATCCACAGGTCAGGTCCAGTGATCACCAGGCAAGTCCACCGCAACAAAACAGATCCAGCTGAGCTGGAGACAGGTACACATATGATATAGCTCTGACAAGGACCGAAAGCCCAGTCCTGAGCTTAAATGGAGCCGCTGGGCCCATGGCCAGAAGATGTTGGTAGAGGCTCTGGGTGAGATTGGCCATGGCCAGTAAGGCCTATTGGTGCACACAGGGCCCTGACACAGGCCACATGTCAGGGGGACCCGAACTGCAGGAGGTTTTCTCTTTAAAGAAGCCCAGAAAAGTCATGCTTAGAGTTAAGCAGAAGAGAAAATGACAAATAAGACCCAGCTTTGATAGTTTTTTACGTAATACCTGTGCATGTTTGAAATAGATCTCTGAAAGACTCGAAAAGAAGAGCAAAAAGAAGTTTTATTTGCTCCAGCAAGAGAGTTATGAGATCACACTAAATCTGTTCAAACCATAGAGGAAACAGTCATTCCAAAAACTCACATATGACAGTAACCATTCAGGTTTAGCACTGAGGCTTTGAATTGGTTAACAAGAATCTAATTTTTTTTCATCAAATGCTTCCGCAGCTATGCATCTTCAGAGGAAGTGAGAAGATAAATGGCATGATGTAGAACAGGGCAGCTGGTTTGGATCCTTGTCCTTGTGTATGCTGAAAGAGCGCTAGAATAATTATTCTTACTGTAGGCATGTTCAGACAGCCCATCGTCATAAAGTTAACAGAAAGCATATATATTTGTCAAGTATCTAGTGAACTACATACCTCCCAAGCATTGTCAGAGATGTCATTTATATTCCTATCTTGATTTTTTTTCTTTTATCATTATTCAGAAAGATATGAAAAAGACCAACTTAATCTTTCATTAACGTAGATTTTTCCTGCTGTAAACTGTGAACTTGGGATATGTCAGAGTCTTGTATATGAATTTTTGCATCCTGCATCTGTGTACAACAACCTTTGAGAAGAATTTTGAGGGAATTACTTACTTTTCCATTTTTATTTGTGTGGTGGAGTAATCTGTCATATATGTGCAGTCAGGTGTATTATTCAGGATAATGGGGAACTGGGATAGGTCAGGTAATGCAAAACAGACATCATGCAGGTGTTGTGAGATGTGAGATCTCAATGCAGAGATTCCCCAGGAACTCCGTCTGCGCAGTTAGTTCAGTTTGGGTGCAGCTTAGCAGTGACCCTGTTAGAAATAGGCTACATGCAACCGCTTGGGGAGTCTCCACACTGTGTATGCCCACTTCTGAGGGCTCTTACTAGCTCAGATCCAGAGTACAGAAATGTACAAAAAATGCTTTTCCGTCTGTTGTATTGCCAGCCCAGAGACACAGTGTTGTGGTTTAACCCCAGCCGGCAACTAAGCACCATGCAGCTGCTCGCTCGCTCCCCCCACCCAGTGGGATGGGGGAGAGAATCAAAAAAGAAAAAAATCTCGTGGGTTGAGATAAAGACAGTTTAATAGGACAGAAAGGAAGGAAAATAATGATAATGTTAATAATAGTAATAATAATAAAATGACAATAATAATACTAAAAGAATTAGAATATACAAAACAAGTGATGCACAATGCAGTTGCTCACCACTCGACGACCGATGCCCAGTTAGTTCCCAAGCAGTGATCTGTCCCTCCCAGCCAACTCCCCACAGTTTATATACTGGGCATGACATCATATGGTATGGAATATCCCTTTGGCCAGTTTGGGTCAGCTGTCCTGGCTGTGTCCCCTCCCAATTTCTTGTGCCCCTCCAGCCTCTTGCTGGCTGGGCATGAGGAGCTGAAAAATCCTTGACTTAGTATGAACACTGCTTAGCAACAACTAAAAACATCAGTGTGTTATCAACATTATTTTCCTACTAAATCCAAAACACAGCACTATACCAGCGACTAAGAAGAAAATTAATTCTATCCCAGCTGAAACCAGGACATACAGCCATATAGGAAAAGTGTCTAATTACAGAAATCATTTCAGTTGGGGGGTGGCAGGTAGGCAGGTTTCCAGTGGCACCTGTGCCTTACCAGAACAGTGCAAACTTCAAAATTGAAATAGTCATATAATAGAAACTTTGTGTAGCACCTTCTGAGAAATGTGAGATAATATATGCAAAAGAGAATTTCAAAACTGGTATCTAAGGAACAGGAATAAAAAAGAATATCCAACAAATAATTTGTATGGTGACCAATTTTTTCTGTCAGTTCTAAATGTAACTTGTCACATTGTATGACATTAATTTTTTATTCCCTTTTCATGGTTTTCTTCAGTGCTGATTTGAAGGTAATAAAAGGGTTTTCTTTCTTTTTGAATCGTATGTCTGGTTCTCAGGTTTTGTGTATAGCTATTGATTTGTGTGTTTTATGAAACATCTCTGGATAAACTGCCTTATTGCTATCCAAAGAGAAGACTGAGTGCTACAGATTGTGACAAACCTGTACTGTAATACAGGGACTGACCTAATCTCTCTTAGTCATAGTTAGTGATAACTTTGGGCCACATTCTAATATCTTTATTTAACTGACACTACAGATAGCTAGAGTTTTCTTAATATGTCTACTCATTGAATAAGGAGTTAGCCTGCCTGTGTAACAATGTGTATACGTGAACTCAGTATCTGGTCTTATAAGACAGATTGAAAACCCTATCTGAGGAGCAATCTATGACTGCACTATTGAGACATTACCATGTTAGATATGTGCCAAAGGCAGATCAGGTTCTTCTCTTGTTCCAAAAGCAAAAGGAAGCAAGTATTTTTTGATCAACTTTAGAATGTTTGCTTTTCCTTATGGGCCCAGCTAGCTCATCTTTTCAGCATACAGTGAAATTTCTATTCCTTTCCCAGTTTGTTCTGTTCCTTCTCTACATACCTAGACTGCAACCTCTGCATTGCTCAAGGTGTAGACACAAATTTAGAACTAACTTCATATTGTCAGGCAGGAAGTCAATGTGTTATTTTCTTTCCTCTTGTACTGCTTCAGAAAGGCCAGCAACAAGCTAACACAATGAAATCAAAACGAATAATTGCCGGCTTGCTAATACCCAATATGAACAGATACAGAAGAGATAGTGACTAAATTTAGGCACACTCGGCTGATGGCTCTTGAGTCAACTGATACAAGAGTGACATTTCTAAATTTATCTTCTCATGTGCACCGTGGAAGTTGGGCCTACTAATTCAAGATTAAGTTCTTAAAGGTATGTGTGTGTGCCAGGCTCTCCGATTTCCTATGACTACCTCTGAAAATTTTGTCTTTATTTGTTTTACGGGAAGCCTCTTTTCCCTCCTCTTGGATGATAATGAACTTCTCAGGATAGGGACTGTCTGTGGCTAGTGAGTAGATGATCTTAATGAAAGGTGATCTTACATCGTAATGCAAACAACTAATGATAAAAGTACTGCATTGGATACAATTCAAAAGCAAGAAACTAATTGTCAAAGTATCAGGAAAAAGTATGGAAGCTCCTTTGTGCATACACTATTTTTTTCTTGTTTGCAATGCTTAGAGAAGAAGAAAATTAAGCTATATAAATTAAGCAGCATTTTATAGTGGTATAACTGTGAATACAGTTAATTAGCACAGGGAAAAAATGATCCTAAAAATAATGTTGAAAATGAAGTCTGGTTAAATAGATGATAATGCTTTTGCTGGCTGTGTGACAAGCCCCAGTACAAGATGTCTAGTCTGTAGATTCCACCACTGAGTAACTCATTGCCATAATTCATGTAAAACAATACAATTTTATCATTCTTCCAATAAAATTAACTACAAACTGGGCTTGTAGTGCAGCATTTATGCTGGCCTCTATGCCCCAAAGGTCATTGTATTGTCTGCATAAAATGTTTGAGTCATATTTGAAGGAAGAGTAATGGGATAAAAATGTCCTCGTTGGAAGTGTTTGCTTCCCTGGAGTGTAGGAGCTCTCGAGTACTTAACCATAGTTCTGTAGCAGATGGTGGGCAGCCAAGCCACTATAATGGGATGAGAATCTCTAATGTCAACGTTGGCTTCAGGGGTGAAAAACACACAGTTTTTTATAGAGAGAGGTCTTACTTTCATCTGCAGCATAACAATAAGTGTTCAGCTGAATTTTAACTAAATGGTTTTATTTCCTACAGCAAATAAAGTGTCTATGTTAAGATAATAAGAACTACCATCATTACGCATAAAAATCTGTTTCTGCTGAAATCAGTGGCAAGACTACTTGTTTTCAGTGGAATCGAGGCTTCACCAGTCCATTTAAATGTCAAATCACAATAGCAGGCATTTGTGCTTTGAGCAGTATCAATAGCATTCTGGATATTCAGTGTATGAGCACTGACAGCATCAAAATTAGATGTCATTGTGAATGACAGTATATCAACGTTCACTATATGGTTATCCTTGTGCCTAATGACTCAGTTTAAAAGTGGGTCATAGCAGTTCTATGAGACAAATCATTCTTAAGCCTGAATCCATGCAGATGATAGTATGGGAACAGAATCCTTTTTCCCCCAGAATAAACAATGCTGGAAGAGACAAGCTTATGCTGAGTCTTCATTCTACCATTTAGAGAAGAAACACAAAGTGGAATTCATGCAAAAATATCACAAAAGTGGAGGCAGACTCAACTGCAAGGTGGTCTTGCTCCCTGCCAACCCAAACAGGGAGCACCGTATTCACTTCAACACGGAGTTCACTCTCAGCTTGCTGAGTCAGCTGAGAGCCGGGCATCCACTGTCCTCTCTAGCAATACAGCACACTGGGACTTCGGCTGTGAAAACAGTGTACATTGTGTAGAAGTGTTTTCTGAACACTTCAGCTCTGCAGATAACAGAATTTACCTGCTATCCAGCTTAGACAGGGCATGTGGCATGTGTAACTGTGTCCTCTCACTGGGAAAATACTCTGTCATGAATGACTACTATTTTGCTCTTTGCCTATGAGCTGGGTTTGCTGTTTTCAGAGTGTGACAAAATGCTTTATTCTGGTTTTGCAGCAGAAATACCTATATTCCCACACCCTATCATCACAGATGCACGTACACACAGACACTTTCACTGCTGCCTCTTTAGTTTGTCAGGGAATGAAGCATTCTAACATCAATATACTCATAACAACCAAAAAGTTATTATCAGTAATAAGAAGATAATTCTCTCTGTGCAAAGTTTTGTGTGTGTGTGTTAACCAGCAAAATCACATCTTACCTTAGTTTCTGAGGTGGTGGAAAAAGGAATTATGCTTGCTGGATGAAATTTGAAATGGTTTCGCTCTGAACCAGCTGGGAGTCACAGGACTGGAATGACAGGATCAGGAGAGCAGAGACCATTCTGGTTTGGCATGAAAGAAGAGGGAGAGAGAGATGAGGGACATGGAAAACATCAAGATGTCTGAATAAACAAAAGGGCTAGACCTCAGCTGGAGTAAATCTGAGAAGATGCAATGAATTCAGTGAAATCTACTCCTGTTTACTCTAGGCCCACAGACTTTCCAGGGTTTGATACAGTGATTCTTTTAAAGTTTATCCCATCACTAATTATTTGGTGTATCTAAGGGCCTGACATTCACTTTGTGAGGCTTTTTAAGAACTGATTTTATGAAGAAACCACAGGATTCAGGGTAACATTTTTTAGACTGTTTGGTGTCAGTGGCGGTTTTTTCTCTTCGAGGTTTGCTTTGTGCCACAGCTGTGGTTTTATTGGGAAAAGTCTTCACGTAGCATCTGTTTTTTCATTGCCTGTTCCTGGTGATGTTTGCTGGAAAAAAGCATAGCATTTCCAAGTTGCAAGTGAAAAGTGTGTGCCCTGTCAGGAGCCTTCCCCCAACCTTGTTAGAGTGCAGGTATGCTACTCAAATCCTACTCAGAGCTCTGATTTTATAAATAGTGGCCACAGTACAAAAGGCAACACCTAAACAAACCCAAACATAAGTCTAAAAGCTATAAACCCAAACAGTCCGTAAATCAAATGATAAGATTGCACAAGATGAAGAATTCATGAATAACAAGCATGTAAGTTCACTTGGTAGCATGTTGGAAATGTGCCACCTCCTGCAATTAGTAATCAAATCCACCTGAACTAGTGGTTTATGACTGAAATAATGTGAAATATTTTCCATCTACTGTATCAGAAGATAGATTAGAGAAATCAAAAAGAAAGGTTTAACTACTCAAAAAAAATAAGAAGAGAAAGTTGTTTTTTCACAGACATTTCCCTTGCAGTAAATCAACATTTGCCTCCTTTTAGTGTCCTCTTCACTTATGGGAGAGGAGGTTACCTTTCATTTATCAGAGGCAGCAAGATATTTCTGCTCTTGGAAATGTTGCCATGAACTAGTTGTGTCTCAAATGGAGTCTAATTTCTCATTACCTTTCTAACCTTTCAGCCTTTGCTGATTCCAAAATGAGGAATTTTGAAATGTAAGTTCAGAAGCAAACTGCATCCTTTCAACAGCCCTCTCTATTTAGTCAGATGAGAACATCTGTGCAATTTTAAGGGAAACCTTCCAAAGTGTTAGTGATCCACTGATTTTTTTTTCAGTTGGCAATTGACATAAATAAACCCAGGTCTGGACCCAAATGCATGTTTTCTTGAGAATTCGTGTTTTCTTTAGTTTCTCAATTTTTGCTTGTTGGTGGGAGATAAATACCTGTCTGTAGAGGAGTACATTTTATGGCTTAACTTTATCATCATGCGAAACTAGATGAAGTGCCCCTAACATAATGTAGATGAGATGCTAAGCACAGCTCATTCATAGAAGTTGCAAGTTTGCATAAAAGAAGGCTGCAGTGTTATTCTTAAAATTCATTGTTCTTTCAAGTCTATTAATTAGTCCTCTGAATGAATGCAATTGTTAGCACAGTATATTGTTTGCCGTATTCAGGAACAGAATTGAAGCCATATTAAAATCTCCCATCGTGACACCAAAATTTAAGGAGTTGATGCTGTGAGCTCCAAACCACATCAGCCTCTAAGAATTGGCAACTGCCAGTGGTTGTCTTTTAGATAAGTATAAGAAAACATGTGGTGTCGTGTATCGTTGTAGGTAACAATTGTTTATTGCTGATTTTTTGCTTGTAACTAGCACATTTTACTTAGCTATTTATGCAAATAGTTTGATTTAAGTAAACCCTTTAATTAGATTCAAGTCCGAATTAAGTTTAATTGCCTCACATTTCCAGATGTTAGTTTTCCAGTGAACTGAATAAAAATATTAAATGGTATGCCTTGAATAAGATAGAGGCACAGGGTGGAAGCTTGCTCAGGATCCTTCAAAATAGCTGCACTTTTACATAGTGATAGGGGAAAGCATTATTCCCGATGTGTGAAGAACTGACTACAAAATGTATTCTTTTGAAAATATGAGGAAAATAATAAAAAATTTCCTCCTGCAGATTTTCCAAATAAGGAAAAGTAGTAATACGCCACAAGCTGTTTTAAATGTTTTTGCTTGGTGTTTTCTTAGACCTCTTAGAAGGTTCGGTAGGGGGAGGTGAGAGGGGGCAAGTTGCCTGAAAACAGTAATTCCAGATCTGAAGTAGTATTTAAATTGAGCAAAAGATCTGTAACACGTAGGCTGCTTTAGCATTATATGGATCAGTGACTATCAGCTGTCTTTGGAAAGGGACGTGATATAAAGGATGATGTAATACAAAGTAGATTTGTATAAGTTACTTTCTAGTAAAAAACCCTACATCAAAGCAAACCTCATAGCAATGAAAATTGGTGTAATCTTTACCATGCCAAACGCTCAATCCAAACCCAAACTATTGTTTCACTTTGTTGGGTTCTGGAAACATATTTCCCAACCATTAATTTATATCAGTAAGTACTGAATACCATATAAAAACAATACACAAACTTGTACTATTTAACTGAGACATGGTATTACTTTCCCCTGCAATTTTTATTTTAATTTCTTGGCTTTTCCGTGGTTTTCTAGAAGAGTGCTGTTGAGCATTGGGGGAAGCATCAGAGGAATGGCGTAAATTAAGACTGTCCCTATATTCCTTTAATTCCAAACATCAGGTTTAATTAAAAAAAAAAAAAAAAAAGAAGAAGAAAAGCAAGCTCCTTATCTGTGTGGTGGTGTGGTGGGCTCAGATCAGGTAAGACCAAAAGCCCACTAGGCTTCATTTGCTCTTGTCCTCTATAGGACTACATTTCTTGCTTTTACCTCTTTATAGATAGAAGTCCAAGCCTGTTGACTTAATTTCTAAACTGTTATACTGGGAGAGGGTCAGCCGGGTAGCATCTCTTCCCAGGCCTGCACACCATCTCAGTGAACTTAAAATGATGTCAGCATCTTCAGGAACTAGAGACCCAGAAATATCTTTAAGTTGAGCAAACCTGTCAGCTCTGCTCTGGACCAAACCCTTAAATGGCTATCCTGTGCTTTTAGCCTCCTTAGTCTCCCAATGAGCTTTTTTTTTCTTTTCACAAAGTCTCTTCAGCTCATAGTGAAAGGACCACAGATATAATCAGAATTTTCACTTCTAAATGTGTTTTACTCATTGTTTGAAAGAAAAACAGCAACAACTGAAAGATAATAGCTTCTGGTAGATACTGAAGAACAGAACAAGCATAGTGATACATTCCCAAAATAATCAACTGCCAAAATTATTATATTCAGGGACTTTCTGAGCCAGAGGATCATCTTCGTGTTTAAAAGCCTTTATGAGATGTTTCTTCAATGAACTTGTTCAATCCCTTGCAAGCCTTTGCGATCTTCCAGCATCCACAACATCCTGTGGCAAGAAATTCCATGAGGCAGTCTGTTAGTCTGATGATTGTGCTGCTATTGTGTTTCTACAATGCATGGAAATTAACAGCTCTGTTATATTTTCCTGCCCATTATCTTAACACAGGAAGTCACTCAGATATTGCTCAAAGCACTAAGCTAGATTCTTGACTGATACAAATTGAAATGAATGGAACTAGGATAATTTATGAAATAGTATGATGTTATTGCTGTGCAAGAGCAGTCTTGAGTTTGAGATTGAGGTGAAATTTTTCCATCTGTCCACACAATTTACCTACAGAAATTCCTATTAAATTGGCTTTGTGAGGACCCTGCTGGTACTCCCAGGAGGAAATAATTGGGTGAGTCCTCTACTGTAGAGAGTGCTGACCTGCTGTCAGGACTGTGTCTTGCCTGGTAATCTAATCTATCCTGCCTGACTTTGCAGTGCTTTCAAATGGCAAATATACAGGACATAAGGTGACAGAAAGTCTTTCTTAAAAAGACCCCAGAATTTTTCACCCTAAGGACATATGACATCTGTAGAAAGTCTGCATTCTGGTTGCTTGACAGTGGGAAAAAAAACACGTGGAGCTGAGTCCTGGGAGCACTTCAGGCTACAGTATTCTTGGTATCTCTCAGATCTTACAGGTAAGTATAGAAATGCATCCCATTGCACAGAACTCCTCCTTTCTACTGTGGTGTCTTTAGGATAGAACTTCCGTTTCATTCTGATTACGTAAATTTAGAATATAACTTTATGTGCAGGAATCTTAAAGCCTTGAGAAGGTACTTTGTCGGGGCAGATTCTGTGAGAAGCTTTTGGAGAGCTCTCTTAGAAAGAACTTATTCATGAGACCAATGCAGATAGCCTTTCTAAATGGCGTTAGAAGTGGGAAGAGTGTATCAGAGTGGGCATCTTTTGAACAGCCCATACTTAAAGGATTTCATGCAGGACTGCATAATTTATGAATACCTCACTGCCAGTAGTACTTTGGCTGCAGCAGCAATATGCTCAATGCTGGCTAACTGCCCAAGGATGTAGCCTTCTTTCTGGGCAAACTTTGCAGCTTGCAACCATGTCTTGGAGCAGCTATTGACCTCGATCTTAGCTGATTGAAAACTTATGTCAGCATGTACCTTTTAGCCTGGAAGTTCTGCCTTCTATCTTCCAGAAACTCAGCACATATGTCCCACCTATCTTGCTTCTTCCCAGTTTTAATTGCTTTTAATTCTGAGTATCAGATCATCTTTTCCCCTTATTTTTTCAGCAGACAGTTATTCACGGAAAAAAATGTTCCTGGTGTCTGGCTGTGGTGTGGATGATATTCTAAATACAAAGGATGACCTAGTTTTGGTATGTGATGTGGCAGTTTTCCTCAACTCTGTATTTCAGTAGCACTTAGCACCCTCACCTAACTCCTGCCCACAAACTGTTTCCCACTACAGGAGTGTTCATTTTCAGTATAAAAATATCCCTAACAAAATGACATATTACCCACATTACTGCTTTTTAATGAAGCAGACTCTCTAATGTAAAATAATCAGTGTGGTTTTCGGTTTGGCTCAGAGGTGGCTTACAATAAAATATTGAGTAGTAAAATGGTAGGTCAGAGTAATGCTAGAGTAATAACAAATTGTGCATGCCTGTCACATTTTATTCCTGTACTTGAAGGGTTGCTCTGTTTTTACTCATAGCAGGGCCTGTTGACCCCATTGGAAGATGTCCATTCCAGGTTCTACCTGTGCTGACTTTCAGAGGACTGAAATTATAGCTTGGCTCTCATTTGTGATCATAACTTGTATTTTTAGTTAAACATGGGCAGCTCAAATGTTCAACTCTGGACACCTTTGGTAATGCTTCCTGTGACAGACAGGATGAAGGCTTTCATGCCACTTTGGATGCCCTCACTAACAGAGTGCTCAGTGACAGTCTTTTAAGACAATGTGTAAATGATGGAATGCCGGTCGTTGCTTACTTGGGCATATGAATGTCAGCTACATGGATTTCAAGGAGCTTATGTCTCTTGAACAATCAATATATTCTTCTAGAACCCACCAAAATGCTGATGTAGGAGATGCAGTTACAGAGCTTGTCATGCAGGCCCTAAAAAGTCCTGGCCAGCTGTCTAAACTGTTTCTGCCTTGAAAACCTATTCTACTTCTTGAAAAAGGGCTAGGTCAGTAGTTTCATGTCCAGTCCTCAAAAGTACTGAGTACTTCCAGTTAGTATCTAGGATCCCTTCTATTCTCTGTCTGCATGCTAATGCAGTTCAAACTGCTCAGAAATCTGCAAGACCAAGTCTTAAATTATAGCCTCCTCTCATCAGTTAATACCTGCTGGCAATGTCTTCAGGGTGAGCGTACATCTTTTGAAGACAGCACCAGGTCTATGTACTTCTTAAGGTCTTCATAAGCCCTCTGTTTTTCACTTGATTGCTACCACTGTTGGAAGTGTCACCCTTTTGGAGCAACAAGAAGGTGTGTCTGTCTCATTTCACAAAGCCATTAGCAGGGAATCTTCTGTTACTGTTAATATTTTTAATTCTTCTAACTTCACTGATCTGGCCTAGATTAGTTGTAATGGTAATGAGAAGCATGTTTTGAAGATTACCATCCAGGTGGCAGAATAAATTTTTGTTTACTAGGAGCTGATAAATCAGCTGTTATTTAATTTACACAACAGCTGCAAAAGTAATTACTTGGATATATTGAACAGTTATGTCTAATGAAGGTGGATTTCTAATGACAGCTACATTCTGAAGTTCTTACTCATAAAGCAATAACCAGAGCTTTGAAAATTTAGGACAACTTTAGAGGAACCATCTTGTGAAAGCTGTCTTAAAGAGTAAATTCTGTTCAAAGAAGTCATGCAGTGGGAAACACTCTTATTTTTTGCTTCTTCTTCAGATATATGTGCATTATTAAGTGGTGTAAGGACAAAAATTAAGTTAAGTTATTGTCCGTATGAGAACTAATACATTATGCACATTGCTGAGTGATGTAAATGCAAGAAAAATAGTACAATTTTGTTTATTCAGATGGGAAGAAAGCAAAATAGTTGAAGGAAAGTATTTGCACTATAACAAAGGAGCTAAAATATGGATACTTGGCGATTTGCAGAACACTTCTCATGTTGTCAAAAGATATGGGGCATGACCTCAAACATTCATATGCATTTTGTATCCTTACTCCATACCGGTGGACACACAAGCTGTCTTGTTAATTCTTTCTCTGATGTTCAGTAACATTATGTCACAGTAAAATACAAGACTTTTGTGTCTTGCTGAGAATCACACAGGTGGGAAGGATGGCTGAATAGAACACTGTATGCATTCTGAACTCAGTTCTTGGAGGGATGATCAAGGGGGCAGAGAAGAATTGGGTTGGGGAAGCTGTCTTGGGAATTAGGATAAGAAAATATCTCTGGCAAGTGGAGGAAGGGAAGATGAATGTGGACTTGAGCTGTGAATGGACTAGACCATTTGGGTAAAGTGGGAGAAGAGGTAATAGCAAATAAAACCTCAGAACTTGAGGTCTCTCATCTCTTATCCCTCTTTTTTTTCTATAAATAACACATAGACTGCAAAACACTGCAGACTAGCTACCTGCACTACATACCTGCAAAATCTTTCCCTTGACTTCAGTGGAAGTGGAATTATCTGTGCATATTTAGTCTATAAGCACTGCAGAGCTATGATGATTTAAATAGTTTTATGTCCAGGCTGACTGGCATTGAGCCATTTTATCCTGTTCTGTGTTCATTGTATGTGTATAGGTTAGATGATTAACTGTACTCTCTTCTGCTTTTCAGACTGTTTCATTGAAACTGTCTTACTATGGAATGCATGTATTTTTCTTTTAAAACATTATCTTCTGCATTCCACCTTATTGCATTTTTATTTTTGAGACCTCAATTTTTAACAATTTATATAAATGTGGTTCTGTCACTTCATAAAAATTATGGTTTCATATGATGTAGTATGATGTCCTAAATAGCTCTTACATCAGCAATGATGCAGACCTCTAGCCATTCTGATTGTCAGCATCAGTCTCTATAGGGACTCCAAAGTAGGTAATTTTTGTGCAACTCATATTGGCTCAGCAATGTGTCACACAAGGAATTAGAGTAGAAGCAGTGTTTTCCAATATCCATGCTTTAAGGCAAACCCAGACTGAAACTGAGATTTGAGCTATAATTCTCCTATCAGAGAAGGAGAGCAGTGATTGTTCATTGCTGTCAGCTTTGACAGACAGCTTTTTCTTACTGCATTAATTTTGAGTCCAAACTCTTATTTGGACTTCTTAAAGTCCAAATTTCATAAGAAATGTTTTCCCAGGCACAAGACAGCAAATGTCAGGTTGACCTACAGTTTTACTTTTCTGAATGTCTTCAGTGCTGCTTTTTCCTCAGTAATGAACACAACTGCATAGTAATGAACTATTTTTTTATTCCATGGAATATGGAACAACTGAAGTAGAATGGGGATACATTTTATAAAGGACAGCACAAATAGAGCACAATACAATGAGCATTAATCCTTGCCTCAGTTCAAGTCTCCATTTTTTATGAGGGATAAGTTGGAAGGCTATGCAGTTTGATAGATAGGACACTGAGCTAGGATACCAAGATTTATGTTCTTGCTTCAGCTCAACCCTTGACTGTTTATATGACTTCAGCCAGGATTTTTTATTCTGGTTCCTTAAGGTCCTTTAGGACTTAAAGATGTAGAAAAAAGCCAGAGCATGATTTTTCTCTTGTGTCAAGCACCTATATTCCTGTCTTTTTCCTGGTGATCTTAAGGTAATGCGATGTTTTTGAAAATGCACTACCTTAGATGGGAATTATCCCAACAGCTTTAAATGACAAAAAGTTCATTGGGGAAGGATTAAATTCAAATGCCTTTATGTAAGCCTCTGAAAGTTAATCATCTAAGTCTTAACTAGACACAGTAACTTAGTTCTGTACTGTAAGTTTGTTAGAGAAAAGTAGGCACCAGCAAGAGATAGGATCGACTGCTGTGGTACCGTGATTTTAAAAGGATGCAAATTCAGACTTTAGTATTTAACTTTTAGACATAGAAAGGTGAGACAAATCCAACCTTTTGCCTGTGTGTCTTTTACTGTACTCCTGAGCATTGTTTGTTGCCATCCTTACCAACAGGCACATTGTTAGCTTCTTGCATAATGGTATACACTTACGGTATGTTTCTGACACTTAAGTCAATTGGGGGCCCTAAATGGTCCTGTACTAATTCTTAAGAAGGCCTCATTTCTTAGTGTGTTTTTGACATGAATGATCGTTTGAGCATCAGGCACCTCTGCTGAAACTTCAGTCATCCAAACTGTGAATAGCCTTAGTCAGCTGACACATTTGCCATCTCTGTGATGATTTCTCTTCTCTTCATTCTCTAAAACCTGAAAGATACCACACTGTCTCTCCCTGATGTCAGTTTATTGATTGTGACAATTACATCCATTGCTGTGTTAGCACTGATCATTTGGACAGTTAACCTGGGTATGTAATTCTGTAGGTTTTGTGATTTTGTTATACTGGGCTTACTAGATGCTTATTTTTCACTTACTCAAGGGAAAAATACATTTCCTGTATATAATGCTCATGTTTGCAAAGATGTGTCATTTTAAAAATAAAGATTAATTGGTTTTGTTTAAAGGTTTTGGTGCACATCCGATCTAGATGCTAATACAGCACAGTAAGCCATGATGGCTGCAGTGTACTTCTCTCTCTGTAGATGATGATTTTTAAAGACAGCATATTTCAAAAAGCTATTAAAATGCTTTGTTTGTAACTTGAAGAATATATACCATGAACTCATTAAATTCTCTTTCATCATTGTACTCATTAAATTATCTTTAAAGGTCAGGCCCTGTTATCTTGATACAGTGACAGCTATGAGAGCGTTACATGATTGAGCAAGCAACATTTGGCTCTAAATCATCCCAACTAATAGGATAGATTGGTGTAAGAGCTATTGAAAAAAACCCTCCTCCTAGGTTTATTACGCTGTGAGTTCAAGCTTGTATTACTTGACTTGAGCCGGTGCTTACACAAAGTCCAATGAATTTAATGGAGAGGCTTCCAGTTGGGGCCATTGGGCATTTCTGGATTCCAAATAATGGAGAGAAATTCAGTGGCTTAAGTGAGTGTTGAGTATGCAAAATATATACCTTGAAACCTGTATTGGCATACAGTTTTATTTCACCACAGTTCATGTAAGTATCTTTGCAAATTATAGACAGCAGATTCCCTTTCTTAGTCAAAAACTTTTAAGAAACTTCTGACTCCAAGTTCCTTTTTCTTACAACAGCAGTGTTTGTTGTGTGAAAAAGACTACAGCGCACATGTTTTGTGAGGTGAATAGCGTATATTCAATGTGAATGATTATGCAGTTGTTCTGTAGAGAACATTTTCTGTGGATTCAGCCTAATGAAACATATGCTTCCTATTATATCAAATACATTTTTTACAATAACCATTTCAACATTATGAAAACGTTTAGATGTTTGCTCTATAATTTATATCCTTCTTCAAATGTCACCTCTTAAAACTCATAATCATTTTATGAAAAAATATTTCAGCTCTTTTAACAATTATGCACTCAGAAAACAAAGGAAAGCCAGTCATATGTATTCCATCCCAAACTGTGTTTGACCTCATTCAGAACTAATAGGATATTTTTTATAAGATTAAAAAAAATTTAATAACATTAATCTACCACTCAATTCCATTATTCTTCCTTAATTGTCTTCTGCAGTTGCTCTGTCTGTGTCTGCCATTCTGACTTTCTCTTCCTGTAAAATACTCTAGAAGCCTATTATGCAGAAGGGGAAAGAAGCACGTGAAGACTGAAGTACACTCCAGCTTTCTTTTTCTGTACAGTGCTTTACCAGTGTGTTATGCAGGGCAGGAGTGAAACACATGATGGAGTAGTGTGTGAAACCCTGGACTTTTTGCTTTGCTTTTAGGAAGAACAATATAGAGGTAAAGTGTACTTTAGGAATTATGAGTTTTTCTTTGCTGGAATGCATCTTCTGGATTTCAGATAGGAGGTCCAGGAATACACATTTTGGACTTTCCTTTTTTCTCTTCCTTTATTTCTTTAGTGTTGTAGGGCTTAGTTCCCATTTTCCTCAAAGGGCAATGGGTCAGGACTTTACAATTTCCTGTCTACTTTGATTTTTGTGTTCGCTACAGTTGACTGCAAAACAGTTTTGAAGGGGGAGATTTTTTGAATGAATAAATTTAAAATAAAATCAGTGATATTTTGTTAGTTACGCCACTTTTTTTCCCCCTGGTTTGCCCCCTTTTTTCTGGCACCTTAAAATGCTAAAATACTCTCCCAACTGTAAATCATGTATCTTTCATTTACTTTCTTACTATATCAAACTAGCAGTATGTACATAGGCTTTGAAAAAGACACAAACTACTGAAACAAATTGCTGTATTGTGGGTGTGCATTGCCTGTCGGTAAGATGATGAGAAAAAACAGTGAGAAGTAGTCATGTCGTGTACAACAGCTGGGACATACTTTCAGAGTGTATTAGGGAGAGGAGAGGAACAAGATCTTTCTCTTGTTAAGCAACATGGTTTTTTACAAGCAAATTGATCACAATGAATCTACTCATGCAGTTTGTTAGTATTCCTTGTGTCAAAGTCTAGTTCTAACTTCGGAGAATAAAAAAAAATCTTTATACTTCTGATTTCCTTGAGATCCTTCTGATTTCTGTGAGGTAGACTAATGCATAAAGTATGACTGCAAATGGAGGTGCAGGACAAAGGGCATTGGTCAGCACACCATAGGTGGGCAAGCAAACTGAGACAGAAGGTAAATTAAAGCCCTCTGAGTAGAGAAATCTCACCAATATAAACAAAGCTGTGATGGCTGTAGGCCTGTTTGGCAGTACTAAACCAGTGAAATGGGTAAAGAAATAACTTAGCTAATAGATAATTCAGTACGACTGTTTACATAATGCAGCTTGCTTACCTGAGCAAAGACTTCAGGATAAGGTACATTAATTTTTCCTTTGCCAAATAACAGAAGTAGGAGCTTATCTGAAATTAATTTTGACTCAGTTTGCTGTTGCTACCCAGGCTTCTCTATGCTTGTCTATACTCAGTGGCTGCAACTGTAGTGCATTTAGTATGAGTACAGCATTAAAACAGCCTCGCACTGAAAAATCCTACTGGTTTGAGGTTGATCCTCAGTTCTGCTTTTACTCTACCCTGACACATTCACTATGTATTTGTCCAGCTAGATGGGACTAACATTTTCATTTAGACTAAGAGCCTATGTCCAAATAGGGATAGCTACAGACATTTTAAGATGTAGATGGTAAAATTTTTTGAGTGTGCCTATGCTCAATTTTAATTACACATTCAATCTGCTTACATGCATTTGAAAATCACATTTGGTTTCCACTTGCCTCCCCAAGTGCCTAACCACTGTTGAAAATTGTCTGCAGGACATACTGGAAAATGAGACATAGAATGCGTATGGATGTTCACAACCAATCAAGTTAGCAAAATTTAATGAGTTCGTAAGCTGAAGTGATTTAAGCAATCAAGTTTTACTTTACCACTGGGGATGACTATGAGTACACAGTCTGTTTGTGAAACTCAGTTGATGAGCAGAGGCTTATTCCAAGCACTTGCAATCATCAGTGCACACCAAAAAAGTGGTATTTCAGGCTCATGTACATGCTGTGACAGAGCTATATCTAAAACACAACATTTTTTTCACGACTGCAATTGCAACCAAATGATGAGAAAATGGAAAAAAACCCAACTCCTCCCACTTCTAGTCTTCAAAGTTGAAAAAATAGACCAAAACCCTGAATTATGAGCTTTTGTGGCTAGAAGATGCTATCACAGGAGTCAAGCCTTTTTCAGTTTGCTATACATGAAAATTGTAGAATGGGATCTTACCGAGTTTTCACATTCATAAATATTGATAGACTAACAAAGAATTTTAATTTCCAGATACCTTGTTATGATAATATTTGGGATATAATCACTTCAGTAATTTTCCTGCCTAGGGCAAATGTAAACCCTGGTTGTCCTACACCTTTTCTAGATACGACATGTGATGCTAAGATGTATTCCAGGTTTTCAAAGTCTTTGAGGGCCAAAGCATTACAAAGCCCATATATATTTGCTTTCCTTTTCTGTTTTTAATTCCCAGACTTCAAAGCACTTTTCAGCTTTTTTTATTTACTTTGCAGAATCTATGTTTGGTTGGTACTGCCTAGCCACTTCGGTTCTAAAGTGGGGACACTGATGTGCAAAGTGTAAGTGACTTGCTATTAGGGACACAGTGATATTTAGTGGCGTGGTGAGAACATGAATGTAGGAAGAGTGAGCCAAAGGAATTTCCTGAATTAAGTCACTTTATCTGTTAATACAAACAATGACAACATATCATTCTATCTGTAACTTTTTCAAGTTTTTGTTTTGATTTTTTTTTTTTAACCAGTTACCCCATTTGCCCATGGTCCGTATAGGAGAGCTCCTGCCTAATTAATCAAGAATATTATTGCTAAAGGTACCTAGGATAAGGTTCAGCTTTCAGATCAGCCTCCGTTCTTACAGTGGGCAGTAGCAGGCATTAAGTAACAGCTATCTTCTTGATTCTTAGGCGAAATCTGTGCTCTTCCTAGGCCTAGTGATGCTCAGAACAGCTGAAAGGGGTTGCACAAGACGTTTAATGAACTATATGCTAGTGAGAGGTAGTTGTAGCTTTAAAACTAGTATCTCCCTTCTCAAAACTTGTCTTTTTTCTCTTCTGCAAGTTTCGGCTATGCCATCTTTATTCCAGGAAGAAGATTATTTTTATGCAAACTCTTTAGTGCCCGTTTTCAGCCATGAATAGGACTCATTTCTGAAGCTGTCTCTGAGACATGTAGTTGCCTTTTGCAACAACAAACATCAAGAGCTCAAGAATAACAAGGACATTTTGGAAAAAGCAAACATTTTTAAATGTCAGCCTGATTTAATGGTAAAATAAAAGAGAGCTGACAACTTTTGGCATGGACTTTTGCATATTTGTGAGTTTACACAGAAAGCCAAGAGGACAGGAGGTTTCCCCTTGTTGAAGGTTTCCATAGTTCTGTCTCCTGCAGACCTTCCATCCTGCATCTGTTCTTAAATTCTTTTCAACTTAAGAATCCCCAAATGTTTTACCCCAAGGCAATATGATGAGGAGTTACTACATGCCAAATCCCCCATTTTTTGATACACATACGGCTTTGTCACAGTACATCGAATATGTGATATATCTTTAATTACGTCATATCTGAAGAGTTTCCTTTTTCTTTGACACTTCAGAAGTCAAAACCCCCTAGAACTCATGGTGATAACAGTAGAACTTGCATGTGTCTAACAAAAAAAGTTCAAGACTATCTGCAATTTGGTCTGAATTACTCAAATTCATAAGTGAAATGCTGTTTAAGTGAATTTTGGAAATCAGTAAAAGAAACTGGCTTCCAAACCCTTCATTATAAGGAGTTTGATTCACCTTGCAAAAGATGTTTGTGTTTTTAGTGAATTTCTATGCAATTTATGCTATCATCTGCATGAGTTATTATGGACTGCGTAAAGATATCTGAAAGAGTGTTCTAATCCTTATGTGCATTAATGGATTAGGATAGTGGTAAGGACTACGTTGCACGATGCTTGATAATATGTTCCCTGAAGAACTAAAAAAAAGATTATCCTTGAACAAAGTGAGGTCCTGCAAAATTCTTTGAAACACAATTTTAAATAGCTATCTGAAATCTCCTTGTTTTGAAAATGCATTTTTTTCAAACCAGAGTGGTTTGTACATTGTCAATTTGTTATCTGTCAGGCTTGTGAGACTAGAAACACAGACCTGGTAGTTTTTATAAATTCCAAACCAGCAGTTCAGCCCTGTGAACACCAGTGAAAACCAAAATGGCACTGTCGTAGGGCTATGAAGATCTGTCTACAAGTCCTCACCCCACCATAGACATCCTCTGACTAAGCAATATTGTGTTATACAAGTTGACAAATAGAATAGACTAGAGAGAAGAAGCAATTATATCCAGAAGTGTACTTAGATTGGTCAAACTTCCATGGACTTCAATAAAAATCTTTCTGTTAGTTATAAAAGGACTGTGCTGGGACTGTGGTGGTCATGTGTTTGCTACAGAGGGTTTTGAGATGGGAATTAGGCACTGGGAACTTTAGTTCCTTGTAACACTCATCAGACTTCAAGCCTGTTAAAAGAAGCTCTCACAACTTCTTCCTTGACTCAAGGTCTTTGGCAAAAGTTTAAGCAGTGATCAAGTGTATGTTCTTGCCCAGGATTTACAAAGTCAGCTGCCGCTTCTGCATGCCAGTGTAATCACCTGGTTAACAGCAAGGCTCTTCTCTTTAACTGAAGGTAAGTAACTGTATATTGCGCTATTTTCTGTAAAGTTAGCAATGCTTTCTCCCATCAGTAATAACTGATATGTAAATTGGTAATCTCTTGAGCCAGTAAAACATTCAGACTCCTTTTGAGACACCTCTTCCTTTATAGTGTATTTAAATGAGTGTCTGTGTTGTCAAATGTCCTTTCTTCAGTGTTCTTTACCCTTTAATGAGTGTTACTGGGGGACTGAGGAGTTGGTTTGGCAAAGCTCTGATTATAATTTGATATAGATCTGAATTCAACTGACTGGCTCACCCTAGCTATTCTGATTACTGTAGTCAATGTTAATATTACAAGGAATTGACTGCCTGTACATTTCAATAGCTTTGTAGTGTGGTTGGGTCCTATGTATTGCAAAATAGATAGTTATATAGGGGAAATCTTAGGAAGGTGATAAAACCTCAAATTTTGTATGGACTTAGCTAATGAATTACAATATTGATCATTACCTTGAGTCTGGATAATGTAAATGTGTGAGTGAGATACAGCATTTGAAAAATGCTTCCTAGCACTTTCTAAGCATACCTGATAAACACATCTGGATGGGAGAGAGGAAGAGAATTCCAATTATTTATCTAAGTTACAGAGTGGGAGATAGAGAGAGTAGGAAAAAAAATAAGGGATAAAAAATGGCCCTCCTTTCCTCTCCCTTTTTGCTACAAATTGTTGTGGCTACAAATAATTTAGAGTTTCTGGATACTGCAAGAGGTCTGTGCATTTCTGTTTTGAACTGGGGTGTTATAAATAGATAAGATGGTTAAGAAATGGTTGAAAGCAAGCTAGCTTTTTTCATGTTAGTTGTAAAAACATACAACATGGTGAACTGACTTTACTGTTACAGCAATTAGAAAACATGATCAGAATGTCCTGTGAGTCTAGTACAAGTGCACTGCTTTGGTATTTTGTGCTCTTGGAGCATGGACATGCTAAGAATCCACTTTCCTTTTGCATCTTAGTACATTTTGGATTTTGGGGGAAGAATTTTCTGACTGGCTTAAAGGCAATCCTATGGTAAAATTTTAACCATTCATCAGATATGTATATACATAACAGCAGGCTCAAAATCACATAAAGAAAGATTGCCCATTGATTTTTAATTTCAAACTTATAAAAATACGAAGGTCTGCATATATAGGTGCTGTTATGAGTTGTGCATATTTACCATATCAGTGTTTCTGTAACTTCACCAGTCCATGATAACAATTTAATACAGGTGAAACCCATTCTATTATAACAATTTCTCACTGGTGTGAATGTTAAATTAGTGTGAAACTCGACAACAATAGAATTAGCCTGGTGAAAAAATGGTAAATCAGACTCGGGGTAAACCAATGCATTCTATGCCTTATATATTCTCTGTGAAAGTTGGTATGAAAAGTAATGAAGAATAATACGGAATTTCATTCCACCTTTCACTGAAAGACTGACGTGTTTGCCAAATATTAAGAACGGCTTCCAAGACTTTGTGAAAAAGGTGGCACTCAGAGCCACCCATTATCCTGCTCCACATTATAAGCAAATGTAAGTAAAAAGAAGCTGGGACATTTCCAGACTTGCACAAAGCATGATCTGGAATCTTGAGACCAGATTTCTCCTCCATTTGAATTACATCAGAATAAATTTGGCTTTCAGTTTGTTCTTGGTTTTGACTTGAGACTCTGGAAATGTTGAATTGCTGGAAATGTTTTCAAGTCTGAGACTCAGCAATCACTTTTCTAGTAATTAACACAATTGACAGAGTTCTATATAAAGACAGTTAGAATTCTTGCATAGATTAAACTTACATAGAATTAGTCCCAAACAAAGCAAGCTGTTAACTTATCAGTTAAGGATGATAATCTCAATTCCTGTGTGTAGACAATATACTTGCTAATATCTGCTCTGATGGACATTGACAGATCTTATAATTTGGTTAAATGAAGACTGCAAAATCAATCCACATAAAGGCATTTTCTTCAACAATCTGTTCCTAACATGATCTTCATTTGTGAAATTCAATGGCAGCACAAGAACACAAGTCTTTGATATTTCCTTCTATACATCCTATAGGAAGGACTGTATTGCTGTAGAGGGTAAAAATTGTACCAACAGACAATGTTACGCAGCCAAACTGTTCATTATTTATCTGTGGCCTAACATCTAACATTTGATGAATGAATTTACAGCAAAATAAGGTTACTGGAGCTTGTTCAATTGTTTCATGTGGTTAGGACAGCTGTAGGCAATCTGTATAGGCTCTTCTGCTATTAGAAACCTATACATGTTTAGGCAGTATATATTTCATTTATGATCTGCCAGAAAATATATTAAAACTGAAGATCACTGTTTGAATATTCCTCTATGAATGCTTACAGCATAAGAGGAATTTCCCAAGACTAAAAGTAACCACAGTAATTTCATTTGAACATCTCATGTAAATGAAGTCCGTCTGTCTTGAACGTGTCTTCTACATGTACGCTTTATAACGAGAGGTCGCTTGATATAGATTGTGTCACTCAATCTGACCTGCTCTTAAATTCCAAAAAAAGTATTTGTATGTCTTGTGTCCACATATGTAAAATCTCTTGTTTTCTTAAAGCCTTGATTCAAGGCTTTGAATTTTAGCCTTTTAACAAACCATGATTATTCAGCCAGAACGAAATATCAGAGTTCCGGCACTCCACATGAAATGGAAATAAAAGTAGTCTGAGGTCGAGTCATATAAGAATCAAATACATGTGAAACTCAGTCCCAGGAATCAAACTCTCTATCTATTTTGCCCATCCTCCTCCAACTCCCCATAAGAAGTTTTCCAGACATAGGCTGATTCTTTCAGTTCTGCCTCTCTTTAACTTTGCATCTGTTGTCAATTATTTTGTCTTTTTCAGCTGTTCAAACAGAATCTAAAAATATACTAAAACATCCACTTGCAAACCTTTCTGCCCAGAAGGAACCAGGAGGTTTTTGACAATGGTTAGCTCATCATTTATTCCAAACCAAGGAATGAACCTCCATCTTTCTTTCCTGTCCTGGAATCCTTATAAGTAAAAACATAATCTGACAGACAGCCTCTAAGGTTTGAAGTGCATGAGAGTAGAGAGGGCTTCTGACTTACGTGGATATACACAGGCAGAACAGTGTAATTCAAGAAACACAGACTTCCTCACAGATAAAGATTTAGCCGAGTTGAACTTTCTTGGAATTTTAAGGATTTGCTAAGGACAGAAAAAAGTTATTTTGGCCCATTTTTAGTGAGCTTCTAATTGAAAGAGAACATCATACTTCATTCCTAAAAGCATTATTTATAAATTATTGCCTATCACGTGACTTGCAAGAAACTATTTTGACATCCAGAGAGTTCAAGATACTGAAAAAAACCTCATTAAACCATGCCATCTTGAGGAGTGGTGCTGCAGTTTCAATTACAATCCACAAGATGGTACAAAAAAAAAGCTACAGTCAGTGTGCCAAAGCTGTCCATAGAGCTTGCTTTGCTTGCCTGGGGGGTTGAATGCCTATTGCATTTCCACATGCCTGTATGTTCTGTACTGACAGTTAAACGAGTGTATTGTGTTTGTTTATATTTAGCTCTTAGTTGTATATAGCATATATGTTTCTATAAAGATAGTAATTAGAAAATCATACCGCTACTGTTGTGCACTCTAAAATTTTGTGATGATTTCTTCTGTTGTGCAAAATAACCGTAGTTATATACTCACCTGCTTCTCTGTAAATAAAACCAGGATTCACCTGACAAATGAAACCTCAGTGCAGCACACACTTAAGCTTTGAAATCCATGAAACTACTCGTTTGCTTACAATTAAGTATACATTCAAATATATTGGGGACTTTGAAATTACTTCAGAACATGTAAATTCACACAGTGGCTGAGCTGTGCTTAGCCTTGGTTAACTCTAATTTGCTGCGCCTGGTGTTGCCGTTCGAGTTTTCAACTGGAATACTGTTGAAACAAATAAACAAACAAGAATTCTTGTGGCATCTTCAGATAATTAGCAGGAATGCCACAACCGCTGTAAGGTTAAAGGTATTTATTTTCTTAAGTCCCACAACCTGGTGTGAGATGCCATATTTCACCATCCCTCTTGGTTTGAAATGGGAGGCAATTACAGCAGCATCTCAAAGTAAAACTTCCCTCTCCATGGGTAGTACTTGTTATTGATCAACTGGACCAGCAGGAAAAGGTGAAAGTAAGATACCGGAGTATAAAGCAAAACAAGGATACATCATATTAATTATGTGGAAATGTTAACTAAAGTGCTTTGCTTGCATATATTCATAGACTATGTTCATGCATATTTAGAGGCAGGTCAGGAGCACTCTCACTGCTATGCACCAGTCTCAGCTGAAGACTGCAGGAGCAAAACACATATTTTACTGATGTCAGTCATCAGAACTCTATCTTGTATTTGAAAATATAGTGCGTACCATACCAACATAAACAACATAGAAATGCTGAGGGTCATGACCTAGGACCCATTTCCCCTGCATGGCAGGATGTGCATCTCACATGTGAGCAAGTGACTTCGTAACACTGATGCATTCTTGATTGTGTGTAATCTCATGCATATGCCTATGCCTATTGCTTGAATTTATGTTGTCCGTTGTATAACAGAGGTTGCCTGCAGCTGGGTTACAAAATAGAGAAGGAGCTGTTAGGCTCTGTCAGAAGGCTGGAAGCCACTTCTTTCTTACGTCTAATGTGCTGTCAGGAAAGGCAGCAGCAAGCATGCCTAAGGTCATACAAATTGTTCTGTGGGGCTAATCTGGCTTGTAGACCATAGTTTAACCTCTAACTGTTCCATTTCATTTATTACCCTACTAAGTTATGCTTGTATCCATGCTTGTATTCTTATTCTAATACTTCTGAGTTCAGCTGCATGCTTAGGAAAAAAAATAATTGTATGGATCTGTGGATTCTGCACATGAGAATCAGGCACATTATTTTGTTCTTTTAGAGTATCTTTTTCTGGCATTCTGAGTGGGTTCCCACACGAAGAGTGAGCTGGTGTGTCCAGGTGATTGTCATTATCATAAGTTCTTCTTATTCAAAAAAATCCACATTGCCATACAGATAGCTAGTGCAGCATTTATTATAATCATTGCCTTTCCAGTTGGAAATTGCCTTTCATGTATGAAATGTTTACACAGTTTGCTTCAAGAATTTCTTGTTTTGCAAGTTCGCACAAAACACCAGAAATGGCTCACTTAAAACATACATCAAAAGGGAAATGGTTGTAACAGATGAATGCTTTTGTAAAACTAGCCGGGGACAAGTTCAGCTAACAGCAGTTTGGAACAGAGCAGAAGCAGCTCAGATGGGACTCTCTGGGCAAAGTTCACAGATTATATCTATGGGAGGATAAGTTATGGACAGAGTTCAGTTCTGCAGAGGGCACGTGCTGAATGCTGGAACCACAGATACTAAAATGTAATGTTCAATACCAGGTGTGCTTGCCCATTCATACTTCTATTCATGAGAATGCTATTGGATAGCTACCAAATAACTGTCCCTTCATAACAAAGTAGGGTCCTTCCATGTGAGGCATTCAGAGTCTCCCCCGTCACATGTCATTCCTTTTATATATGATAAGACTTTGGAGCGTAGAATCAGTTGTAACGTATAGTATCATTGCAGGCAAAGCAGAGACCAACAGCTTAGGTCTTGTAGACCTGGAGATTCAGAAGACAACATTTAAAAAATATATTTAATGGCCCGATTTTGAAGGCCCAACTTTTAAAGGCACCTAAAATTGAGGTTACAGAGTTACTAGGATTTTCAAAGCCACCTAAGATATCTAATTCATAGTGAAAATTAGGAACCTGGGCACTTTTGAGAATCTTACTACCTACATAACTACAATTTCAGGTGCTTATGTTCCTTAAACATCTCTCCTTAGGTGAACTGGGAACTAAAGTGATACTGGCTTTCACAAGAGCTTACACTCCAAGATCACTTAGATGATGCCAGATAACCATAAAAAGGGCCAAAGACAGTTTTCCATGTTCTTAGCAGAATATATTAAGAAGCCTAAAAAGCCTGTAACCGTATTTATACTGAGTTACTGTTTGAGTAGGTACTGTGGGAAAAAAAGTTTGATGCATGCAGGCTGTATTAACTGTATTTTCAGTTTGCCGCCTTTTGTTTTTTCACTTTCACTCTTTTGTTTTACTTTGAACTTAATTTATCTACAATATTTCAAAATTTTCAGTAGATTCCATTTTGAAATGGACATTCAGTTGTCATGCACTGAACATTATCTCTAAGATCATGTATGTTTCAAGACAGAGTTTGAAGAGTCAAGTACTCTTTAGATCACAGCAACGATCTTATCTAAACCTGAACCAATGGAAATCAAGCGGAAACCTACATGAAGCTGGCCTCCCTAATGGTGCCAGTTTTTAGAGATGACTTAAATCTTGCTAAGTTGAAAAAACCCATTCAGTTGGTACAAGAGTTCAAACCAAATACAGACTGTTATCATTTCAGTCATCTGGAAAGGAAAATGCTCTTAATGCAATGCCCGTAAAGGATATTCCCTTGAGTTTTCTCGCTCCAAGCTACTGTAGCTTGTTTACATTCCCCAAAGAAACTGTGTGAAATCTTTCACACACAAAGTCAAACCTTCAGAGAAGTTTAAGATAGGACTTATGTTGTTAGAATATTTTGATGTGTTCCGCTAAAACTTAACATTTTATCCATAAGAACTCCTGGATCCTGCTTCCTTTTTTTTCTTCCATGTACTAATCACTGCAAGAAGCATTAGACTTCTAAGGCATTTATATTGTGAAAGTCGAAAGAAAACTATCCAGCAGGTCAAGGCAGGGAAAACAGTAACAAACACCTGCTGCTTCTACATATGGATAGATTTTTCACTTAAGTGGAAATCACTTAGCTGAAAATCAAAGCACTGGTGGAAAGCGTATCAAAGCAGTTAAAACCAGAAAAGCTCATAGAAGTGTTTTATGAGAAAGCATGTAGCTTAAAGTGTTGAACTTTCACAGATAAATGTGCAGAATTAGTTAGCTATTTTGTCTCTTTCATTTGCTAATCAATTTTCCCCACTGCTAGCCTATGACAACTAGTAGGTCTGCACATTTGTTTCATATGGTCAAAGAATGTTTAACCCCCTACTGACCCTCTAGTGTTTGCTCTCCTTCCCTCAAGGCATGGAAGACTTTAAAGTAGAAAACCGATGAATGAAAAGAATTAATCTCTTGGGGGCTTTTGTCATGAAAGCTTGAAAGGGGATCAGAACAGTCTGACATGTTGACAGCTGAAGTCAAAAGGAAAATTATGATATAATAGAGCAAGTCAAAAATGTTATGTGCCATCGTATCCAAAAGGCAAACAAAGCATACATATTGCCTTATTTCTTTTTTGACTGCTCTTGCTACTGGTAACAACAGTAAATTCTATACTGGAACCCCTTGAAGAAGATGAAGGGTATTCAAGGCTGCTTTTTAAGAATAAGCTGTTGAGCTCCTCAAAGATGGGTATAACATGTAAATAAGCTTCTTCTGACCCTTGTGTCTTATCCATTTTACAGTCTATGATGGATCTCTGGTTGCTGTTACTGTTCTGGACAGTTTTGTTCATGCTTTGTCTTCTTCTAACTCGCTTACTTTGTTTGGAAGTTGTGAGGCTTTGTCTTGATATATTTAAATTTTTCTCCCTGGATACAGCATTGGCCAACTTTTTATGCCAACGGTGGCATTGTTTGCTGTATGAATTTGTTTTTTTTTTAATATAGTCTTGCTCAGATGCCTTTTCAGGTATTTTTATTATTAATTTAAATTAGTGATTTGCCTAGCAATTCTAAAAGTAATCAAGACCAGAGTGGGTTGTAACTTAAATGGCAAGAGAGAGAAAGTTTGTGTACATTTGCATTCAAAGATGACAGCCATATTCTTTCCTGTTGTCTTCAGTCTAAGCTCTTGGAATGGCCATTACATCAAACAGAAAGGTATCGATAAACTACAGCAAAAATAACACATTTTCAGTCCTCCTGTGCTTATTCCTTTTAATTCTGCTCAGCATGGAGAGCCAGGCACGGCCACAGCTATGCTCAACAGCTACTGGACAGTGATCCCAAACCCAGATATATTTTCACAGCAGTATTTTAAATCTGTGGCTGACTTTCTGGTTAGCATAATTTTAGGAGTCTCCTGAGCTCCCAGCGAGCTTTGCCAGCTAGGGCAAGCTGAGAGGCATTGCTTTGAGTTTCCAAATTATATTACAGTGAGCCAACAAGAATTTTTGCTTATAATTCTGTTAGAGGATTTTCTGTTTGCAGTAGAAGATGTGAGAATAAAGCCTGTATTATATTAACAACAGGACAATCTGGTTGCACAGTGACCTGTGGAGTCTGTGCAGCTCCATGACTGCATTGTATGACCAGAACTATACATGCCAGAACAGATGGAGGCAATAGTGCATGCTGTATGTATGTGTGAGTGACTGGGAGGGAGGTTATAGACCTATTACTTCCTCCTTCAAATCTGCCTCTTGGCTTACGTTATTGCATGTTACTGCTGGCCTTCTGGAAATGAAAGAATTGCCAGTAATATGCAGTGTTACCATTGTAATTGCAAGGCAAGGCTTGAACTGTACTTTCTGCGAAAGTGGAAAATACTGTCCTTTTCAATTGGAAAATGCACAGAACTTCTTTCCTTTTTTTTCTTTTTTTTTTCCTTGATCACGAACGTGTGGTTGGTACGGAGGGGCAGCGGTGCCCGCCTGCAGTGGCACCCCTGCTTTCAGAAGTGCTGTACCAGCGGTGGTGTGGTGTCCCCATTTCCTGGGAAACCCCTGGGGGTGCAGGGCCGCTTGGCTCACTGGCCAGCAGATGTCCCCATTGTCCCAAACAAATCGAGCTGACGATGTATTTAGCTTAATCTAATTAAGTTTAAACCCTACTTAACAATAGGATTTAAGCAGCTCACTGTGAAAGAAGAAAGTTCAAAGTGCTCACATTTCTGCTCAAACAGGTATGCCTATAACTGACACTGGTTGTCTTACCAAGCTAAGCAGTGGTACAGATAGCTGACAAAGGGAAGTACCTTGAGAATGGGAACAATGGAGAGTGAACAGTGAACGTCCCAGTCTAATACTAGGCTGAATTTGAAGACTAAAACATCCTTGAATATGTATATACAGACATATACTGTAGGGAAAAAACTGAAATCAAGCAAAATGGCATAAGCTTTTCAATTTTCATTTTTCAGCTGAAAAGAATCCAGAGTTCATAAGTTGAAATCAGATCTTTGAATTTTCTGGGTGGAAATGGAAAACTTTTACCTTCTAAAAACTGTTGAAGAGATGATACATATCTGCTTTTGAAGTACGATTTAACAACAGTTTTCTAATTTGACTTTTTTTGAGAAGCAAACCATGTAGACCTAGATTATAACCCTGCAATCATCGTGAAGAAAGGGACAGCAAATATCTCTATTGCCTTACAAGCCCAGTTCACACTCTGACCACATAGCACAGAGTCCAATCACCTCCCCTAATCATAGGGTGCAGTGATGTAGGTAGCTCATATCATGCTGATTAAAACTGGTTTATAACCTCAGTTTTCTGTGTGGATGCAGAGCACACTTTCAACCAAGCTGTTAAATGTTTACTAACAAAATTAACCAAAATTTTCAGAGTTACTAAAGTGAAACACTGCTGCTTTCCCCAGTGTGTCTAAGAAATGTCTCCAGAAATGGAGCAGGTGATACTAGCACATTGGAGTTTGCTAAAATGAGTCCCAAAACTTTAGGACTTTCATGATTTTCAACATTTCGTGATTCTTGACAAATGTGATATTCCCGTGTTCGAGATGGTGGCAGGTAAATGTGAATACTGGACTGTAAAACAAAAAAAAAAAGAACTTTGCATTGTGTGGAAGACTAAGAGAGCAAGATCAAAATGTAATGTTTTAAAGAGTAGGAAAAAACTCCTTACTAGCTGCTAACTATGAAAAGACTTGTTAGATGTATGGCAGTTTGTATAAACCCCCAGTATACCAGACAGCATTTGCAGTAATTGTAGCAAAATTGTTCATGTAGCTGTGTCGGCACAAGTCATGGGACCATCTGGCCAATATGGAGTGAACTTGGAAGAGTCTCCAGGAGTCCTGAGTCCAAAACCTGGTTCTGTGTGAGCTGTTAGTCCACTTTTTCATTCTGAGGACTGCAGAGTATGCAACAAGTGAGCCTCTATGTTCTGGTCAGTGTACCGAAGTGCACTTGCAGTGTGACCTACAGAGTTCAACCACATGAAGCATTTTTTGGAAGCCAGCTTAAAACTGGCAAGTTTAAAAGCAAGATGAACAGTAACTCCAATGCAGCCCATCCAGTGAAGGCTGGCTGATTGAATGCAATTCTCAATCCATTAAAAGAGCAGTTTTATGCTGAAAAGTGGAAGTGTTAACAAAAAAAATACACACACAAAGATTAATCAGTCATTCGTGACTCAAATACCTCCTAGGTCCATGATTCTAAGAGGTTTTGAGAGCCTTGCAACTCCTTTTCTTTCAGCTAAGAGCTAAGCTGTCCTCAGCAAGAGGATCATGACTTTTGGCTTCTTTTACCCATTTTTTGGAGCATGACTGGATGCTCATTTGGGTCCTATCCTATCTGTGGAAATTCCACCGAGTTTAGTGAGAATAGCTCACAAAGAGAGGCTGCAGGAGAAAAGAGCCTGAAAGTTGGATTGAGCTGAGGTTAATAAATTGAAAACTTAACGTCCACAAAAAGTTGGTGGGTTCTGTTTGCCTGTCCATAGTTATTCACTACATATCATTCCAGTGTCATGCATTCTAAGTGTAACAAGCAGGAAGAGGAAAAAAGTTACTTTATCTGAATCTTTGCTGCTTGAGGATACAAAGTTCTTTTGAAAATATCCTGAGTGGCTAATATAGTCTAGTGTTTATTATTAGTGCAAGAATTTTGTTCATATCCCATCTATTCAATGAGATGCTTCAGTAGATCTTTACAATGAGAAGACCTAAAGTTAGAATTGTGGAAATAAGATACAAAGAGCCAAATTTTGTTCTATACTATTGCTTTTAGCTTTATCTAAGTATTGTAAGTATTCCAAGTTTTATCTGGGCTATAATGCTGCCTAAAATAGTTTCAAAACAAGCATTTAACTGTGAAAAGCATCTACTCTGTGGAAAAAAAAAAAGACATAGGCACAATCATGGGATTAAGGTTGATCGTTTGGACACATCCATCTCTTACTTAAATTAATATCAGTCTTCCACTAAATTTAATGGGAGTTGTACAGAGCGTGGAATGCTGGGTTCTCATATAACAGCAATATGGAAAATACCAACCTGAGGTTTTTGAAAATTTGCTTTAAAATACATTGAAAAATTAAATCTAGATATGTTGACTTCAGGAATGAATACAGCTGTCTTGAATGTCTTCCTTTCAGCTTCAGATAGTATTAACTTGCAAATTCATGGTCTTTTCACTGAATTAATTTAAATGAAATAGATTTCAGTAGAATTGGTTTGAAGATCCATGTTGGGCTTAAGAATTTTGTCTGCAATTCAAAGGTCAAGGGCAGAATTTTTCACAAAATGAAAAATTGTACTCTAAATAGGTAATATGCTTAACATAAACATTTGTTATGATGAAAGATCCTTAAAAACCTGGAGGTTCAGTGAAGTTCTTGAGGTTCACTGGAGCATAAATTTGTCTTCTAAAATGACGCTACTTTACATGCTTTTGAGTTTCCTTAATGACTTAAAGTGGTTCAGCTGTAGCTCAGGGTTGATCACATGTAAAGATAAAGAACATGGGAATGCACATATACTAATATTTACATTTTTATGTGCAAAGTTCATACATTTGCAGCTTGGTAAGAATGTTAGCATTTATCCCAATTTTAGGTAAGAACATTGTGATCAAACTGGAGTTAATGGGATCAGATATTGGTCAGTAATATTTGGTCTTCAATATTTGTTGACAAGATTAAAATATAAATATATTTATATTAGCTACAGCTAAGCCAGTTAGCTAAATATGAATTGAGTTGACATTTACTGATATTTTGGGATAGTTGAAGCACAATTTAATAGTATCCAAATGCTAAAAACATCTAGCAGCTTATGGTCATGTTGCTGAAAAAGTACGTATAACTGCCTGGAAGATATATCACACAAATTATGTCTCATGTTTTAAGCAGAGCTATGGGTTTCTTGTATTAGCACTAAAATGATACTGACAAGTGCTGCTTTCCTTCCAGAATTACTTAATATGTCTCTTCTTAACTAGTTGCAGTATATATGAATCACATACTTTGGTCCTTAGCTTCTGGAGTTCAGGCCATCATCTGTTATATTATCCTTCCTGTTTGAGTGTATTTGGCAAAGAAAATGAGCACTGCAAGTAAGAAAGTGATCCTTTTTTTTTTTCCCACTACTCTGGCCTCTACTTCAGTTGTATCATTCTCATTCTGTCAGGTGAGATCATTATTACATGTCTTGTCCTGGACAGTTATTCTCATTTGGGGTGTGTAGATTTTGAAGCAATCAATCAGAGGTCAGATTGGTCAGGGTGGGACCCTTTCCAAATTACTCCTGGAAAAGGTGGGACCAGTTCCTGAAGCAACATTCTGTGAGTGGAAAAAATTATTTGGTGAAAAGCTGTAACATTTCACGGATCTTTTATAAGGCAGCACTATGTAAGAAAGCCTGAGAACAGACAGACTAAAAAGAAGAAAGTGAACAAAAGTCTTAATGAGAATTCATCAAAGTTAGCTCTTCATTTGGAATATTAAGTTGAAGTAAGTCTGAATTGCTTCTCAATACAATGACTTTCTTTGTCATGTGTGACATGATCAGAATTATGATTCCATTATAGAGACTGTGTTAAATTATTCTTCATGAAATGGGACTAAATCACTCTCCTCAGTCCATCATTGTGGAAGTTTGACATCAAACCCAGCTCTGGATCTGCCTTTTGCTCCTGGAAATCCATCTTGATCAATAGCTCAAACCTTAGTTAAAGTAAATATAAAATAACTGGAAGCCAAATTAAAGCAATTTATCTTGCTTTGTCTTTATTATTTGCAGGGCATAACTTGCTGTACTTAAGCAGCAAACACCAATACAGGTAATAAATGGGAGATAACTAAGTTTAGAACAAGTGCAGAACTATAAATTATGGAGGACACACTTGCCTGCGTGAATGACAATTTTTAAGATTTAAGTTTTCTGAAACAGGAGAATTACTGAAATAATAACTTAAGTGAGTGCACTTTCACTAGAGACTGGTAGTTACTAGTAATTGTGTTGCGTATACACTTTACACATTGACCTCATGTCTCAGACATTCAGCATACCAAAAGCTTGGTTGCTTAGCAGTGAATGCTAAGTGACATATTAAGTTCAACCAAATGTCAGTCATTGCAATGATGTCATGTTGTCCAAAACCCATTAATTACTTTGAAAATTCCCACAGTAACTAAAAATCTCAGATTATCTGCCTGAATTAATGGGAGCCCTGTAATTGAATGATGGATCCCATGCTGTTATTTTGTACCCTATGTACTTTACATATACATTTTGATAGGGAAATCAAGGTGGCAAATACTGGTTTTGGTGATCTCTACTCAGAATCACAGCCAATTTTAATATTATTATTAAGAATGATCCCACTAATAATAAGAAATGTGGAAGGCCATATTCCCCACAGTACACCTCAGAAACTAATATCCTGTATGAGTGATATGCAAAGATTCTGGTGGAATTACATGGCTGAGAGTTGGAGAGTCTGCGCCAAAACCTCTCATTCCTGTTTTAGCAATGTTCGAGATTCCAAGGGAGAGAAAAGGAGGTTAAGTTAATTTTTTTAATATCAGCTACCAATTGAAGCATCATTTTTCTTTTTTCTCTTCAGTCAGGAATGTAGAAAGAAAGTCAGAAAGTTTTTAAGTATGTTTGTGCACCAAGTTACCAGGCTGTAGTTAAATTCCAGAACAGTGCATGTAAATGCTTAGGGCTTCATGCATTTGTCAGCCAAGCACTGGGAGGTGAGGTCTTCTTTCATAATGACAAGCAATTACAGGATGCAGGACACTGTTACTCTTAGGCGCTTTTTGCTCATTCTAGACCCGTCTTTAGGCTTCCTGGGAGAGATGGGGCAGAACCCTGTTTGGTGGTATCAACAGCCAGTCTCCCCTTCTACATTTGCTTGCAAGTCATCAGCAGTTAGTCTATTTCATGTGATCTGGCTTCGGCGCTTCTGTATTTTATAGGGTAACACATATAGTAGAAGAAAAAAACTCCATATTCATATTATGAGACCTGAGGAAATATTTCCTAGTGAATAATATTCCAGACAAAGCCTGTCTCTTTGTTGATGGAAACTTTGCAAACGCTTTGCAATCTTCTTGATTTTTCTGAAGCAAGATCTTGGAGAGATTTTTCTTTCACTTTAATGGATTCATTGTGAGAAACTTGCCACTGTGAACCAATATTCAATATTCAGAATTAGGTTATGTTAGTTAAAGTTCTTCCCAATGCGGCCTGACATATTTGATTTGTAGGAAGCAGATATGAGAAAGAAAGGAAGAAAGAAAGATTAATTAAATTCTGTTCAGGTTTTTTATGATTAATGATCAGGCCAACTTTCTCTTGGTAAGAAAAAATGATGAAATTGTCTGGTCTATCAATCAAATTGCACTGAAGAAAGACGTGTCTGAAGCTGCTGGAAAGGAAAGCATGATTCACAGGATTGTGAAATTAAACATATCTGCACTTTAATAAAGAGATGCATACTCATAAAAAGAATTTTCTTGCTTTGCAACTGTACATACTGGCAGCAAAAGATGACTTGATGCTTCTTCAGTTATGTTTCTAATTTGCCATTGTTTCAGTCTGTTATTCTTCGCACGTGTACAGGGCATGTTCAAACAGAAGTCTCAGAAACTGGCTGATTTGTGGTGCAGTCACTAAGCTTTGGAAGTCAATTTCTGGATACTTTATTTCTTGTGGTACCCCTCAGTAGAATGGTAGGACCAGATGGGGCAGTGATACAGAGTATTTCTTTATTTATTCCATCAACTTGTATCTTCCAAAAAATTACAAACTTAACATTTGCCAGGCTGGCTTTATATATCTCAAAATATCAAGAGTGCATATTGTGGGGAATGTTAGATTCTATTCAATTTAAAATATAACTTTTTTTTTTTCCCCAGTCCTTCCTTTGAGGAAGAGTGTGTGTCTTTTTTTTAAGACAAAAAAAAAGGGAGAAGGGTGTTTATTGGAGTCAGTCAATCTTACATAGCTTATATTGAGCTTAAACAAAATCATGTATTAGACCTAATATGTGTCATACGGTCAGTATTGAAATCTAAACCCCAAAAATATACACAAATAAAAAACCAATCACAAGCAGCAGTTGGCTAGTCCTAAAAAGTAGGACTACTGAACATTCAGTGAAGTTTCTGAGGCAGAGTAAAACCCAAATTCAGTTTATCAAAGTTGAATTAAGTCTTTTGGAATCAGTGGAGTGATTTTGGCTTTATTCCAGCCAAGGACTGGTCAGCAGGATCTATTTTGGGGATGAGGAATGCCCCAAAATGCTGAATGTAGAAGTTAAGGCCACTAGGGCATATCATTATCCATTTCACACTGTGGAATGGACTGTGTAAATTACCTTCCTAGACTGAGGAACCAAAAGACCTGCAGAAACCTGGCTGTCCAAGTCATCCTCTGCTTTTAGCAAGCTCATTTATTTGCAGCATTTTGCTAACATTGCCATTTAAACTGACTAAAACCCAAAACCATTGTGACTTGCCCCTCCCCAAAGGGATATCGCCTTTCCTAGTGCGCTAACTCTGGAAATGCAGTAGAAGAATGCAATATCCTTGAAATTGCAGTTCTCTGCCAGGAAAATCAGATTTCACTCCTGAATCTAAAAGTATCTCTTATTATTAATAACAAACATGTATGTAGCAACTGTATTTGCATTGCACTTTAACAAAAGGAACAAGACATTCTCTTTGCCCTGATTAATTTGCAGGCTAAATAAACCAAACATGGCATATTAAATTTATCTCATTTAAAATATATTTAGCTTCCATTCCATAAACAGGTATCAGTTTTATATTCTTGGTGTTTGTTCGTTTTCTTAAAAATAGGCCTATAAGACAGGGTAATGCTATTATTCCTATAGGGAACTAAAGCACAAGAAGCTGATTAGCTGGAGTTCACACAAAAGCATATGTGGCAGATGAGGCACCTAAACTGACATGTTCTGGCAACATGTTCTGTTCTGACATGTTCTGTTGTCCTGACTGATGTATTTCTCTTGAAATCAGGCAAAAGAAGGCAACAGGGAAAGAAACAACTTTTACTTTAAATGATTTGTCTTGTTGGAAATCCTGCAAGGAAAGCCTGTGAATTCTTTGCTCATTTTAGAACCTCAGGAAACACCTGCCTTCAGAAGAAAATCCTGTAAACCCACAACTCTCAGACAGAATGTATCAGATTGTCAGACTTCTCAGTCATGAAGTAGGTAGGAGAATGTAGAGGAGTATGTAGAAAGATGATGTTATCACTAATCACAGAAAGCAGAGGAGTATTGCTTAAGGCATATTTTAGAATATTTTAGATGCTTGTTGGTGTTTATTATTCAAGCTCAGTGAATTTTTTCTCCACATCTTGGAAAATGAATTTTGAAGTTAATTTTGCTGAATACTGGCATGTTCTACACAACCATGTGAGCATTAAAAGTTACAGAACTTACTACCTATGAAAACAGTTGCTGCTGTGAGTTACTCATACTAACTTTTCAGAGGCAAAGCAAAAATTAAAAAATCAAATAAAAACTTGCCTTTCATTTTGAATTATTGAGCATACATACGCTCCTTTGCCTAAACCTCTCATACATTGACGTCACTAACCTAGTGGAAGTGCAGTAACATGTTGTCAGCAACTGGCTGCATCAAAGCACAATTTCTGAAGTCCAACTCTGTGGTGTTGCAATAAAGAACACATGTAACATTCCCAACTAATTAACCAAACAATATTTTAGACATGCTAACTTATCTGTATACAGGAAAGCCAGGCTGTTGTAAACTTCCACAGGGGAAAATAAGAAAGATGAGTGTCTTTCTTGGCAAATGCCTTTATTAGACTGGTTTTGAAAGGGTCACTTTGGATATTGATAGAAAAAAATAGACAAATCTAATGTAGCGATTCTAAGCCTAATATCTTAACCTTGATTGTTTCTTTAGCACCCAGAACCATAGCACTGGATCATCTAGACATAGAAGAGTTCTTCAAAATTTGAATGTCACAGCATATAATTTTTTCCACAAAATGATCATGCTCTATCTTAAAAGCAGAATTCATCTAGTTAGGAATTCTCTGCACAGTTTCACCTTAACTGTATTAATAATCATTTTATATTGTTATCTTAGGTCATCTTTTGATTTAAGTAGTTCTTCCTCTGTGAGGAAATTCATCCTTCATATGTTTTATAGGCATCAATCCTGTAAGCAATTCCTTTTCTCCATTTTTCCACTAGCCTTTTCTGCTGTCCTACCAGCTGATAGATTATACCTTCCACCAGCCACTCTTTTCTTTACAGTTGTTTGCACTTAGAAAATTAGCTCAATAATTTATTACAAGGGAGTTGGCTATGCAGTCAACTAAGGAGGTTTCTGTGCTCTGTATAAGCTGATGCTTCCAAAGGCAGATCTACAGCGCTGTTTGCAAACTTCCGATTACAACTGGCTATTATCCAGCTAGCTTTGAGTGTGGGCAAAGCAAGCATGTGTGTGCCTGTGAAATACCAGGGAGACACCCCTTTGGGGTTTTCTAGCATTGCCGTAGTTACAGCATATTTGCACAAATCAGCTGAGTGTCAAAAAAACTATGCTGAGGTCTTGATAGAACATTTTTCAATGGCAATGGGATAATACCCCAAGTAACTGAACCCATAGGAACTAACTGACCCAAATCCTATTGAAGCTGATAGACCACCTTTGACTTCACTGGGCTTTGGAAATAGGCCTGAATAGTCCTCAACAGTTGTAATGCCGAGCCCCATCTGACCACATAAGCGTACTGCATGTTCTCATATTCCCCACCATTCTTTTTTCCCTTCAAGTCAAAAAAGAGACCAAAACAGAGTCTGTTGGTTTTTTCTGCGTGGGTGCTCCCAAGCCTCTAGAAAGTGCAAATCAAATATATAAGGCTGCATTTTTGATGATAAGAAATTTGCTGAACTGTAGTTAACACTGACATTTTTTCCTCATGATGTGGATATCTTAAAGCCAAGATACAACCAATTATCCTTGTTCTCCTCCTATGGATTATGTTTTATCCTGAATTCATACAAAGCATTTCTTTTGGCTTCCACTTGTGAAGGGCTGTTAAGTCATTAATTGCCATGGGGCACTTAAAATCTGTTTCTGCTTCCATCCACTACTGTTTTGGTTGTGTTTGAGTTTATAATTGCTTTTGAATGTGCCTCATAAACATACATTCTTTTAAAAAGTTTTATTTTAAAAGGAAGTTTCTGTCCCCAAAATGAGCATATATTTTGGATGTCACATGGTCATACTACATAGGAGAATAACGCAATACTAGATTACTGCATTAAATTAAAATCAAGTCAAAGTCAGTGAAATTCCCTAATCTAATAAATGCCAGATATACTGGATTTCTTGAGCCAGAGTACTTGCAAAGTCCCTAACTAGTGACTAATTAGAAGAAAAATGTTGAAAAATTATACAGAATGAAAACAACAGAAAGAAGATAGATTTGGGAAAGAAATAGTATTGAATGGTCCTTAAAGGATAGAACTTCTCCTTGGTGAACTTCTTACATGTAGCTTATATTATCCACTGCAATTTTAGAGTGATCAAATATTTATATCACAATAAAAAGAGCCAAGGGATGGTGGGTTAAATGAAACTAATGGTAAGAATATCAGTTGTTTAATGCTAACAGTCTTGTTGCTGAATAAGAAGCATTCCATTCCATGTTTAACAAATAACCTTGCATATGGTTTAATCCAGATTTGTAAATAGGTTGGCTATATATCAGTTCCCAGTCAGTATCATGACATTGAGCTTTGTGCAGTTCCAGCTAAATGTAGGAAGAAAAGCAGAGACCACCTTGTTGTACAGACTTTGTGTAAATAGTAAGCCAGGTATAGAAAGAAACCTGCTCCTGCTGAAGAAAAGGGAAGTGTGTAAGTTACAAATTCAATGTAATCAAAAGAGATCCATACTTCATTAGTTTAACTGCTCAGGGAACTATTTTATTTAGATCTACTTTGGTTAGAAAAACCACAGATTAACCAATTTGACTTGTTAAATATGGACAAAATTTAAGTAAAATAGTAAGTAGAAATAAAGAAACAGTCTTCACTGCCTATTATAAAAATTATACTAGAAGTATTGCCACACATTTTGCTCTCCACAAACAATAACTGATATTTTGTCTTGACTTCTGTATCATAAAAAAAAAAGATGAAGATAGAAATTATTGAATGTATCGTTTATTCCATTTAGTAGTATCTGACTTAGTCTGTGTAAAACAGGAAATAGAAACAAATTTTTTTACAGCTATTAAGTATTTTTAAAGGGTCTTTTTTTTGAAAACTGTTTCAAGTGAATGCAAAACATCAAGAGCAGTAATGCTTAAAACTAACTAGTTTAAAAGTTTCTTTGAGAAAAAACTGTCATTTGTGAGTTTCGCCCCATTTCAGTGCAAAGCTATGAAATGGCTCACATTTTGCTTGACTGTTCAGTGGATGCCAGGAAACCCTTCTACAGGCTGGCCCTGTGTTTGCGCTCCATAACAAACATGATTACTAGGAGCACTTGGCATGGTGGAAGTCCATTGTGAGCACTGTGTGCAGCTGAAATGATCCCACAGTCATGCAAATGTAAAACATTAATGCTTGTAAATGGACGTCTGGTGTGAAAAGGTTATCAGGTACCCCACGGCAGAGCTGAGAGCCCACGGGAGCTGCTGAATTCCAGGGAGCGATGGGTGTTTTGATCACAACACCAAGAGATGCTGACCACCTAGTGACTTCACTGTGAGTGGCAGAAACTCGGTATATTTAATGATCACATTCTTGGTTATATAGCGTATTTTACAAAAAACAATCAACTTATCCATCTGAGGCTGGAATTTGTCCCCTTTTCACTCGGTACCTGTCACCTCAGAGATTTCCTATCTTAACAGTTCACTTATCAGCTTCTGTACTGATTTGTGCCAAACAATGTTGCAAGTTCCAAATGTATAGAAAATACACATTTCTTCCACTATTGTATCTAGCATACAAGAAAATAGGAAAATAGGGAGCATAGGGACCAGTTAAGCAAGAGCAATAGAAGGAAGGGTGGAATCCACCCAATATACTCTATCCACTAAGCAGTTTCAACATATTGTGTATCTGCTTTCACTAGTCACAAATTATTTGTAGACATTACCAAACTTAAGTGTGTAGGTACTTTTCACTTAGAGTGTAGGTTAGCTTTTAGTTAACCTCATGATGTTTCAATTTTGGATTATGTGCTTTAAAGTATATTTTATCATAGGACTGAACATGAGCCAATTTTATCTTGGCATTTACTGGAAATGCTGTATTTTTTTTGAAAATTGAGGTTTCCTGAAATGTGGTTTATTTTGCAAATTTAAAAAGTGTAGAAAGCCACATTCTTGATCTTCTTTTTAAGAATCAGATCTTATCAAAGTTGTGTTTTTCTACCATAAATTCCCACATGTACAGAAAAATACCTTATTTCATTAAAATATTTCTCCTAAGCATGTTTTAAATATATTTTAATGTAGACATTTACATTCTTGTACATTCATTTTGTATTTCTAATAGATCTTGTCAGACAGAAGAAATCTAAAAATATCATGTATTGTACAAGCTGTATTTAGCTTCTGAATAGCTCTGACTCAGCACAGACTGTATAAAGCCAATGCCTGTTGAAAATGGGTTGGTTCTGTTTGGTTGACTGAGATGGTAAAATATGCCAAAATAAGCACAAACTCTACTGGCACCACAAAATAGTTTCCTGTTTGTATTTGTCTCAAAAGTAACTAAACACTCTTCAGTTTTGCATTAAGAATTATTTGGATTGACTTCTGCTTCTTCAAGTAGGAAAACTTCCATGTTCATCTTTTGGTGTACAATGGGATTTTTTGGTGTGTCTTTTTAATATCACTTTATGTGTAATGAAGTTTATATATAATTCAGGAAAAAAGTGCCTCCCCAGATATGTAAATTGAAAAGACTCTAAACCTTGTGTGAATACAGGGAAAAAAACGTGATGGTGTTCTTAACTTAGATGGTGTCTGACATGCTCATCGACTCTTACTATCACACTATTTTTATTTAGTTCCACAAATGTAGACCAAACATGTCTTGTCCTTTTCTGGAAATGGAGGGGGTGACCCCTCTTTTCATCAGGCTGAGTTTCCACATTTGTAGGATGCAAAGAAAGAAGATCTAATGGTCATCTCGTGGTCTGTGGCCACAGGGAGGATAGCTGATGCACTAGTATTTGATGTGCTTGATGTTATTAAATTTTCTCCGTACCACACAATTGGTTCAATTGTGTTTTATCAATCATCCTGAAATAGCTATTTGCAAAATTATAACACCCTTGGCCAGAGCAATGAATGATACTACCTCTCACTTCTTGATTCCCTGCTTTCTTCAGGTTAAAAGTAATTTGTTGGTCTCCCTCATGCATGCCCTTTGATATATTAGGGGAATGTGGTAACAATTTTGTATATCCTTCTCTACCATTTAGAGAAGTTGTAGAAGTCCAAAATAAGTTCCTCAGCTCCCTGCATTGTAAATGAGCAGGTAGAGAGACAGCACAGGGTAGAAATGGAATCCATTGAGATGGGCAGCAGTGTTGGCCTTCACCACATTTTCCAAAGCTTTCTAAATGTAAGATGTTCAAAAGGCTGATTCATGTGCTGGAGATTATCTGTGATCCTAAGGTAGATCATTACTAGCCTGTGTATTATAACGATTTTATATGCTCAGCCAGACTCCTGATAGCTGTCATTCCTTGAGTGGTCAGTAAAGCCGCTGCATAATATTCCTATTAATCTGTTCTGTGCTTCTGAATCCCATGTCTTTGTACTGCCTCAGTTCAGTTCTTTTCAGACAAAAACAGAAAGAGAGAATTTTTAGAGAGTTTCTACTAAGGGCAAGCTGCAGATTTCACACCTACCGCTGGAGTCTTAAGGCAGCTGCAGTTCTGCAGGGAGGTTATTTAAACAGAGCAGTTAAAGACAAGCAAGCCTAGTGACTTAGTGACTGCACAACACAAGTTTGCTTTGAGATGTACATCCCAGAGCCAGGGCCAATTGAGATCCGTACTGTTGTTCTCACTGTAAGCTGACGAGTTTCTGACAAGAATTATAGGATGTGTTGCTTACAATAGGAGAGGAGTTGACTCAAAAATCTAGGAGGTCTGTTCCAGTCCTTTGTTTCTACAGAAAACCAAACTGTCGAGTTCAGAAATTGGCTCAGTGTCTATTAAAGGAATGCTGAAAGACTGTGAAGCTGCAGTGTTCTCTGGGGAGGCTTGGTGACATATGTGGATGTTAGTGCCACACTGAAGACATTGAGAAGTCATCTCTGATTATGTGTGTGAGTGTCCTGGGAAGGGCTTATGCTGAAATGTGTGTAAAAGTAACAGAGTGGAAAAAGTATTTTGGAAATAACCACTTAGCAATTATTTATAAAATACAACTTTTGCAGCTGTTGTTTTCAGTGTTTAGGTACTACAGGTCATGTGTTATTTGTGAAGAAGTTTCATCACTTTTGGTCTCAAAAAAATATTAAAAAATGGAATTATGTTCTGCAAAACATTTGAACCTGGTCTCAGAAAGGAGGGTTGTATACTACAATTACGTATTTTACATCTGCACTGCTCTTAAGACAGTTGGAGAAAATAGTATGGGAAATGACAGAAATTTTAAGATTATGCAGAATTCAAAGCATACTGATTTCATCGTCAATGTGCTATTTAATAAAAGAGTGGGGAAAATATTTCCTGTAGATTTTGAGCATTTGTGACAACATTTATGTTAAATATTGTCAGTCCGTGCAATTGGAGAAGGTCAAAATATGTATTTCAAGTAGTTTTAGTTTCACAGAAGTCTAGTTTTAACCAGTTTTATTTGACTTTCCATTAACTATTTTCATTAATGACTAAGATGAATGCCCATGCAAAACTTATTAATTAGAGTTAACTGGGAGTGGTTTCAAATATTTTGGAGAATAGGATGAGAAAACCTGTGTGGGAAAATACTGTGTAGTAGTTGCTAAAGAGAAATATTCATACCTATTGCGGCTGCTGGCTGCAGATGTTTATACACATAAAATATTATTCCATAAGACTTTGCTGTCTGTTTACTTTGCTTTTACACTGCGATAAGATTTATTTTTTTAATCCTAAGATTTTGCCTTTTTTTCAGCAAAACTTGAAGGGCGGGAAAGAGGAAAATCCATAAATGATATTATCTCAGCACTCCCTATTCTCCTATCTTACTGCATAGGTTTTGAGTTACACGTACATAAGTTAAAAGTGTTTTCCAAACACTTTTAACAGGCAAGATTTCAGAAGGATTCAACATATTGTAGGGAAAATAATGATAAATACAGTTGTTTCAAGAAAAGCCCTGATGGCTATTTAGCTACCACAGAGAAATCACACAACTTTGTGTGTTATGTTCAATATTTATTTATAAAGAAATAATCTGCCATTGCCTGTATACTTGCTAATATTGATCTACAGCTATTGCCATGCTACAGTCCCTGTTTGACTTCCCTGTGACCTTTTTTTAACTGGTATAATTGCATCAGTTTAACTGGAGTAGATCCTAACTTAAATAGAGTCACTAGCTAAAACTGAGGTACAAATGGTGGATACTTGTAGCTCTTACAGGAATAAAGAGAGTTGAAGTACACGAATAAAACTTTCTTGACAGATAGCATTTGTGCACTGAAAGGAACATGTCATTTATGTAGGTTTTGCTGCTGTCATAGGATGTGAAGTTTCTTCCACCCTTTTCTGTGATGTAATACTCTATAAAAACAACCTTTTTCACACTAACAGTCCCACTGGATTCAGTACTATTAGGTATGTGAGAAAAGCTGGGTGAATTTGACTCTCATTGATTCTGACATTAATGGGACACAACCTCAAAGTGGAGAGAAAGAATAAAAAATAAGAAAAAGTATAATTTCTAATCAGAAATAAACGTATAATTAAATGTTCCATTAAAGCACAAAGGCGATGAATGTATCATATTCAGTAGGAAATGAGGGGCAAATGTTACATTCAGGTGAGAAGGAGGTGACGGAAACAATCCATGACAATAGGCGTTATTGTTCCTCACAGAAGTTCCCATGTATTATTTTCCATTATTTCATTGGAACAGTCCTCTAAACTTGTAAGACAATAAAAACATCCAGTTGAACCAGATGGAAAAATCAGATTCCTACCCATGGTATTCATAGGACAGATTCAGCAACATCATCACAGCACACACACACTTTTGTATCTAAGAATGTGACATCCTCTAGGATAGCATGCCTAAATTTATGTCCTTTAAAGTAAAAAAAAGCAGTTATTTTTAAGTAGTTAAAGTGGTTATAGTAGTTAAACATATTAGAAGGGGACAAGCACTGCATACTATAGTGACTGAAGCACATGCAGTCTTAAATTTGCGGTGTAAAATTTCAACATGTGCAAATATTGCAGACTCAGCATCAAGAATAGGTGTTGTTCAATAATACGCCCAATCTGTTTTTCCTCTGTCTTGTTTACAAATCGCTAGGACCAACTGGTAAAGAACTCTGTTCTTTTACCTAATGTGTGATCTGTAGTAACTTTTTGTTCCTCAGTTTCCCCCTCTGTGAGAGGTGGGACAATTGATATCTACCTTTCTTTCAAGAGACCAGAAGTACCTGTGAGACACAGGCATGATTATGGATGAATTCCTTTAAAATCATTTGACAAATGAGTCTTTGTGAACAGTTAGCAGCTCAAATTGCTTTGGCTTGGCACATATGGCAGCTAGGATATTTCTGTTCCCTGATGAGCTTGACTCCTCAAAGCAGGACTGGCATGAATGCTCCGTTATTACTAACTCAAGATACATTCAATACAAATCTCTCTGCAATATTAACTCAGAAGTCAGGCTTTGGGCAAACATGACTTTCTGTAGAATTATTTTAAATGGTGGCAAACTAATGACAATTGAAGTCATAGTATACACCTTTCAGAACTGCAGAGACTTTTTTGCTGTATTCCCCAAGCACTAATCAGAGTTCATGCAAATATACAATGAAGAAATGGACACAAGTTATCTTAGCACATTTTTGCATCTTAACATGCATATTGCAAATAAAAACCCCAAAGATTTTAAACTTTAAATAATAAAGTTTATTATTAAGTTTAATAACTGCCATCCAGCTGAAGTGGTTTTTATCCCTTAGAAGCCATTTCCTTTAGCTTAAAACCATGGGAATTTGTCTTTTCTCACTTGCCAAAGCCACACTACAGAACAACCATCAGAAAGTAATTAACACCGTCTGTCTTTTCTGATTAAATTAAACAGATGTAAGGTATATGTCTAGGGTAGAGGTTGAACTTACTAAATGAACCTCATTTAAAACAATAGAGTTAGCATCTTTCACCACATTAATTTATTAATGAAGAATTTTTCCTTGTTCAATTTTATCTTAATGCTAGAGCAAACACAGTTACCCTCTTGTCATGATCATTATCTCTTATCCATTCATAATTTTTAAATAACAAGAAAGAAGAATGATCATAAAACTTGAATTTAAAAAGAACGACAGTTCAAATTAGGTATCAGTGAAAAGTCTGTGCACCTCATTTATAGGTGCAAGAGTGCAGATAGACACTTGTAAGCACTGCACACTTCTGTATGTTACATCTGTTGAGAGTGCCACCTCTGAACGGGGTTACAAAATGTCCCTAATGAGTAATTTTTGAATGCATGATAATGTGGCAACAATCTATGCCACATTTTTAACTGTCTCCACAGGACAGAAGACAAAATGCTTTAGCATGGGCTGAGTCTCTGCTGTATCTCCAGTTAATCAGCACGCACATCAGTCTAACCTAACTGCCTAAATATCAGTCACTGACATTGTCTTGCAAATAAAGCACCTGAGCAGTCAGTAAGGGTTACTCAGTTCCACTCAAAGAATTAAACACACTTTTTGTCATATACTGTGTTGGAAAAACGAACATAATCATGGAAACCAGAAGTATTTATATACCTCATTGAATTGTATACTATTTGAACAGATGGGAAACTTAACAGCACTAAAGACTGCAGTGTCTTTATTGTCGTATGTTTTAGGTGTAATTTAACATTTCAGCATAGACATCCGTTAAGTTATTATAACATGGTAGCTGCTATGAGCTCAAGTTCCTTTCAACTTTTGAGTATGCCAAGCCTGCTTCTGCGTGTGATAAATGGTGTAAAGTATTTTCCAGAAATGCTTTGCTTCAAGGTTATAGTTTTTACTAAGTGACATGAGTTGGCAGTTAATTGCAAGGGGATTGCCAGAGGATCATAAGGTAAAGAAGGAAATCATGTCAGTAAACGACTTTCACTTTTCCTACAGGACACTGGTAATGACCTTACTGTTGCAATTATGCTGTGTGTCCTGTGCAGGAGTATGGATCCGTGTTGCTCACAAGTAGAAAACCACTTATGCAGAATGATTAGACTTTCCACAGTATCACCAGCAATGTTCCCCACCAGCAACAGCTATTTCCCAGTCTTAATGTAACAGCTTGTCGGGTGTGCTGGGTGTGCTGGAGAAGGCTTGTGGCCAAAGACCTGGCTGCACCCCTGTCTCCAGCAGCATTCTAACCACATTTCCTTGCCAACAAATTTCTTATGCCATTACATGAAGAAGGAGGGAAGGGAAGGCTGTGCTGCAGGCCATTAGAAGCAGGTGTGGCCCTAGAGTCTAACAGGCATAATTTAGAGCATCTTACAGTTTCTTCTAAACAATTCTGGGAACCCCTTGGGGACCCCACCTGTTCTAAGGGATAACAATAGTGGCTTACAGTAGTTTTGCCCCTTTATCTTCCGCTTAGGTGTGCCAAATCGAGTTTGTGTATCTGAGTGTCTGGCTCTGTTCTTAGGCATTTATGAGACATGGTATATTTTGGACACATCCAACTAAGCTGTTTATCTCCATGGGAATTTTTTTAAAAACAGCAGGAAAACAGGTAGAGAACTTGTTTATCTAATTTGTTCCCTGATGAATCTGGGAGGAAGGATTATGCTTAAAAGCTTTAATAAATGAATAGAGATAATTTGAAAATCAGGTCCCTCTATGATTCAATAATCTTTCAAAGTCATGTTTATACAATCAAACCCACAGAAAGTGGCCAGAAGAAGCCATCACAAGAAGTTACTTAGAATTTGTCAAAGTTTTTGTCAATGTTACATATTCTGTTCACTTTACTTTAGAAGTTGATAAACTCAAAATTTTTTGTTAAGCATGCATTTTTTTTGTATCCCATGTTAGCATGATCCAGTTGGCTGTGGTAAATGGTAATCCTTGTTCTTAATCTTGAGAGACATATATTTGGAATCGAAGGAACAGAATTCCATTATCTGTACTTTGGTGAGACATGAAATATAATCCAAATCCTCTTATTCAATTAACCTGGCTTACTTTAAAACAATAGTCTTTTGTCTTCAGTCAGTTGTTCTGTGGAAAAAATAGTTACTTAATGTAAGGTTGATATTTGTCTGAAAGCTGTTAAGTGACTATCCTAATATTCAGGACAACAAACTGTAGATGAAGAGGCTTCAGATAAGCAGTACAGTGCAGTTTACTTGTCTTTTAGAGAATGCTATCACAATGCTCCTTAAGGAATAAGAAATGTAGCTCCTCCAGATTGCTCGCAAATGACTTGCAATACAATAGGGAGACAACACATTTAAATGCTCTCAGTCTCTGTGCCACAGCATTAATAAATAATTCTCTGAGCAGAATTCACATTATACTTATTTTGCTGTATTACAGTTTCATACTTACGTTTTACCTCAGAGACAGCTCAACACCTTTTCTGAGTCCTCTCAGCTGTCTAAATTCAAGTATTTTGGGCCTCACTTTTCTTGATCTGCCCTCAGATAACTAGTATTCTGTTGTCAACATGAGCTGCTGGTACCTTTCTGCAACTGTATTGAAATCTCTCTCCTTGCTGTTAATTGTAAGACATTGTGCGCACATTTTGTTGGCCTCTGTGACTTACCAATTAATCATTTTCAGATTCTGTCCAAGAGCTTCTAACACATGAGGCATTTACTGGCAACCGACAAATGCCAACCCTCCCTTGCATCTGAATTTCCAGAAATCATCATTCTGCTTGGAGCTCAGTAAGCAGCACAAGGCACATTTCCCTTTCTTTAACTAGCTGCAAGTGAAGGCCTGAAAAGATGTCTTGATTCTGCTAAAAGCAAGATTTATTTGCATGGGGAGTGGCAAAGGGACCAAAGGGAATCATAATGGCTATTTGTGGCAGAAATAACTTTAGCAATAGAAGGAGGGTGAAAGGATCAATTCTAAATGGCAGAACCTGTATTGTAGAGGTTGGAGAGCAGAAGGGACATGTGCAAGCGGCCTGTGGGAATGTCAGAACACAAGCTCATTTTAAAAAGTCCAAATTTATATTGCATGGAGAAGAGTACGAAACTCTAATGCTTTTCTTTTATGTCCAAATGAACATTTTTACTAAAAAGAAAAAGACATTGCTAGAATTCAGGTACTTTGTGGAAGCAGGAAAATTGTGGGATGATGGTGTCTTAGAGCCCCAGGGACACTGAGAACTACAGAGGATAGTTTTTATTTGAGAGCAAGCCTGGTTATTTAGCTGAAGCCTTTTGCTTCAAATTTTTCTTGGAGCCCTCAATAGTTGAACATGTTCACCCGGGAGTAATACATCACAAGGGAGACTGGACTTCATTGTACAAACCAAACAGCCTTATAGCCTTATATGCACTAATTTTGCAAGGCACTTAGTTCTAGGCTATGCTTTGCTGTCATGCTGGAAAATGGCTATTAAAGGTTGGCTTTAAGACCTTTAAGCTTTAAGAACTCAGTTCTTATACATTAAGTTTACATGTAGTTTGCAGGTAGGTTTGAGGATGGTGGGCCAAATCCATATGTTGCTCTGCTACCACAAGTGTCTGTGGTGGATCCCTGAATCTTGTAGTTAAGAAACTTGTAGCTTAGTTTAGTGCTTATTTAAATGACTCACACTCATGCAACTAACACTAAATTAAACCCTACGTTTGGAGGTAAAGCAATTATTGAGGTACCACCCCTGGGAGTCAGCAGCTTCTGGATTATATCAAGACGTAGGTTAGAAGGAGGCAAATGCAGTTCACCACTGACAATGTAAGATGGCTCTTGGGAACATGCACTAAATGGGAACATATCCAGATGTTGGACTCCCAGATGTGTGAGTCATTGTGGAATAATCATCCAATCAATCAATTTGTGTAAAAGCAGGAATGAAAAGAAAAGGCAAACAATATATAAATGTGAGTTGGAAATTGAAATTCAGTGGGCTGTAAGGCACAAAGATGGTCCTGTCAGTGTACAGGATACTGGCTGTATCATGTCTGGGAGGCTCTATGTAAGAAAGTCAGTGTTACTAGAAGGGAAAGGAAGGCAAAATTTAGCTTCTCACTTGTGTGTTGATGTGTAACAACAGTAAACAGAAATGAGATGCGCAACACATGAATAACCGTCTGTCCAACTTGCTGAAAATCAGATCCTTTCTTTGTTTACAAACTATGCCACAGAATCACCATACATTAATGACATTTAGAAATCACTACTTCCACTCCGTATTTTTATAATTTATTTTTTTCTAATTTGTGTTTTCTTAACCCATTGCAGTCACATTCAATATGAAATAAATACAAATACTTGTAGTTTAAAGGATTTATAAACAAAATTGAATGAGGGAGAAAAACAATGGTACTTTCCTTGACCTAACATTTACACAGAAAGTTTTTAATTTTGACATGACTAGACAGATACCAAATGCCAAATGGTTTTAATTAACATCAATACACAATTAGCAGTCTTTGTAATTAATCAGGGCAGAAAATTGGAGACAAGGGCCTAACACAGGCTTCTCTCAGTCTTAATGTCCACTCTGCAAAAGTATAATCTTTTTCCCTACTCTTTGGACAATTTTCAAAATGGCTCCTGCACAATTCAAAGATGACAATTACTATTGTTGCTGTTCATTCAAAGATCTGTCAGTCTTTGAAACCCTGTCATTATTTATGTTCAAAAGCAGGAAATACTAATGAGGTTTGATTTCACCAGTCTCCATGAGACTACTTGCATATAATTCTCTTCACAAGATAAACTCACATTTTGTGTTTATTTTGTGAAATATAAACTTAGATGTAAAACATGAGAAAACAGTAGCTGAGAGATGATATCCTTAAACAGTCCTAATATTGTGGTAAAGGTACTCTAATAAAATCCTCAGCCCAGCCGTATCATTGCAGCCTATTTCTGGATTTATGTGATTTTAGGTCTTTAATATGCTGTTTCAAGCCCATGGAATAGAAACACACATTCTGTTTAAGAAACACTTTGGAGTCCTGGTATGATTGTATTTCAGTTTAAGTATTTTATATTTCTTCTGGTACAAAGTATAAAACAAAAGCTACATTTAATTTCCTTACCCCTCATGGAATTAATTAAAAGACACCAGAGTTCAGTCAGCAAAACCTAAGATGTTTACTACTTGAAAATTTAATTGGAATTTTAAAAAAGATGTTTGCAGTGAATTACTGTATTCAAAGCTGAACTATTTTGCTGTGCAGTTTTTTGTGTGAGAGAATCGTAGAAGGTTTTTGGAGTTCAAGTTTTTTACTGTTTTTCCACTGGTATTTCTTATGGTCTTTCAGAATCACTCATCGCTCACCAGTATGATTTAGCATTTAACATTCTGACTGCTAATGTTTCCTAGTCCAATCAAAAAGGTCATAGAACAATACATTACTAAAAAGTCCAGTGTAATTAGGTTACTTGCGATGTAAATTATAGCTACTTGAGTTGAAATGAAATATACTTAGATTGTTGTTTGTAGTAGTCATTACACGTTTCTGAATTTCATCTTTTAAAATGTGGATTTAGTGTGTTTTTAGTTTAATAGCTGAAGGATTTTCCATGTGGCTGGTCCTATTGCACAGATTTGGCTTTAAGCTGGGATCAGAAGAAAAAACATAATCATGTATAAGAATTAATTACAGCTTTAGTGGATAAGCTAACTTTAAAAGATACAGGCAAATCTGTACTCATCAAATAGTGATTTTTTTCAAGCTTCTTTGTTGATTGTCTTTGTTGTGGGAAACTATGAGAGACATTTCAGGAATGACAACCTGATTGCAAAGATAAGTACCAGAAAAGATTTGATCATGTCATTGATATTGATGGGAAAATATAACTTGGGTTTTCATGGGGATTGACTTGGTGGGCAAGCTAAAGTGCATGTGTAAGGATTAGGCTTGTCAGTGGGAAACACTAAGTCTGGTCATTACAGTTAGCTCATTTACGGTACAAAGAAGCAAGTGAACATTTGTAAATCTTTGGTCCTTGCTGAATAAAACTGAATGATTTCAGTCAAACTGCCATCTTAGCTGTAAAATATCAGAGCTATCAGATAGGAGCAGTGATTAGTGACTGCAGAATGATACAAATCCATCTGCATCTTGGGCACTAAGAAAGCATTGAGATAGTCTGTCCCAAATCATGAGACTACCATAGAAATGCTCATATTGAATAATATGATTCCTTTTTTCAAAGTTAGTGAGGAAGTTAATGACTTTGGTTTATAACACTACACAGAAGAAAAAATACTCAACGCATTGGAAAAATGCATATGTAAACTGTCTGGGTTTCTTCCTTACATGAAGAACTGAAGAAAATTGTTCTAACTGGCCACTGCTCTGAGAGGTGAAGCAGAGGCTGTATAGCCCATGCTGAAAGGTTTCAGTGCTTTTAAACCATCTTTGAAATCTCGCAACTATGGTCATTGCCGAGGGCTAGAGAGACTCTCACTCCAAAAAAGTCAGCCTCAGGAAAGCTTCCCCAGTTACACCAACCCCTCTTTCCTAAGATTTCCTTCTGTCTATACAGTCAGTGCTGCCAGTTGATGCCCGGGTTCTGAAATAATCACTCCTAGCTTTTTTCTTCTGGAAGGGAGTCACATGATAACTTTATGCTTAGTTGTCATAGGGTCTGCAATAAGGGAGTCTTCATCTCTCAGGTCTCAGGGCCCCAAAGAGCTCTTTATGCCCCTATGCAACTCAAAAGGAGAAGAATGTGGGAAAGAATCTGAACCTTCAACCATCTCTTAACATTCAGATTTATGAGTCATGTCACACCAAGGTGCAGCCCCATTTTGTTTACACCATACTCTCAATGCAATTCTTTCTGCTTAATCAATTGCGGAGTCATGTTTCTGTGTTTCATATGGTATGTTATTACTGATTTTATTATAGCTCAGAAATATGTAATTCTTTATGCTATTAATATGGCCCCAATGGGAAGGGTATTCTGTACTGCTTGGTGTGTGTCATAAAACCTGTAGTCCCCAGTGAATGCTCCATTTGTTATCAGTAATTATTCAGTAATGACAGAACAATAGTGGTGGCTTCTTAATGCTTAAAACACAGAAGTATTTTTAATCTTTTCCAATATAATAAAACTTTGGGATATAAACAGAGTTCCTCAGTTCCATGCAAAGTTAGGTCTTCAAAACCGACAGGAACTTCCAGAGCCCATGGGCATGCAGAATTTTTGAAAACAAAGCTTGAGAAAAGGAACCTCAGTTTTCTGCTTGGGCCTGGTTATGTTGTTCCTTCTTCAGCCAGAACTCTAATTAAATTCTAGTTTGTGAGATATATATTTGAATTATTTCCCTAATAGGGACAAGGAAGTCAACACAATACTGGTGGTTTCTATTGCACAAGTAACTCATTTCTAAACTGTATACAAAAAACAGAGTCTTGGTTAAGCAGGCTGTTTAGTGTAGGTGCACCTAACTTTAATCACAGGAGAGTTCCTGTTCACTAGTCAACTGCAGGGGGTCACAAACTAGTCCGAGGATCTTACTGCCTCTGTGCAAGTGCATTTGTACTCATGATTACAAAGAGTAATGTCTAAAGATCAAAGTAAAAGGGTAATTTTCAACCCTATAGTGCCCTACAGTGGAGTCAATTACATGAATAATTCAATATATCACAGGCATGCATTGTAAAACCCAGGCAGAGGAAGTACCTTTGTGATAACAGCCCTGCGTCAACGTGTCTCTTTCCCCAAAGTGCACTGGGACTGAGAGCTTTTGCTTTGTTATTTTAAATCAGTGTTCTTTTTGAAGTTTTCAAATAGTTTTATCCTACAGATTACAGGAACAATGGTACCTGTGTTGCAGTATATTACAGCAGCACTTTGAAGGGGTAAGCAAACAGCTGAGGAGTTATGTTCTAAGAAGCCATCAGAAGCAGACTGAATTTGGCAGTCAACGGCCACCCCATCTTCTGCAAGATTTCCGTGTGCTCCTTTGCCTTCCCTGAAAACCAAGCAGATCAATGGCTTCTGATCACATTCCTGGAGATCGTTTCAGATTCACAAGTAACCTAGAAAAGGCAAGAGAGAATCTCTGCTAACCCCATAATTGTGAAAACAGATAAGAACCTTTATCTTAAAAGACCTATCCTACCTGTGTAAGATAAATAAAGAGATCATATTAAATTTACGTCAGCTCCTCCTCTACACTCCTCTACCTTCATTTTAATCCTCATTACTGATGTCTATATTAGGAATGTTGCACCAAAGCAATCTAGTGCTATGGCACAAGAGAAAAATTGCAAAATCCTGAGGTTGTTCCTTTCTCTGCCTTATCGTGACTTTTGAGATCTTGGCATGCTATTGACAGGCAGAAAGAATATGTAGTCAGATGTACCTTCTCTCCAAGAACAGGCAAATGAGCATGCTCTTCAGTTAAAGAAAAGGCTGCCCCAGGAAATTCCTTAATAATAATAAAAAATTCTCACAAGCAAGGAAACAATTTTTTCTCCATAAGGATAAATTAATTTAAAACATGTTGTAGGGTGTGTCTCACATGCTCTAATGGGTATGTCAGACACATGACATTATTTCATATTACACAGCACAAGGCATCATCTTTAAATCAAAGTGTTGGATGGCCCATATTTTTGCTTGACATATAGCAGATGCCATTTGCTTACATAAATCTTCACATGAAATTGTTAAGCTACAAGAATAGGCACAGTATTGAACACAGAATATTAAAGTGTGCTTTGCAAGAAAAGCTGTTCTTTACCAGGAGAAAAAGAGCCTGAACCGTATCAATTCTAATGTCAGTTGTAGGCAGCTCCATTAAGCAGTGCTCTCAAACTGTTGTCCTTCTCTTTAAAGGAAGCTGAGGCAGGTGATGACGTTTACTTGAAGTGCTGGTTTATCTCCCTGGTCAAACTAAAGGAGAAGAAGTAAAGGCTTTTCTTTTCATCCTCCCTACCAGCTGGATCTTTCTAAAGCTAGCCACAGTCTTTGAACATAATCTTCTTCCTTGTTCTCTTGGCATGTGCAAGAAAACTCCAGTTGCTCATAATCAGGAGCCAAATCTTCCAGTTTAAGTACAGGAACAATATACAGGATAAACCTTTCAATCAGGAGCTATGTGAGCATGGAAGGAGCAGAGCATCAACAGCATACAGCATGCTAGACCTCATGCTGCAGTGGACTGAAGTGAAAATTAAAGCTCTGGGCAGTAGCCATTCCAAAGGAAGCCAAGGAGATGGCAGTATTTTAGCAGAGGAATTAAATGTTGCTCTTGAAAAATGGGAAGTGACCAATTTGCGATTCTAACAGCATCAAGACAATACTAGATCAGTGAAGAAGTGAAGCACAGCTGTGGCTAAAGGAGATGAGTACTAGTGTTCACAGTGCTGAGGAGATTGGTCAAAAGTCTTTTAAGCCTAGTATTTGTGAGGCCACCCCATTGACCTCAGCTGGGTAGCAGGAGTGATACCGGAACAAAAATTCATTGCTGCTTCTTTTTCAAACTTTTTCTCCTAGAGTCATCCGCAAAACAATAAAGGTTTGTTCATTAATCAACTTTTATTAATAAGACTGATTTCCTCTTTTTTTATCTCTTTTTTCCCTTTCTTCTTCTACCTCTTTTCGTCTTTACACACATTGCCTCAGGCATTTGCATGTTCACTAATCTTTTCAATATTCATAAAGCAAAAGTCATACATACCCATTCATATTTTTTTTCAAGGTGAAGTACAGACCTTTTCTGAAATGGTAAAGAATCTTTGTCCTGTAGTAATAGCTATCACACATGGCACAGACACTCAGTTATACTCACAGTTAGAGTGTGCTCCCAGTCACTTTGCCAGGCACAGATTCAGTGTTGACACTGAAGAGGGGAAAGAGTGAGTACAGAGAGTCTCTAGGATGTTATTTAAGATGGAAAAGAGAGGAAAAGCAAAGATAATGAAGGAAAAAATTAAGAAAGAATAAAGAGAGAGGGAAATGTTAATAGAAAAAGCAAAAAGAAAGCAAGCTGTCGTGTAGAATTTGTTTGTACTCATCATCCTTTTAAAAGAAACTGCTAAATATTCTTCACAGAGTATGAACACAGCACTATATACTGTACACGTCATACAATAAACTTTTAAAAGTCCATTTCAAGTCCTTGCTAAAACAAGTTTAGCAGTCTACAAACAGGAATGCTTTTAACATTGCAACACCCACAGCCATTTTATAGGTCTTGCGGCTTGGATCTCATTCTTGGTGGGGGTTACTCTATTTCTTATCCAGAGTGTTTACATCTTTGTGGTGTCGGCAATACAGACCCATCTTCATAAGACCAGCAAGAAAAAAACAGCAATGAATCTCTGAAATGTGTTTTCAGTATGTCTATAAATCTGAAATATTTAAATGTAAGCCAGTCCTTTTCTTTGAAAACTGTGGATTGAAACTCACAAAGGGATTGATTACAATATTTTTATTCAAGATGAACTGAACAAAGATGAGGCTAATATTTTTCCTTGAATGTAACCTTGAAATTAAGGGGCACTGTGAGAAAAAAAACCCAGGATTTCATTAAAGGAATTGTTGGTGGTTTGTCACTGTTGGACTGAAGCCAAAACTGTTCTTACAGAAAGAAGTACAGTTCACTGATAAAATTATATAACCTGTGTGTTATAAAGACACAGTAAAAAGTTCAGCTGTTTAGATGAAAAAACTAAATAGGCACAAATAGGTCTCACTTCTATGTCTGTATTCAGTATCTTACATGTAATGTTATTCAGACAGGTGAGTACAGATTCCTGTAAGTAATCTATAAGTAGTTTGGGAGATTTCGTACAACTGGACATCTGTGCTGTATTTTTTTTGATTAACTGAGATTTTAATCTCCTGTTTTGATAAATGATAATATTTTCATAACAATGCGATCCCCAAAGGATCAAAGATTCATTGTGTTAAGCACCTTTAGAGTGTTCAGCACTTTTTAGAGTCAAAAATAGTTTCTGCCCAACAGAGATCTTACTGAAAGGATGGGACCTCAGACAGGGTGATAAATAGATAACTAGGGTTTGAAAGGCAGGAGAAAGAAAGACCCATACAAAGAAAACTACAAAGCCAGGTGGATTTGAATAAATCAACAGCTTCAGACTGCAACAATCTAGAGTGAGCAGAGAAGAGATAGAATTACCTGGGTTGTCATTCTGTTCTTATCAACAAAGTGCTGAACCTAACAAAGGTGGAAGTGGATTAATATGGAGATTGAAGGAAACAAAAGAGATTTTGATAAAAAAAGCATCCTTCAAAAGATTCAAGGTCAAAATGTGTGTTTTAACTTGAGTGGTAGCAGCCCCTCATGTACGTTTGCCCTCTCTCATCTCTGTGTCAGTACCCGAGTGCCATCAATTCCCTTCTGATGAGTGTATGTTTTGGGAAACTCACCACACAGTAAAGCCATTCTTTCTAATATGACTCTGCTTCATATAATCCTTTCATGAATGAGAAATACATTACATCATCTCTTCTCTGAGGCATATACCATAGAGTGTGTGTGTGTGTACCTACCTTCCACGAGATACTGTTATTCCCAGTGCAAGATTCTAGTAAAAAAAAGTCTCTGTTCAGCTATCTGCTCTGAACACCAGCATTTTTTACCTCATCTGCTTAACACACTAATTGTTCAGTCAAAATACAAGTTAGTCACTTGTCCTTGGCCCTGGTCTTGAGAGCACCTGGTAGAGATTTTGGCAACAAAAGAGGACACACAGGTCCAAATTTTTTGCACTTAACTGGAGGCAACCACGTCATATGTATGAGTTAGGTCTGTAGCATGTACATAGGCTGCCTATATGGATAATGCATAGACATCTTCAGAGGTCAAGTCAGCCCACCGAAGATCTGGATGCGGGCCACCATAGTGTTCCAGTTTTCAAGAAGTTTTACAACAGCTTCAAAATATCAACGCAGAATTCATAAGCTGCACACAGACAGATTCCACAAATAGTCACACAAGGCCAACCCACACACCCAAATGGATATTTCCCAGCTGCTGGAGCGAGTGGGGTCCCCTGCTGCTATCTCTGTCTGTCTTAGCAGCTGGGAAGGAGCTTCCTGCTGCTTCAAGGGCAGTTGGTCCCTTTTTCCACTTTCAGCGTGGAAAGAATGAAAGATTCCTAGAACATTCTCACTATCTGAGAAGGGTTCCTAGCCGCCAATACTGCAAGAAGAGAGTAGATCTTACTCTTTGGGTGAAGAACCATCAATGACCTTGTGTTACATTGTGCCGTTTTAATTTGATTTAATGGGGACAAGAAAAGAAAAATGGAAGGGAAAAAGAGAGTTAATATTGAACGTAAGTACTGATGGTACTGTAGAGGAGCTAGCACCTAAATTCAAGCATCCTAACAAATGGAGTGAATTGAATAAACAATTTTTGTGACTATCATGGGTCAAATCCTGGAAAAACACATTAGCAGATATGTTTATGCCAGCATAAACATTTAAGTAAATCACTGTGTGTTATTACAATAGCATTGCATTTGAACTGAAGTTGTTAGAAATCCCTTCAGAAATTAACCCGGTTATTCTTAATAGCAATTATGGCTTTTTGCAACCACATTCACATTAATCATCTTAGAAATACAAATATTTCTAATTAACAAAATGGCAATAAAAGTAAAAGAATTCGCATATTAGGTTAGCGGCTGGAAGTGTGTTTTTCTCTCAACTCTGAGCTGTGTTACTACATTAACTTTCAGAATTATTGCATATAATAGTCTGCCAGGAGATTTGCTCTATGTACAGTTGTACAAGTGCTTCTGTACTCTAGAAAACAAGAAATGACAGGAATATGTTGTAAAATTGTATCCTCTCTGTTGGGAGGTTTTTTATTACACATACATTTAGTCCAAATAATTTTAAACTTACATTTCCACCAAGGCTCATCATTGCTTTAACAAGTGTTTTTTATTAACTGGAATGATGGGGTTTTCGTTTTGAACTGAAATCTCCTTTCGTGTTTTCAAAAGGGCATATATCTGAAGGCTTATTTTTAAAGCTGAAATGCAATATGTTGAAAAAGCAGTTGTGAACTCTTTTTCTGTAATTGAAAAAATACATAAGTTAGGCTTTAAAGTGTGAAGAATGATACAGCTACTATCTGTGCTGACTCAGGCCAACTTGCTTCCATGCTGGTATGACCTTCAAAAGGAGTTAGAAAAATCACTTGAGGAGAAGAGAATTTCTGTCTAAAAATGTGAATCAAAACTTTTCATCGCTGCATGCAAAATATCAAGTGTAATATATGTTATCATTTTGATCTTAACATAGCTTTTTTCTAATATTAGCAATATAGTCTGACTACATCAGGATCCTAAAAGAATACTTTATTTTATATTTGGAAATTATGCAGTAATAAATTCTTCTTTCTTAAAAATGTAATGAGAAGCAAGTATCATTGCAACTATGTTACTATAACACAGTGCATTTTTTATTGTATCTGGCTCTATGTTAGTAATACCCAGATCCAAATGTATTTCTTTTTCTCTATGTCTAAATAGTACTTAGGGATCGGAATGGTCATAATGATCTGAATGGTCATAAGAATAAGTAAAACATTTTTATTGGTCAGACAAGAACTTTGATCAGTTTTTAAAGATGTATAAACCACACTGATTATGTTCAAAGAATTAATATGGCTTTATGTTCCAGAATTGTCCCTGCAGGTCCCCAGGTCAGCCAAGAATAATATGTAGACAGATTTGCCAGTCTGAAATGGTTTTAAGTGAACTTCCTGCCTATGCTCAACTTAGCTTGATTTAACTTGGTCAAAGTCGACCGTTTCACTAATGTGCAGTTTACAGAAGAAATGTGTGAAAATCACGCAAATGTATAGTTTTGAGTAGCATATTCATTAAGTAAGTGGTTATGTATTTTGACAAGTTACATAGGTTGTCTGTAGAATTTTTACTGAGAGGGTAAATGATTTAATCTCATTAAATGAGTAGGGTGATGTATCAGTGAGCATTGTTGGCAAATATGCTTAAAAATAGACATCTAATTGATGATTGCCACTATCTTATGCCAGACATAATGGAGAGAAGGGATAGGGCTCCTGCATTAAATATTTTGGCAGTTCCCAAAAATTCTCCTCATATACGGCAGCATGTGGTCTGTGTCGCATGGTGTCACAGTGTGTAGGGTATGTCATATGGTCAATTAGTTGTCTACAAGTCTACATGACTACAGATGCCATGATACTATGCCTTACATGAAGGGCTCTGTGTGTGGAAGGCAGGTGATCTGCTGGTCAGCTGCAGACCATTTATAATTATCCTCAGGGATAACAGTGGTCATAGTTTGGGATTGCTTCTTTATGTTATACGTTGTTTAGTATTTTACCTAAGCTTTAAAGTGACTATTCTTTTCCGCTGAGCACTCTTTATGTAGTTCCTTGCACCATTTACCTAATGTGCTACCTCCTGATTAATATAATTCCCATTTGCCATGCCTATACCTGTTTGTTTCTTCAGGGAATCAAGAAAGCCACTGAAAGGCTAGAACAAGCACTGTAATTGTCCCACTTGCCTTTCACAATCTCCTAGTTTTCATGAGTCATTACTATCTTTCACAGATATTTTGGTACATCTCTTATCTTTATATGCTGGAAAAATGGATTATTGAAATTTCTTCCCAGACACTTCACTACTAGTGTCCATTGTTGTTGGACTTTACCAGTTCCAAAGAAGGAAAACCAAAAAAGATCACATTACCTGTGTAGTCCAGAAACAACGCAAACTTAGACACTTTTGTGATCAGGACCCCAACCGATTCCTCCAAGTAAGCAATAAGGAAGGATATCATCATCATCATCATCATCATCATCATCATCATCATCATCATCATGCTGTACCCAAGACCACACCATCTGTTTCCTCAGATTCATACTCCATAATCTAATGATCAAGATCACTGTACATTATCATTTTGCTATAGCGTCTGAACAGCTGAGTGAGTGACATAATGCGTCCCTGCCAAACCCCTTTCCTGATGTTGGATTATTTTGTTTTGTAGTACCTTTTATTATTTTGACTGCTGTTTTCTGCTTATAATAGGGAATTGACAAAGTCAATTCACTAAAGAAATATTAAGAATGTCTGGTTCCAACAGACTGGCAAGCTACATTAAAGTTGTATAAAGCAGTTTTTTACTCAGTAGCTAAAGAGCAGTATCATTTGCTGGGTAAAGTTTGTACTTTTTCATTGATTGCTTAGCAAGAGAATGGTGCTGTTGTGTTTCATAAATGGAGTTCTGCAAATAGTATAAACTTCATTTTGTGAAAATGTACACAAATAATAGTTTTTTCCATAGTCCATTCCTCTCAAAATGTTCCTGCAATCATCTTTCATCTACCCACTTGTTTCAACCCAGGGTCCCTCTCATCTATCACACTCAGCATAAGCTATATGTCCTGATGACTCTTTCCAAACTGTTGCCCCCCCTATTTCTGAAGGCTCACCAGTGATGCGACAGCAGTGCCCATCTTATGTATACCTTCACACACTCCTTTTTTAGGTATTTGTTAAACTTTAAACACCTTTGTGCTGTCCCTTGGACTTCTTCTTCCCTATGGGAGGAGCATTACAAAAACTTCCAATGGCAGGTTGGAAGCAGAGAACTTCATAATCTAATAATATGGAGTCTACCTTATTACTTGAAACTGCTGTACAGTGACCAGTGCAGACAGCATCTTCAGTAGTAGGTGGTTCTGTACCTCCTGTGCTAAACTACTGTCTTGTTCATATGTTGCCACTCCATGGGGGTCAGAGGCTAGAATGATGTTAAGGCCTGCCATGGTTATGCCTTGCAAACTCCCAGTAAACCCTGTGATTTAAGCCAGCAAGTATTTCAGTACACTTGATCAAAAAGAAATGCAATTCTTGAACTTTCTTCTACCTGACCATCCTTGTTCATAATTCGGGCTAGAAGCAGTGGTTCATGGCAAACTGTTCAGACCATACAGGCATATTTTCTTTCCTCAGCTCAGGTGGAACAGTCTGAAATCACCTGGAGTTGGTAGCACAGAAACCATAGTGCAAACTTTTGGGTTGCACAGGAGTCTAATGGCTGCTTACGGAAACAGAGAGTGTCTCCAAGATCTGTATAATTTCAGATCAGAACTGCTTTTATTAGTAAGTGTTGGGTTGCCAGACAAAAAAAGGTGATTCACTTGGATGATGGGGAGAACTGCAGCTCTTCTGTAATGAATTCATTATTAACACAGTGAGAGACAGAACCAGGCAGTTTCAAATTCACAAATCATCTGTCTTTTTACTAATATCTGTGTTTTTTGGCACCCCAAGAGCAGGCCCCATTCCCCTGGAGAGACTCTTTCATAATGCTCAATAATGCATCTGTTATTATGAGAAGGATGTTGAGAGTTTTGAACACAGCAGCTCAGCTGAAGCAGCTGTTGCTTCAGAAACAGCAAAAGCAGAAAAAAGGACATTTAAAATTTTTAAATATATGCTCCCATGTGGTCTATTTCTCAGCCCAAAAAGGGGCCTTTGCATTGCAGCTGCCACCTGTCTGCAATGGGGGAAGCTTTATAAAGGGTTTTCCTGGAGCTGCACTTGGCTGCCCATTTCAGGTCACAGCCAAAGCCAACTGTTAAAAACCATTGTAAAGAGTGAATTCAGCTATTCCTCCCTGCTTAGATTTCTCATGACCCTGATCTTCCACAGGGGCTGGCAGTTAGAGTGAGTGACATGGTAAATCTTGGCCAATGAAAAGCCTAGCAATCTCCAGAAACAAATATAATTACCTGGCTGATGATAGGTATTTGATTCAAAGTGCCACAGGAAACAGCAATTAAGATTTCACAGAAAAATGAAGTGTTGGTCACCACAGCAGAGGTCTGTATATCAGCCAGGTAATGATCCTCACCCTGCAAAGGGAACTGTTGTAGGCATCCATCAGGTTTCTCACAGGGTGAGAGGGTCTGCCTGATTGAATATGATAGCAACACTGAGGCTAGTTAACAACTTTCTTGAAAGGATGCCAGGAGAGAATCCTATGGATAAGCTGTGTATATCTTTCAAAGACTGTACTTTGCTGTATATAACCTAACTGCCATATTGTATGCCTGCCGCTGCTTTTTCTGAATGGCAGATATTTACTCTAGTTTAGATTCAGCCTCCCCCTTCAACCCACTTTCTCATATTAAGTAACACCACGCTCCTTAGTGAATACAGCTAACTCAGCTATGACTTTTAAGGAGCGGTGAAAATCAGTTCTATGGGAAGTCTTGTTTTTAAAGCTGTTTCATATAAGATTTTATATCTAACTTCTTTAAGTACGGAGTGGAAAAACTGAACCATAATTCATGCAGTAGTTCCCTTTCTCTGTGTTTTGAAAGTGTAAATCAAGGGTAAGATTTATACAAATAAAAACCAGCAAGTGCCCGTTAACACAGAGAGTGTTGGAATTCTGGATTTGCCACACTGATGTGCAGAGACCAATGGGAGTCATATATATTTTAGTGCATTTCTAGTCATTTCTAGAATTCAAGAGCAAGTATCCTGTCCCTATTGCATATTATTTTGTTTATCTTCCTTGACTTCTCCAATTAACACACATGGTCATGCTTGAAGTTATGGCTTTTACAGACCCATGTGGCTTTATACTGATACAAATTGCAGCTCAAAAGAAAAGTAAGGAAAAGGAAAATTTATAGCTCAGCCCAATACCGTATGCCAAAATCTAAAAATGGTTTAAGACAGCTTCTTAAATAATCATACTTCAAACAGCACGCTCAAGTTCTTAGGCCAGAAATGTTAGGCATTTTTGTACTTCCCCAAACTCTGTGGAAATAAATTAGTTTTTTGAAAAAATCAGACAATTATTGGAGGAAATGCTGGACAATTTTCATCCAGTCTCAGAGCTGCCAGTTCTCACGATATTGGGATTTTTAAAAATAATTCCAGCTCCTAGAGCGTGAATTACAATAGATTCCTAGTTCTTATTTTATTTTTTAAAGGTAACTTCCTTGTTCTTCTAACTGTGGAAAGAAAAACATAAATGTGAACCCTTAAGGCTAAAAAAGTTGAAAGCAAATTTCATAGTACTATTCTAAAACTATAATGGTTAAAGTTAACTCCTTCATTTTGGGGACCTAACTCATGATGCTACAGCTGTGCCAATACTGCTGTCTAATTTAAGATAATAGGTACTCTTCTGGAATCAACACAGCTAAATAGAATACTGTAATATTCATGTTGTATACAGAGGTAATGCCCAAACTTAAGTGTTTTTACTGCAGATTCTAATGGCACATATGAGAAGAAAATTGAACCTATATAGTTCTTTATGAACTACATATAATTTCTTGTGATTGCCCTCAAAATAGTATTTTTAAAAATCCTCTAAACAGGTCAGATAATTACTGTTCCAGAAGCTATTACAAGAAAAAAAAATCTATGATGGTTTAAGACCATTGAAAGGGTTTGAGTTAGATTTCTGGTCAAACATCCTGTGTCAGTACAGACAAATTGTATAGTGTTAAAGTACATGGCATTTTTGTGTCTCAAATGAGATATAGGAGTATAATTATATTAGCAGTAGGAATCATACAGAGTCCTAGTGTAGATTATTTCACTACCATTACTAGTTTAGATTAGGTAAGCAAATTTGGGGCATTATTAACTACAGAAGAAATGTATTAGCAGTGAAAGAAATGTATATTTGGCATTTTTCTGGAGTCAACAGAGTTGCACAGGCTGCATTCCAGGCAGAATGGTAATATGTAGTTTCCAGAACAAATTGATGTCTGAATGCTCATGTAGATAGCTGATACCAGGTGTATCATTTGGTTATATCCATGCTTAGGTGTGTCACAACCACACTGACATTGCAGAAAAGTGTTGGAGAGAGTTTATTTTAATACTGCGCAGAAAAATAATCCAAGGTTTGGGGCCAGTTCTTGAGCACTGGTGGTAGGATTGCTTTTTGTGTATCCTGTCTCTGGCATAGAGTTAGGTGATGTGTTACTTTGCACAGCCCCTTGCTCCTATTGCACACTAACCACCTGCTCATCTGTGGACACAGGAGAAGCCAGCTGGCTGCTGGGGCAGTGCATGCTGTCTGAATAGCTAATCCCAATCTTCTCTGAACAAAATGTTATGGGCCAGGTGGAAGTATACACTTGTCTATGACTGGCTTGTGAAACAGCTGGAATTGCTACACTATTTTCTTTTTACTGACATACCGTATATTAACTATCTCATTTTGTCAGGAAGTAGACTGTACTTGTGATACTACAAAGACATGAAGAAGTAGTAAAGCATGAAGTATGAATCTGTGCATAGGAGAATTAGATTATTCTGCAAGAATGAAATACTGACTGATAGTGACTGATGGCAACGTTTGTACATGAATTTCTTAACTTACACAGTCATTGACATGGAGAAGATGGTGGGGATAAGTAAGATCCCATAATTTCTGGGGAAGTATTCAAATTTTCAGCTATTTATTCCTCCTTATTAGTCTCAACTCTTTCATGATAATCCACTGTTTCTTTTTCTTCCTAATCCCTTCTAATATTAATCTATGTTAATACCATGTATTTATGTACTTGAAACATGGATTCTACGGTGTTATGTAGCTCTGGCTGTCCACTTACTCTGCTTCTTATTATATTTATTTTTACACATGTGTATGTATACATATATATACATATAGACATACATATAAATATTTATGAATACATAAATATGTAAGTCTGTATACATATGTATAAATATGTCTCTGTGTGTGTATGTATGTATGCATTTAATTGTTGTGTGGTTAAGTCAAAAGTACCTGGATACATACCTATATAGTTTTTGCCTTTTGTGTACACATCTTTACTTAAAAAGGGAATGTATCAAGACATATGTTTGTGTATGCACAAACACTAAGAATTGCGCAAAATGAGATAGCATCGTTTTAAAAATAAACTGTAGAAAAGTCAGACTGCTGTCCTAAATATTTTTGTATAACATATAAATACATTTGTGCTAAAAAATAATTTTCCATTGCTGTAGAGATTTCTGCATAGGCTTAAGTCAATAAACTGTGGATAATCTCATTATGATCAGTGGATTGCTACCAGGATTTAGTTAAATAAGAACCTAAGTCTTTCTAGAATTAGGAATATATATTAATTAAATTATAAAGAACAGACATTTATTTGGATGGATGCGCATCATACTGAGAACATTTGATCACATTGTAGCAAACTGTTCCTTTTTCTATGTGCCATTTAAATCCATTGGAAAATGACCTTGTAGCCGAAACCCTGATGTAACTCTAACATATTGTATAATTGTTCATTTTATTTAAAATTGAGGGTTGGGAGGGTTGGTTTTTTTGCTTTTTGCACTAAGGATTGTCTAGGACTTAATCAGACTTGCTGGTTTATTTCCGTAACAAAGTTAAGCAGTAAATATTTTATTAACAATGTCTGCATCAAAAGCTTCCATTTGGATACCAGCCCTCAATACAAAGTCTTGTTACAGAATAAGAACAGCTCCTGTACTGCAATTATAATTTTCATTGTTCTCAGACAGGAACCCACCAGTGCCCCACTAATGAATGTTCTTACATATTTCCTCCAAGGAATAATTGCAAAACAATCAGAGCACATCTAGATGGGGCTCAAAGTTGAAAACTTATAAATCACTTTTGTCAACATTTTCCATCAGTGGTTGATTTATGATATGACTTAGTGCTGTAATGACACAGGGATCCTAATTTGTAATCGTCCATACAGTAGAACTGAGACTCAACATTATGGAAAAGCAAAAAAGCACTTGCAGATGACTTGATTAAATGTCCTGAAGGAGAATATACCATAGACAATCCCTCAAGTGTTGCAGAATGGGGTTTTACAAGCCAACATGTGGAAGAACTGTTTGTGATCCAGTAAAAACTGAAGATGAGGTAAAATTTCAGTTACAAATTATTAATAGTTTTGGTTTTATAGTGGTCATTTTGGTAAGGAGTACATGATCTAGCAGAACCATGATAAACTCTGGGATAGTTTATTTCACTCATTTTGCAGCCTTGCTACACCATTGCATGTACTATACACTGGAGTACAGCAGTGGTTTCAGGAGGCTATCTAAACTAGGCTTCCAGATTAATTCCTTTTTAGAAGTGTTTTTCCTCTCTGAAAACAAACATGTAGAGTGAAGCAGCATCCCCTGAAGAGAAGAAAAACCATGGAGTCACCTCAGTTAGAGACTACAATGGCCAGTTAAGTAATTTATTTCATGCTCCTGAATAGAAGCTGATTTCATTCTCTGTGAATGGAGATTGATTCAATATAATTATCCTCTCTAGAGCTTTAAACAAACCAGCTTTAAATATTTTAAGTGATGTGGCTTTTATCACTTCCTTTGGACAATATTTTCATTGTTGAATAGATCTCACTCTGAATTTTCTTCTGATATCCTGCCTAAATTACTTAACCACATATCATTATCTCTTATTCTACTTAGTTAAAATTCCTTATAACAAGCCCTGTCAATTACTGTTACCAGGAGCTGCTGCTTCAAATGTTTCAGTAGAGATCATACAGCTAAAATCTTTCATCAAAGAAGGCATTCTCATAGATATTAAAGCATTTGGCATTAAAAAATATATATATTTCACAGATCATCTCTGTTTCTAAGCCTACAAAATAATCCTTAATTCAATTATAAGGACCCTATCATTTATAATTAACGCAAAATTGAAGATTGATCTAATGATAAGGAAGATATGCTCCTCTGGTAGCACTGTGGATTGGGATGGCCAGTGGGAAAACCTTCTGCTGGGTATTGAAGCATTTGTCACTAAGTGCCGTGGTTTGTCTACAAGCACTGTTCATCTCTGGCAGCTGTGGGCAGAAACAGGTCTCTCTGTTCTGGCAGTCATCAAGATTCATGATTGCGCTGTCTGATGGCCATGGGATGTTAGAAAAGCAATCCTGCTTTCTTGATGAAAAGGGTAAATGAGCCAGGAAGCCTGACTGATGGAGAAGGGAGGGACCTAGGAAACTGCAGGGTTAGATTCAGGCACTTTCCAAGCAGAAGGCAGATGGGTCTTGACTGTATTGGCCAGGTTAAACCTTGGGAATATCAGATATGAGTGCTAAGAAGAAAATGCTGATGACAGCTCACTGAAAATGGTTACACTAGCTTTTGCACGGGAGTAATCATGTTCAAGTTTGCTGATTAACTTATGGCTGCTTGACCAAAAACCCCGATGTGCATATCCACCCTTATTACCCCCATGCCATTGACAGATCTCTTTTTACATGGGCTCTCATTAGAGAGACCACAGTCTGAATCCCTTGAACTTAAACAACCATATAATTTGCATTTTTGTCAAATTCAGTTTACAGTAAATGTTGGAATCTCCTCATTCTCTTGAATCTTTACCTAGTGCATCTTACCATGCTATAAGAGAGTTGGCCTAATATTTTGCTTCTGTCCTCAGCAAGGAAGATATTGTGTAGACCCAACCTGGGTGCCAGTCAGAAAGTTGTTGTGGTGGGTTGACCCTGGCTGGATGGCAGGTGCCCACCAAAGCCACCCCACCACAGTTGTGTAAGACAGAGTAAGCAGGTGTTGCTCACTTGCATTAGACCTTCAAGTTTACTTCCCTGTAAATCTTTATTGCCACATGGCTTACAGCGTTATTCCTATTGAAGGGTTTCTTTTGCTGAAATCCTAGAATGGAAAGCAATATGTTGGCATGTACAGACGCAGTGAATGTAGTAAATGTTGGGCAATGTAGCAGGACTTTTTTGGTGCTATATGTTTGGCAGAGCTAATGACTGTAGTATATAGTCAGACCCTCAAGTTAGGTCTGCTCCCAGCTGAACTAATCTTTCTTATCTCATGCTTCAGCAGTTGTGGGTTGACTGTGAGAGATGCATTTAGAAGCTTGTCACATAATGGGATGGTAAAAGAATTCCTGACGTACTTTCCTTCCCATGGGATGGCAACATCTGCAGTAGAAAATGTTTTCAAGTGGGTTTCAGTCATGCTTTCTACAAACTTTTCTTTTAAGGCTTCCTGCAAAGAAAAAGAAAAAAAAAGTTGTCCAAAATGCAAGATGATTTTTATTTCTGTCCTCTCTCAAACTAGTAGGATATTTGCAAAAGAGAGATGTAAATTACCTGAGATAAACACCAGTTTTAAGACAAAGTCCTGCCAGGTGCTGTCTTGCCAAGTGCTGAAGTGATGAAAAGTGGACACAGCAGAACCATGAGTGTGGTCTGTGAAAAGAATCTAATTTGAGACATTCTCTATAGATATAGAATATGCTGAACTAAATCGCTCAGCTACATATTTATAAGCAGAGATGCATTTATTCCTTTCTTTTATTCTGCTCTAACAACTCCTGTAATGCCTTACTATTGAATACTTCCTTATGAATACTTTACTGTTAAACTAAATCAGTTGCACATCCTGTTCAAGAGATTATCTTGAGGGCATGTGGCTAAAATGGTTAAATTACTTGCTATAAGAAATGAGTGATTTTCCAAGGACTGAACAGTTACATAGTGTCATAGGACAGGAGGCATATGGCTGATGAGATTAGTGTGAGGAAATACACTTTTAGTACAATGTTTAAGGAGCCAGGACAGCGGAGCAGCCCATTTATTTCTGGGCAGTTTCACCAACTCACTCACCAATAAGAATGAGTTCAGGTCCACCCTTTTTTGGTCCATTAAACATAATAGATATAAGAATGTAAATAGCCCCAAATAACACAAAATAATAAAAATAATATTTTGAAGATACTTGCTAGCTGCTGAGAAAATAAGAGAGCACACTACTAGTTTAAGCCTTAGATTCCCATTGATAAAATGAGCTCTATTTATATGTACCACTGCTGATTTGTGTCACATGTCCCTTGAAACTGAAGTTCCTTCAGTTTTAAAGCCTCACATCTATTTCTGTGTCTTACAGTATTTGAACTAAACCGCAGAATTAGTGTTTGCCTTGAAAAAAGCTTTTGTAATGGTGTGAATGAAGACTCTCCAATCAGTGTTAAAAGAATAACAGAGAGTGTAACAGATTGTATTTCTACCTTCCGTAGCAGGCAAAATTGTGAAGTTCAAAAGTCAGAGGACAGAGAGAGCTCCTTGTATCATCTTTAAAAAAAGAATCTGATTATCTTGTGTTTGGCTCATGGTGGTTTTAACAGCTGGGGTTGGCAGAAGGATCAGTGTGGGGACTGCATACCTTACGGTACCAGCACTTTGTTACATGTTTTCGCTGGGGAGGTGCTAGTATAACAGTGTTATTTTAACCATAGCAGCTACACATGGAAGGTTGGCTGATGCCAGAACACTGTGAAGTGTAAAAATGGGTCAAAGCACTTCTCTTCCATTATATATATTCCCAGGGTGGAGGCGAGGAGGAGAGCATAAACAAATGACCACTTGTGCTGAGCAATATAGAGCTAGCGTAGTCTCAGAGAAGACAATGAGAGGCAGAGAAGGAGTCTGACCACATACTGTGCTGCTGTCCTAACCAACAGCCAAGTCAGCTGTGGCAGGGAATACACAAAGTCTCTTTCTTAAGTTGTTTGAGGTCTTTTTCATTGTAATACAGCCCAATAAGCTGTCCTAGACCTTGTGCTACTGTCCAACAGAATAGACTAACTCTATATTAGCTATTCAAACCAGATAGCCAGAGCAAGCAGTTTAGAACAGAAAAAAAACTGCTAAAAGAAACATCAAAATGATACAGTCTTCATGCAAAATATGCTGACTTTGCAGGCCAAGTGTATGATCCCGTAACAATAAATAGAACAAACAACAGAATTGTAAATAACTGACTGAAAGGACAAAGCTGACTATAAATAAAATCACAACAATAAAAGGGAGACTACTATAATTCTTCCTCCTGGCTTTTTTTCCACCCACTCTGCCACATGGAAGGAGAATTAATGTATGCACACCCTCCACGTTGCTCCAGCACTGCACTTCCATACACAAAGCAGCTGAAATGCAGATTGTATATATTTTGCTTCTGCTGGCAGCTCCTCACATCCCATCAAAGGCTAATAAGGCATTTTGGATGCTTCATCTCGTTTGTTATCTTCCTGATGGCATTATCATTCCAGTCAGAAAAGCACGGAATTCAGCCACCTCTGAGATCACCCATCACTTACAGCCATGCTAGCAGGGAAAGCACATCCAGAATTATGGTCCCCCTGCAAGTTCTTCCTCCTGTTGCTGTCACCACAGACATACACACCGTTAGAGACTGTGTGCGCCATATTTTTCTTGAAAGAGTTAAATGAAAATTGACAGGGCAGCTATTTTTCTTTCCCAGTCCTTGCTATAAGGGTGGCCTTAGCACACTGGGAGAGGAAGTGCTCACCCAGTTATTTTACATGCTGTGCACACAGTCTGTGTTAAGTAGGCTTCAGTTGACAGCATGAAAGCACTTGGATTTACACATTGCTAATGCTCCACTACAGTATATGGGCCTCTTCCTCTTCCAGGGCTTCTGCAGAACCGGGCCCTGGAAGAGCACAATATGACCACTCACAGACTAAAGCTGCCCACTGGAGGTTTGCCATGCCAAGATTCAGGCTGCTCTTTTTCAGCACTGGCATCCAGCCTAACTGCACAGGCTTTAAAATAGTGTAGAAGTTGGTACCAGTCTTCCTGAGATGCCATACCCATGAGATTATTTATTAAAAGATTTATATCTTGTTAATGATCTCAGAACCACCCACAGGTGTTTTGCTTTAGAATCTGTACTTGTAAATTGATGATTAGGAAGTAGCACAAGGGATTTGTTCCAGTGAAGCACTATTTTCTCTTTAATTAATACAGGAATTTCAGGGGAAAACACTCTTATCTCTGTCTCCTTAAGGGGAGAGTGAATCTTCATCCCAACATTAGGAAACTTTAAAACGTAAGCACTGTTTGGTCTGTATGTGTTGTTTTTGCAAGTGTAGGTAGTCCAGGTAGTTTCTTACTGGGATTTTTTGCTCCTTGTCCTCAAAGGTGGCATTGAGCTTCACAGATTTGGATAAAATAGAGCTCAAGGGCAAAAAAAGTGTCTGAGCAAAGAAAAATGTTTGTGAGGGTGAGACTCTAGAGTGGACCAGCTAGGTGTCATGCTGCTTTTACATGGTATGCTCACTGTGGGGAAGGGAACTGTTAATTATGTCTCAAGGCTGATTTGAGAATAATAGGAGGAGATCACTGCTCTGTGAATCTTGCTGTAAGATAACAACATGATCATTAGGCACCCTTCACAGCCTAAAATAGCAAGAAGGAGTATGGCAAGTAGACAAATTCAGGTCAAAGAAGTCAACAATACAAGCAAAGTCCTAGATCAATGGAGGTTTATGAAAGATCAGTCTCTGGTGAACAAAGGGGACTCCTGTGCATTTTGTGTGGTAGACATTTATGAGAAATTAATCTCGTTGGGTGCTGCAGTGAACTTTATTACTGAGGCTGTAGCTGGACCCCGCCACAGGTATGTGACATAGCATGCTCTAAGGCCATGTTTTTCCAAACTATTCAGATTAGGAACCTGGCAAGATCACACAGGGACTCCCTTTGAAGACCTTGGCAAGGCAGTAAACGTGTGCCATGTTCTCCTCCCAGATAGAAGTCTAATGAGAACTGTACCTATCTTGAGGTGCTTAGTTTACACAGACTAAAATAAGCTTTTAGCTCTGAGAGGAAGTTGCTAAATAACTGACAGCTCGAAGAGATCTCTGAGGAGACGTGTCATGGCTTCAGTAAAAGGGGCAGAGGATTCAAGTATTAAGACAAATCGGTGCTGCTGAACTGTATGTTTGGCAGACACTTCTATGTAGTTAGTAAAAGTAAGTGATTTAAACCAAGATTTTGGAGGTGGTAATGCTGTGTTCCTCATTTTCTGGGGATCCAGCTTGAGACATCTAAGCTAATGTTTCTGGTTTGCAGCTGTGGCAAGATCTCTGTTGCATTGACATCTGTTCTGAGTGGAAATGTGCTATACATTGTAATTGCTTTAAAAAGTCAAGCCCTATGCTTCTTAAACCAGGCAATCAAAACAAGATAGCACATTTGGCAATTATGGAAGACTCATGAGTCTGATGCAGTGCAGCAGGCAATGCAGGAATGTATGTAGTGAGGGAGGGGAACAAAATAAAATACTCAATAGCGGTAGTGAACATTGCCTGTTCCTGTACAAGGCATATGGCTGTATAATGAGAGTGTGTACCATAATACATATACGCATGCATGCCAAATTAACACTGCATAGGCAATTGCAGAGGAAACCTTAATTCTAGTACCTTCTGGTTGTTGAATCCTTACTTCACAAACTTAATGTCCTTTTGTATATAGGTTTTGGGACACTTGACATAATTAATTTGCACTGCAGAGCTCCTCGAAGGTAGGAGCTTGTTACGTTAGGCACTGTGCAAACCTATAAAAAGGGATGGTCCCAGACCAAAGAGTTTATAATTTAAATATAACAAAGTACTTGGTGGGTGGATATAAAAAGCATGTGAGAGGTGCTGAAAGAAAAATGTGTCTCTGAGATATATTGTAGTGATCTCTCCTGTCCCATATCAAACCTAAAATGCAGCAATTAATTAATAGTGGTAGAAGATGTTCATACATTGTTGAGCCCCAGTTTTGTACTGACGCTGAACAGGTTAAAGATCCTTTAATGATCACAAGACAGCATCCCTTTTTACAGTTGTATTTTCTTTAATAAAAACTATTTGTATCATATTAAAAAAAACCAAATCACCTCCTACTAGTTCATTGGAAGCAGGCAGTGATGTACCATAGGGTGCCTACTACAGGAGGGCTCTGAGCCTGGAGCCACCCAAAAATTCAATAGAACTATCCTACTAATAGCTTTGAAACCAAAGATTCTTGAGACCTTCTTAAGTTTCCCTATGGAATCCTGTCGTGCTTTTCCTGACCAACCAAAACAACAAAGTACATGTTCGTACAAGTCAAAGAGCTGCAGGAGAACCTGGTGCAAGTTGAAAAACAAAAATTCCAATGTTGGTGGGCTTCAGAGCTGGACTATTGTGAACTCTGTGAAAATCTAACAAAGCAACCCCCTAATGTTCATATAGGACATGTAAACAGAGAGCCATGTCTGCAGCAATTGGCTGGGTTTCTTCTGTGGGGCTGTTATTGCTTTAGCCAGACCACATGCACAACAAAGTAAAGCATATCTTTGTCTTTCCTTGGCCTTACTCCTTTCAGAATTAAGTGCAACCTGAAGCTCAGCTTCACGGAGGTGATGGACAGAACTACATGCAGGCTGCTTTCTCATGCGTAGTCACCTTTGTTAGCAACAGAAGAAGTAAAAATTAATAAAGATTTTTATTACTCCTTTTCCCCTAATCCTTCTCACCCCAGCTTTATGTCTCTTCAGCAAAAGGTCAGTCTTTTAAAGCATGATTTAAAATATGCACCCATAAAAAGAGAAGAGCAAAACCACACAGATCCTGGATGTTAAAAATATACTTATCTGTAAATTGTGCATTCCTCTTGTGTCAAATACATACTCCATTGCTGAGGTCTGGTTATCTTGTACTGTTTTGTGCGATATCTTTGCATGGAAAGAGCTGATATAAATGATACCTCAGAGGAGCAAATGAAGGAACTAAGATCCTGATGATGTTCTTCTACAAGACAACTAAGGAGATGGAGCCTTAATGAAGATCCTTAAAAAGAGAGCCATACTTAAAGAGTATGACTTGGGAGGGGGCAGGCTGAATATCTCCAGGTTGTCATGGATCTGCTAGATGAGAACCCCATGCTTTGCTGCTGCTTCCCTGACAGCACAGAATAACTGAGGCCTCATGCAATATTCTCCTGCTGCTCTCAAAACTCCACTTTTAAGCAGTCCCACAGTCTGGTGCCATTCTGAAGAAAAGTCCTATTAGGCCATAATAGCATCTCATGGCGACCCATGAAAGCTCAGGCCTGCAGCAGACTTGCTGCAAGGCACAGGTTAGACGATTTGTACACTGGGAACATTAAATAATTACAAAACTGAATGCATGAAAATGTAAGAATTTCACTTCTTACAGAATGGAACATTGCTTGAGGCTTGGTAATACCAAGCCCCTGGATGTGGACGTGGTGACTGATGTATTTAATGCTCAGCAGTTCACGTCTGGAACAGCTTGAAAATGGAGGTACGTTAAGGAAGGGTGTTACACTGCTTGCTTTCACCATCTTCCTCTGTAGGAACATTCCCTTATCCTGAAAGCCCTGAGTGATCTGTAAGATAAAACAGCTGGCGAATGTGTGTGGAAAAGTGACACACTGCTACTGAAGCTTCTGCAAACACTGGAGATGTGGGAAGTAAACCTCCCCCTGCATCTCTGTCTGGCGTAGGCAGGAGATCAGTAAAGACAAAGTTGTTGCTTGCAGGCAAGCTGTGTTGCAATGAACCAACCTGTATGCTTTGTACTAAGATTCATTAGGTTTACTGAGATTGTGTAATATTCTTAGTGTGGCAGTAAAACACTGCAGTTTTCCAACTTTGCACCCACTAAGGCTTTTAAAAATCCTGTGAATTTATCTCTAGTCATTTGCAGGGACATTTTAATGGAGAAAGAGACATCATTATAGATTTCTTTACCTCAAACAACAGGGAAGCAGGGTACCCACTAGCAAAAAACAAAGCCAGAAACAAGAGAAAAATTCTCTAGGGGACCAGGAAAATACAGTTCTGCCTAGAGATAATATTTTTTATTTAAAGCTTTTATTGTCTGGATTTTCCAACTGAGGCTTCTGCTGTGTGAGAATGGGCTGCATATTGTGTATGTTTGGTTTTTTGCTGTTGTTTTCCCAGGGATGTTTGGCGTCCTAAAGGAATATGCAAACTACAGATGGTGCCCAAAGCAAGGAAATGTGGAATGTAGCTTGGAGTGCAACACAAATGGAGTGCCTGAAAGCCTCCTTGTCTGCTCGTGCAGGCCAGAGGAGCAATGCAGAGTAGAAAGACTCTTTGCTCCTATTATGTTATATCAAACTGTTTGCTGAAAGACTGTTAATTTTCCTTTTCTTTCTCTCCGTCACCCACCCAAAAAATCTAAACATTTAAAAGCCCAGTTTGAATAGTGGAATGTGTGGTACATTCTTGTCTTGCCTGATGGGACAATGTCTGTGCCATGGGGGGTTGCTGAGGTAATTCTTTATTGACCCTGAGTAATTCTAGGAGCTTATTGTATAAAATTCCAATGAACTGTATTGTGTCAAAACTATGCTTAATTTAATATCTATTTTAATTAACTTCTGTATTCCCTATGCTGAAGAATGCTAACGTGCAAAGACACCTCCCAGGTTATAGCCAATGCATTTCATGGGTTACACTTGCTCTCCGGTGGCTTAAGCTGTTTTTACGTTATTATTTTGGGTTTGGATTTAAGAGTTTTTACATACAATTAGAGCTCACTTTTAAGCAGCAAAAGCAAATTAAAAAAAAAAATAGTGGTTTCTCATATTGTTAAAGAAAATTAAGAGTTACTGTATCATCTTGGGGATTTATTTTTTTTTACTTTTGCTTTCATTTGTCAAAAAAAAGTGTATTGTCTAAATGAAGACATCGTAATTCTAGTAAATAAAGGGGGACTAGTTCTTGCTGTCTGCAATCCCATACTGAGGCATCTACCATCTCTTCTGTGCTAAGTTCATTTACACCGTGGCTGCAACAAAACAAACAAACAAAGAAACAAACACAGCTGATTGGAACATAAATGCCTTATCTTGTAAAAAATATTGAGATTGTGTGGAAAAGAAACACTGTGGATCAAGATGGAAACATAGGCTGTTAATTATTTTGAAGAAACTAAATTCTGAAAAATACATTGAGTTTTCTCCAAAAGTTGTTTCAAAATTTCAAATAAAATCAAATCTTTCTAAGGTGAGGCATATCCAAATAGAACATTCAGACACTTTGAAACTCAATTGTTTCTATTTCATTAAAGAATTTGTTGGAATGGACAAAATAGTCACCTAGGTATTGTCACAAACCCTCTTTCAGAACCCTTCATCCTAAAACCATATAGCCTATACCACTATGGAAGATACCAGCTTATTTTTTCTTCATCAGCTGCAGGGGCAGTGGGTCATGGCTAAAAAAGGTCAAATAGGGCATGTGATATGATCCAAGCATAAATATTTTTAAAAACTTACATATTCAACTTCAGAAAAAGTTGCAGCTGTATAATATTGCTTGTATATGATTTAACACCTATGTGATAGCAATGCAGTGAAAGAGGACCCAAGTGATTTAAATGCAGTCAGAACATGAGGTTGCTGATGTAGCAATGACATTCGCATATCTTGAAGATGTACAACTTCTGGAATACAAGTAATCGAATTTACTAGATAATTTAATTCAGATGTTTTGTGGTTACTGGAAAACAAACAAAGGCCACAAACTGAGAGAGAGGCCTAAATATCCTCTAATGATTTATTAGGAAGACTTTCAGCCTACATAAGTGGTCCTATAAAATTGACTTAACTAAGATACGGAACACAGTAAAACCAGACATTTTTGTCTTACAGTTCAGTGTAACCATATCCTACAGCAACATTCTGAAAACTCAAGCAGATGTTCTTTAAATAAATTGTTTCATGAAACATGCTGCTCTTTTCTTTTGAGAGGAAATGTCCTTTTGATTGGGCTGTAATGGAGATACTTTACTGGCTTCAATGGATGGCAGAAAGAAAACTATAACCATATTGATTAAAGCAGACTTTTTTAGTTCAAAAGCAATAATAATAATAGAACTGAAGACCTTAGTGAGATGAAAATTTATTCCTTGGTAAAGCTCCATAGCTGTAACTGCAAGAACAGTAAAATGTTTGTTCTTTCTTCGGGGTGATGTGATGCACTGATCCCAAACCACAGTTAGCATACCATGACACCCAGCTGCAAGGTGAGTCAGGGAAACACTAGAGTGTGTGTTCTGAGTGTTCCTCCCATTGTGAACACGGAGTGGGTTCTCTGATAGATAGTTCAATAGGCTTGTCTTGGTACCACAGATGGAAAGAGGGAGACTTGATTTTCTGGGTATTATGAGGGTACCATGTTACAGCAAGGGAATATGTACAAGCCTAATCTAACAAGTGTGTGAGTGAACAGAAAAGACCCCTACTGATTTCAGTGCCCTCTGGTAATTTACTAAAGGATCAATGACCTTTAAAACTGAGTAAAAGCAACAGAAGACTGTAGCCTGGGTGAAGGGAATGATGCAATATTGACAACAGTTCCCATAGTCAGGGAGCTTTTCTTTCCATGCCAGTTAAGGACAACTCTATTTTACGGTAAGAATTTCACAAATAGACTGTTAAAATATTTTATATGCTTGTAGGTTGCAACAATAGATCCCCTCAACACCATTCTTTGTCTCCAGTGTTTTTTGAAAATCCTTTGTGGGCAGGTGGATTTCAGGCTGTGTCAGCCAGCTGGGTAGGAAGCCAATTTTCAAAAGCCTTTTTTCTTTTTTTACTCAAAAAGTGAAATTTTCAAAACCTTGTTTGCAAAACCTAAAGCTGCAAAGCAGCCTGGGCAAAGCTCTTGGAGTTTAATGGGGATTTTGATTTAAGAAATAAATCAGCTCTTCAGATCCTTAAAGATTGTACTGCGCTGAGATGAACAACTAATTATTTAAGCAATTGAATCTCTCTCAACTGGTTTGTTTGCTACCCTAATGTTCAACTCTCTTGAGAAAGACTCTTCTGTGACATGTTCTTTGGGAATGGACTGTCTTCTGGGTCCTGCAGAATGCACATGGCAGTATTGTGATCATACAGTGGAACAGATGGTAATATTAATCAGTATTAGTAAAGGATCCTCTGCTAGGCTGGAAATATGGGGCATACTCAATTTACTCATCAAAAGATGACATTCACAATTATTATTAAGCAGACCATAAATATGAATAATTCAGTGTCAGGTTCTCTGTAAAACAGAGGTGATATTTATCACGAAGAAAACTCATTGTGTTGATGTATATAAGAAAGTGACAGATAAGAGCTATGTTATCAGAAATGTATTTTCCCTGTACAATAACAGTAACTTAATTAGTACTTCAAACATACAGGACTACATATCTCATTTTTCAGTATATGCTACTGTTTATAATAGCTATCTGCACATGCCCCTAGCTACACCTCTATATCCTCTTCATGTATTAGTCCTTTAAGTTGACTGTCAGTTCTTGCTGAAAATTTCTTTTGACATTGGGACTGGTTTTTGTCTGTAAGTGTGCAAATTTCCATTTGATTTTGGTTATTAAAAAAGCACAAAGATGGCTTAGAGCTCTGGACCTATTTTCTATAGAGGCTGAAATCAAATAAAGCAACAGAAAAACATTTTACACTCTTCTCTGATTGAAACACAGTAGCTACAGTTACAGAGCAGCAGCCACAGCATGTTGAAATTATATTCTCTGACATTTGGTATTACCAGTTTTCAAAACAGGTGAAGTCCACTCTGGTGCAGAAGGCGATGAAACTCTTGTTTCTCTGCATGAACTGATTCTGTGTGGAAAGCACCAGCGTAACAGCCTTACAAGAGGGGCAGTGCATTATTTTGGCCCGGCAGAGAAAAGGTATTCACGGCACCAGCAATCAGCAATGTGGTTGGACCGGAGAGGAGACCACACATACGTGTGTGAACACACAGATTAATTGGCCTTAAAATATTGTGTATGGGGCACAAAGAGGCTGTGGTTAAAATTCCCAGTGTGTTGGTTCACATAATGTCTCTGAGTGGGAACATGTGGCTGTAGTGTTCAAGAAGTTTTGCATGCACATTCTTTTTATTATTCCGATGTACAATCTGCAGTTTGCTTACGCTTGATATGATTTCCCTCTATATCTCTGGTTGGAGTGAATAAGCTAAAACCCTTTGCCATTTAGCAAAGTAACAGCGATTTATGTCCTCTTCATTATTTATTGACATTCATTTCTGCCTCAGGGATATTTTATATTTGGTAACTGATTTAGTTTTCAGCTCTAGCAAACCTGTTCAGTGATGTCTCTGAGCCACATGTCTGTGATGTAGGAGCATAAACATGCATGAATATAAAAATAGAGAATTTCACTGGAAACAATTGTTATCATAGGTGTAAAATGATGTAAGTAAATTGCCATCGGGCACTAAGGCTGCCCCTGGCAAGCTGCTGGAAATATGGCAAGAAACAAGCATCTATCAAACTCTGAATTTGTATAATGAAGATACGTCATGAAAGTATTGGTATTTGCTTTTTACTTGAGAGATTAATAGAAATTACTTGCTTGAGTTCATCAGGAATGCATGTTATAAATGATGTACCAAGCACCTGCATCTGTGCTCATTTTTCTAGTCATATATATTTTAGTGGAGCTATTCATAAATGGGGCCTTTTCTAGAAGAAAAAAATTCCATAGAGGACTTTTTTTTTTTTAAAGCAGATGCAGAAGTTCAAGTGAAGAGAGTTGCAAAGACGCCCCCAATTCTTGTATGTAATATGATTGATAAATGGTAAATTTGTATTTGGTCTTTTGAAAACAACTTATGAGAAAAAGTTCAGAAAGCTCAAAAGCCCCTAAAATTCTTTCCTCTAGAAACAATTCAGACTGTTTGGGGGAGTTGTTTGTTTAATCATCAGCATCAGACATCTCTTTTATGTGTTTGGCAAATTGTTACCATTTTTTTTCCCCATTTTGATTTGATTAATTAGACCACAATGAAGACATTGGAATAAAATGGACTGGTTACTTCTTCCTTTGTTTGAAAAATAAACATTTGGTTTGAGATCACATTTTTCCACTTGAGTGCATGAGAATATACTTTCATGGGGCTTGATTTTTGAAGATTTATTTGCAAAATGTCAAACATGTTTCTGTTTAGCTTTCTTTATTTGCAGTTATGATTTCTTTTTTATTAATCTATATTATTTGAACCATGTTCATATTCTTTGGAATATACTGTTTAGCAACTTTCAACTACTGAGCCCTCTGTTAATAGGAAGATGAGAAACTTGTCAAATTCATGAGGAAAAAAGAAAGAAAAAACATACCAGTTTTTTTCAGCAATTTTAAATCTTTCCACCTCATGACACACAACTTGTACAATCATTAAAGAGTTCTGTGACATAACCACGTGAAATTATGAAAATATATGGGGTGAGAGTATTACAAAGTGATGACAGCTGATTCCTAATTTCATCAGTCATTATATTTCTTGTCTTTATGAACAGCTTGAGATAAGCTGATTTTTGTGGTTGGTATATTCATAGTTAACATGTTGCTATATTTCTTGAGACATATGTACTCTGCAAAATATTTTAACCAGTGGAAGCGCCTGTCTGAACTAAATAAAATAAGGATAATTTAGGACATGCTGAACCCGTGTAGAAATCCCCCTTCCCCCTCTTCTGCATCTGCATAAGGAATGAGCCATGAGTCAAACCAGGAAAACAAGTTTGACAATGCTCCATTTGCAGGCCCACTGAATAAAATGGAGAAAGATGGAGTGAAATAAGGAAAAAACCCAGCTACAAACAAAAGTTTAGATTGTTTACCTGTTTTGTTTGGTCTGTGAGTCAGGCTAATTTAAAGAGCTAGAGAGGAAGAAAAGGAAAAGCCTCACCAGTGTCCTTTGACATGACATTTGCACTCCACATTAAAGTAACAACTTTAGTATTTGTTGGTAATCAAAGTAAGGGGTAGTTCTCCAAAGCCTCATTTCAAAATGGTATCTGCTTGCTAGATTACACCTTATTATTGAATGATAACCTATGATCAAATACTGAAATAACAGTTGAGAATGGGCCTGAAGCCAGTTCTCCATTGTTAGCGTGTTCTTCTACTTTAAGATTTTTTATGTATTTTATGGTATGTAGCAAGTGTTTCCACATTAACATTTAAATACTTAACTTTCCATCTCTGTAGTTCAATCTTATTCTTATATCCTTCAGCCTTTCATGACATTACAGTTATCTGATAAATGCACAGTTCTCTGTTTCCTTTGAAGTAGTGAATTATTATACAGTATGGACTAGATTATCCATAGATTATCTTCCATGCAACGCAAATCATGAGATTCTCGAGAGCCTGGGCAAACACTCTACATCAAGCTGCAAGGTCTGGTTTAGTACTTGCTCCAAGATTGTGGACGTGAATTTTCCTTGGCTGGTTTTAAGAAGTATCTCTAGCCACAGGCACCTGAAGGCAGCATATGAGCTAGAATCTTCAAAACAAGCAGCATTTAATTTGTTTTCTCTGAAGTGTGATTTTATCACCTAAAAGCAAAAATTGTCCCTGCTCTAAGAATAGTCAGTCAGTACTAAAAGGAAGTTCCAAATTCCAAAATTTTGCTTTTTAGGTCCAAGATTTGATGTTTATTATCAACTTCAGTGATGGTAGTAAGGAGGAGGTGATGTCCCAAGTTCCTTGAAATCATGTGGTCATTTAAGGATATTACCTTTCATCTAAAAAAAAGAAGTTTCCATCTTGTAGTTGTAAAAGGAAGGCTAAAGTCTACGAAAAACTAAAGCAAATAACCTGTGCACAAGTGACTTCTGCTGCATAAACCCTCATGCAAACATGAGTACATAACGATTTAATGACTTGTACATTTCTCTCATGATTTTTAAGACGGCTCTCATACATCTCATTGGATGTGAAATGCTAGAGTTAGGACTGGAGTGGTGCCTTGGCCTTCTCTGCATTCTGATAACATGGATATCTGGATAGTGAGAGGTGGTCTAAATCTGTTAATAAGTAGCCCCAGGATTACATACAGGTGAAACATACTTGCATCTCTACTCAAGACTACAAAATCCAAACGGTGTGAAAATTAATGTTTCCTATAACATCTCAAAAACAAATATTCTAAAATAAAGGAACAGAAAAAAAAGGAAGATATTTTATCAGCCAGAAGTCTAAATGAAGAGAGGTGTTGTCTGAAGATTTATGAACCCTGTAATTCTGCATGTGGCTCCTGTTACTTGTTTCCTCATAGGGCATCATCAAACTCTGTGATATTCACAGCGGTTGCAGTGAAAATAATTTTGAAGCAAATAGCAATAACTCCACTGCACTCTTCAATCTCCTGTTTGGGGAAAATATTCTGTCCGCATTGTGCATAATTGTTCAGGTTTCTGTAATGGATACCTCCAGCGGACTGATCTTCTGTTCTTGTGCTGGACAATTGTTTAGAAGCTTATGGTCCATGCCCAGTTCCTAATAACTTCTTCCGCTCCACAGAGAGTCGGATGGTGCCCTTAGGAAATGTGTGATTCAGTCATTCCAATTCTCTTTTAATTATTAATTTCTACTCTCCATTTATATTTCATTGAACTGCAGAAAATCTCCAGTCATCACAGTGCCACTTCCATCTCCTAACAGCCTGAAATATTTATTAAACTCATTAAGCTCCAGTCTTGGTAGCTAATTACAACAAACGTATGTTTGTGGAAACAAATCTAGCCATGAAGATTAAATTTAAATGAGTGCTAAAAACTCCTTGCCTTCAGAGATTTTTGTTTTTCCTCTTTTTAATTTGTCATGCTGATTTGTAAAGCTTCCTAGTTATTCTGGTAACATTAGCACTGTTGATAATAACAGACACTGTTTGCCTTGGAGAAGTGCCAGTATTCTAAGTACATATCTAATTTGTCCAGACAGTTTTAAAGTATCTTGAATTTAAATTATAAGTTTAACCTGAAGAGTTACAACTGCTAATTACAGATTAAAATTTTGAATGAGAATTTTTTAAACAAAATGAACTACCAGAATTCTTTGAAGTTAAGGGCACTGAACAAATTCTCCCCCTTTTGTATAATGAATGTCACCAACCCATGTATTCAAGCGGGGCTGTCAGAGGATTGAGCATGTGGACTTGATGCTATTTAAAGGTTTTAACAGACCTTGTGTAGCTGATTTTGAGGCCACTGCTAGACCTAAACCTGTGTGTGTATATTTACTGGGGTAGAAGAACACTTTGTCATTGCTGGAGGCTCTTCTGGAACACCACCCAAGTTAGACCTCCTCTGAAGCATCCTCTGGAGGACCATCTTCCTCTCCAGGAACTATAGATAGGCTACTGGGATGAGCTCTTTAGGCTGTGATAGGTGGCATTCTAGACTAGTCTTCAATCTTCAATCTTGCACTGTCTTCCACAACAAAATCCTCAGTAACGTGTTTTTTCAGCAGTCTTCCCATGAAGATAGAAAAGTGTGTTTAGGCTGCCATAGCAAAAGTGTTAGCTACTTGAATACTGACTCTTACTCGCTAAGAGTAATTGCCTACTTTTCTACTAAGAGCCTTTCTGGAAGCTGTCCCCAAAACTATCGATGCACCTACACAGTGACTCCCCAGGAACCATTGGAATAATTCTGTGTACGTAGGCTGTACAAAGCTTTCTGTGAGAGCACTCTCCTCTCTCCTTCAACAGAGCGAGCTCTTTCCCTCAAGAAATTCTGGCTGTAGGATTTACTGGGTGTTACAGTTTGTTTATGGGTATAGACAATATGAGACATCCAGATTGGGTTAAGAAGCCTCTTGGATTGCTTTATATTCCTTAGGCAAAATTTGCTATTGATGCACATTGCTCCAGTTTGGTTGATTTGTTACACTCTGAGCTGGCCTGAAATTCTGTCTAGCGATAGGTTTCAGCAAAACATGACTTCAGTAGAGCTACACCGGTTCACACCAGCATAGACTTTCGGGAGAATCTGACCCCCTCTTCACAGCAAGAAGCCTGTGAAGTCTCACTGATGCTTTTTAGTAAACTGATACCCAGTTTTATTACAAATATGTTTGCTGTGATGTGGTGTGAAATTCAGAGCACTCTATAAGAGTTGTCAGTTATGTGGATTAACAGAACATGAGTAAGGAAGATTCTCTTCTGAATGAGAAAGGTAGTGTAGGAATTTTTTGTCATTTATAGAATTTCGCTTCAGTTTCAGTAGAGTGAAGGATCTGGAGCATGTACAAAACTGACCCCATCATGACTTGGTAATGATGGGACTATAATGCCACACTTCAATTCAGTGATATAACGCTTGGTATTAGAGAATTTCCACGTTTCAGAGTTATATAGCAGCACGAAAAATCTGAAAAGCTTAGCTATAAAAGATAGCAGCAGATCTAAGAAAACAAGGCATAAAGAAATAGAAGTTATATGCTGAAACACTAGTTTTAAATAGCATCTTTCAGCTTAAGAGTCAAAAGGTGGAAGCCAGAGGTTCTTAAAAAGACAAAAGGCCTCCCACATAATCACCCTTGCAATGGAAATGTTCATTGATTTTTTTCTAGTACAGCTGTTTCCTTCTTGATTTATATGTCGATGACTTTGTCTTCTACTTTTTGTACAAATTGAGCTCAGTAAGTGCCCTGGAAGGAACTACAGAAGAGTGTGTAACCTGGAGACGGGTGTGCAAGGCTCGCTGCTGACATCTGCTGGATGGAATTTCAGGTTTACTGGCAAAGGAAATTTTGTCTTGACTTGCTTCTTGGCTGCAGTGGAGTCAGGATATAAAATATTATGGTGGTGTAGAACAGAAGAATTCCTTTATGCACATACTAGGTCTAGCATATCCTTTGGATGTGCGTAGCAAGTTCCACCATTTCCACACTGACTGCTTTTCAGGCTGGAGCATGCAGAGGGACTGTATGCAAAAGTCACCAAATAAGTGCTCCTGGGTTTGTGATTGCCTGAATCCTACCCTTTGAATTTAGAAAAATTGCTTAGCATTATTTTCATACTGTTTTAAAAAATATTTGTGGGTATGCTTTGAGTTAGGTTACTTAGGCAGATAAGCTTGGAGTTGAACATGGAGTGTCCCTCTGGCATTGCATGCTGTAATGAGACAGATTTTAGGAAAAAGTAGCCCTATTTTTTTTTTTAAATCCAAAGAAATAGGAGTCAGATAAGATATCATAGCTTGATAGCCATCAGTGTACATTGCCAAATAAAATCAGATTTTGTCTTAAAGTGTTTCTGTAAAGGCCAGTCAATAAGTATGTGCAGAACTTGGGTCATGGTACAATGACATTAGACAGGGTTCAGAGAAGTAGGCATACAGACAGCGTAGCTTTTTGAGGTGCAGTCATTCAGCCACACTAGAGTAGCATGTTGCACTAACCATTCCAAATCCAGTTATTTCCTCTAGTATACTAAAATATTAATGGCACATTGCTGAGGATAGAATTACTTCATCATATGACTTCCCAGTTTTATAGTCCAAGACAGGGAATGTGTGGATATACAGCAAGTGTACATTCTGGAGTTCCAAACATTTCAGTCACTCTGAATATGAAGGACTGTCTTTTCCCATCTCAGGACTGCAGAGCATGTTCAAACTACAAATACATTGAAGTGCATTTCCAAAAGTACTTAAAATCCTTGAAATCTATTGTTAAGGTCAAGATTTTTAGTGTATATTAATCAAACATATCTATTAGGCTGGAAAGAAAATGGCTTATTGGATTTTTCATGTTTCAAGGAGTGTCTCTCCCTCTTGAACACCAGCACTTATTTCTGTCCCTCTTTAGACAAGAGTGGACAATGACATATTTTTCTAATCTCTCTCCACTGAGCACTCAGGGCAATAAAATGGAATTCTCCATTTCAAGTATCTGTGGATTCAGTTCCTTTTTTTTTTTGACCTGATACGAATGATGTCTTCAGATGGTTTTATAATGATACCATTAAGCATACCAAATGAAACTTGTACTTAATCAGTCTACCTAGGACTGCATCTGACTTTTTCCAGGTATGTCCTCTTTTTCTACCTAGATATTTTGTCCAGGAAAAATTGAGGTAATATGTGATGCCTGTTTAGGACTCTGATGAGCTGATCAAGGCCATTTACAGATGTATCTATTGCATATGGTCAGATCTGTTCTATGGTATACGAACAATGGATCCCATGCATTTGGGATGCATGGGATCTAATGTGTGTGCACTGAATAGATGATCTGTGTGAGCACAGTAAATCCAATTCACTCTGAACTTACTGTATGTGTATAAATCAAGGACGCATCCCAGACACATTAGTCTCACTGCATTTCATTTTGTCTGGGAAAACCTGGACAGAAATATGGTAGCCCTAAGCTTCCCACATTCCACACTCCACACACACACGTAATAGGTTCATGTCTTGAACCCGTAGTCTCTCTTGGGCTTTCCATTATTGTTGATACAACACATAAATCTCAGGTTAAGTGTTCTCCTGACTTTGCAGTTATTTGCAATTTTCCTATAGGCCCAACAGTCTTTAAATCCTTCTGAGTCACTTATTAGACTTTTAGGTGGGAAATAACAGATGACCCTTGATTTAGCTCTGAGGATGATTCAGTAGAAATCTCTTCTCTGTGTAATGCCCTGGTATCTGACAAACCACTCCAAGTGATTTTTGCAGACGTGGGCATTGTTCTCTTTGTTTAGTGTTCTCTGTTTTTTTCTTAGCCAGGTTGCTTTGGTATTTATTAATTGAGAGTTGTAAGTAATTCAGTTAATCTAACACTTGATCAGCAATTTCAAATCAGCATTTGAGAGGGAACATGCCCTAAGGCAGTTGTTATTTATTCTGTTCAGGTAATTCCTTTCTGGGCTGTTGAAACAGCATGTTTTCTGTAACAGTGAGGCTACCCAACTTAGGAAAGGAGTTTGCAGAAGTCTGCCTTTCCGTTTCTTTAAAAGTTTAGCTAAGTAGACTGCTTAGTGTGATAATGATAATCAAGTGTTAAGATGGGCAGATAGCAGCATAATTACGAATAGGCAACACTGCAATATAAAGTCCAGGCATCTGGTAAGGATTAGATTTGCTGGTTATACAAAATCATGAAGATACAAACCATTTTGACAGATCTGATAGGGAGAAGAATGATGAATACATTACCATTTAAGCTGCCCTTGTAGCACTGAGAAATCCTGTAGTGCTTTCCATTTAAAATATTTCAACATCAAAAGCTAAACATTTGGCTCTCAGGGAAAAGTTCTCATATTTACATGTATCACCCATTGCTAAATTCTCCCTTAAGTATTTTAATTATTTTATTCCTCTGTGGAGGAAATATCGACTATACTGCTCGCATTTGGATTTTAGGAAATTTCTTTTCTCCATTCAGAGTTTTGGAGTATGAGTAAGTCTGACTTGGTATTCCAAAAAAGTCCAATAGTCATGAAGCTCCATAGTCGAGTTGCTTCTGGGCAGCCCATGAGGAAGAAGTTAGAATAATCTTGCTGAAATATGAAAGACTGAGCACTGTGATATAAATATAAAAGCACTGTGATAATTCAGGGGCTAGCATATACAAGCCACATTTGTAGTTAATAAACAACCAAGCTTTAATCACTGCAAGTAGATTGCTCCCTTTACACCTATAAAAAAGTGCTTTGAAAGTTAAGCAGCACAGGCACTTAGTGAAAATTCTGACATTACCAAAGTTATACCTCGTCATGTTTATCAACAAGGTAAAGCCATAACACAAGCCTCCGTTCTCCCTTTTCTTCCTCCTCCCAAGAACAACAACCTGCACACTACCAAAGCATTAAGCTCTATTTAGTGAATTGTTAGAGCAGGTTTTTCCTGGACCTAATAAGGCAAGTGTCTGCAGCTCCAGAGTAAAGTGGGAAACTGAAGAAAGCTTTGAATTTCAAACATCTTTCAGTGAGGAATTAGTTTTAAAAGACATACAACAATAAGCCATGAAATAAGACCAGACACCATAATTCAGGGATAGAATATGCTATGAAACTGGCAGGCATCCAGGCCAGAGCCAGGTGCCTGTTTTGGATTAGATTCAAGTGGCCTTAGGCCACCTACAGAGCTTTCAGGTAAAATCTGGAAGCCGCTCACCTCAATATGCCCTACCTTACTTCTATTTCAGGTACTTGTGAAGGATTCCCAGATGGCTGGCCCTCATCCAAAACAATATGCTTTCAGATCACATTGTCTCTATATTGTGATGAGGAAGGTTTCAGAAAAATTGTATCTGGAAAACAGAGACTTAATAAACTGCCCATTTTCCTCAGTTTGCAATGAGAAAATTTTACATATGAGAACAGCATTTATGTCTTGCTGCTCTTGACAGCCTTAGTGTGTGATTGCAAATGAGCAAGACACAAGTGTATATATACAATCAAAGGGATGGATAAGGTAGATCATGAAAAAAAAAAGATCTTGCAGGTTAGACTATTAGAGGTCATAAAAAATAAAAGTACTTTGTCAATCTAATTCATATTTTACCTGTCACATTTTTTTGTTTACTTTTAATTCCATTTTATTCTGGATCATGAAAATAGGCCAAGGTAACTCAAGCTGTAGACTTTAGTGTGTAGACTTCTGACTGCAAATAATTTTTGCTTGACCGTGGCTAAGTCCTAGACATGTGATGCCTTCCATAGTCCTCTGAAAGATCCTGTGCATATCCCAATACACACCATGCAGTGTGTGACTCCAGTTTCATACCATGAGGGCAGCAGGCAGTGCTAGCTGGCCTGGCAGAGCTGGAGTCAGCACATTTCTTCCTGCTAGATGCAACTCAGTAAAATTATCCTGCGAGCATGGATAAAAAATAATCAGGTTACCCTCAAATAGAGGAATCAGTTTCAGTTTCTGGTTATGAAGCTGTAGCACAATGTTGCAGTGTCTGCGTTGCCAAGAAGGTTTAAAACTCATTTAAATTCAAGCTAAAAAACCCCTGCTCTCATTAAAAGTAAAATGATTGAAAAGGCCATGAAATCACTTTTATTAATGTTACACTCTTAAAGAGTTCATCCATAGAGCAAAACAACAGCACTTTCACAGTATTTGGTATTTCTTAAAGGAGAGGAAGGGAAGGATTTTGATTATAAGGCACCTCCCAGCAAACATGAGCATAGCTAGCATTAGTCTCTTACATAAGGGTTTGCTGATTAAAGCTTCAACCTTCATGACTCCGATTTTCATGAATATTCTGTTCTACATTTCTTTTATTGTAACATGCCTAAAAATCACTTCTGTAACTCTCCCAGCTACCTTTACATTCTTGCCCCACTAGAGCGCTTGTCTTAATATGCCGGTTCAGAATTGCCGCCATAAGGTCCAACTGTACCCTTATTGAATTCAGCTGAAGAGGGGCTGTTAATTTCAATGTTACAGGCATACAGCCTAAAATGATTTCATTCCTTTTTCTTCCCAACATCCAGCTCTATTGAAAATAGACAAAAATCAAACACTTTCCACTCACTACGCACACACAGTAAGATATTATTAAATGTTGTCACAGCAACCGGTGCAACACTGAGTTTGTAAAACAACTGTTTGACTCCTCAACATGCTGAAATCACTTTGGAAATCAACACCACAGTCAAGGAATAGTTTTGTTTGCAAATTAGGAATGCAAAGAAGGCTGTGGTAAATTAAAAACTGTAAGCTGAGCTCTTGGGATAGGGACCAATTTTCTGTTCTGTGTGTGTTCACCACCTAGCTCAAGGGGTCCTATACAACTACTGCTTCCATATTCTTCATCTGTTATCATCATCTTTTGGCAAGAAAAATAGTGGTAAAAATACTCTTCTTTGCAGAAAATAAAAGGTAAGTCATGAAGGCCTTGTTTTGCTGGTGAAAGAGTATAAAGCAAGTTAAATATTGAGAGTTAATACCCTTATACAAAGCTGTGAAATGATTGCTTGCTGCCATTGTGGTGCAAAATAGCTTACAAGAAATGACAATCTGGTCCTCAAAAAATACAGCTTTCCGATGTCTAACACAAACCCCACTCTTGTTATGGTACAAGAGTTTGAAGTCTTTCAGTACACAGCAAATAGAATATCTATGCAGATTCATTAGACAACGTCTTCTTTGTATAGTATTGTATGGTGCTGTAAGCCCTTTCTTATAGAAGCAAATATGGAACAGCTCCATAATTCTGTGGGAGACATTTTCCTGTTTGATTGCCAAGCTGTAGTTAAAATTCCCACTGAGACGTCCATTTTGAGTAAGAAAGAAATGAAGGTGGTGGGTCTGGGCAGACAACTATAAAGGGAAGATGAACACACACTGAACCACCTAATTTTCATAGGAAATGGGATGATACTTAATTGAAAATGGTAAAACAAAGTATTTCTGGGTACACTGCAACTGTTACACAGCAGGGACTGAAAAGGCTCCTGAACTTCTTTGCAATCTGTGTTCCCAGCAAGAAGGCTGAAGTAAGAAAGGCTTACTGATGTGAAGGGGGGGGGAAGTTTTTAATAGAGGAATCCCAGGGGCCAGCCAAAGAAGCATTATCTTGTATTAAAAAAATCTGCAAATAATGAAATTCAGAGGAGAGACAAGCCAATTTTCTTCTTTGCTTGGCCCATGACATTAGTAGCAAATAAAAGAAGAAACACATGTAAAAAGGACTGGAGACTAAATCTTCCCAGCAACATTCTTCTCAGGGTATATTGTTCAAAAGAGTACAAGGGTTCATGTTCAGAAATGCTGAGCAGGTTCAGTTCCTCTTGATCTCAACTGGAGCTGTGAATTCTTGGTACTTTGGAAAATTAAGTCCCCAGAGTGCACTTAAATTTTCATCCCAGAACTCAGACTCCCACCCTGAAACTAACTGGCTACAAGCAGGAAAATTGTCATCAGAGATCTTATCTTACAAAGCAACACAAACTGATGCTAGCACTTGTAGGAACAAGTCACATCAGCAGAAGTTACCTTTCCAGTCCAGAAATAAAAAGAAAAAGCAAAACAATATGTCAGGCTTGGGTGAGATGAAGGGGCACTACTAGGAGCAGGGGAGAAAAAAACAACTTTTAGCTTCTATTGGATGAAACAAGTATGTTTTGTTTACAGAGATGAAAAGAAGAACCAATAAGAAGTGAATGAGGTACCATTTCATCCCAATGCCATTTGTTTTGGGGGTGGAGTAACCTCAGACATTCCTATCATGGAAGACAGAGGCTGAAACTTCCATATGGATTTTCTTTCTTGGCCTGGTTTATCCTTTTCTGGGGTGCAGATGCTGGCTGACTGTAACAGAGACTGGGCTTTCCTTCCTGCACGTGATGCCAAAGTATGTCTGAAACCAATACTAGTGTCTTAGAAATAATTTGCAGGGGTTTTAAATATGTCTTTGCGACTCCGTAGGCTACACAGTGTTCCGGGAGTAGTGCAAATCAGTATTTATAAAAAGCATTTTCAAAGTGGATCTTTGAACCTGCTGGACTGCACAGTTTCTCCCGTGCCATTTTTGATCCATTGTATAAATACAAATTTTGGCACGTGCACAACAGTATAAACTGCATAATTGTTTTTATTAGAGTTCTGCGCGTTTGGAGGTACCTGTGCTTTAATTACACTTGGCAAGTTTCCAGGAAAACTCTTCTAAAATGTAGTGCTTGCAAAGCCTCAGTCGGGCCACCCACAATGACAGCTTTTATTTTTCTTTTATTAGTGATGGACATTTTCATTTAATTTTGGTCTGGGTGTGTGACAGAGCCCCCATGTACTGAGCTGCAGCTTCCCTCTTGTTCACTTTTCAGCCACAGAGTGTGTCGGGACACCGTGGCAGCAGCTTGTGACATTTGGATCCAAGCCAAATGAACGCTATTTGCGGAGTTTTTAGGTTGTCTTTCTTGCTTCCTTGGTCTCCCCTCCCCCTTTTAAAAATTGCTGGTGACACCAGAAATGCAAGTCAGTTAATCTCTTCTAAAATCTAAGCATTAGCCTACAGCACTGACTGCAAGAGAAATGCAGAACATTGCTCTGTGAAGTTTCTGTATGTCAGCCGTAAGCATCCAGCATGGAGGTGGGTTTAGTTCCGCTCCTGAGCCCAAATCTCTAGTGTCGCAGGATAGAGCAAGTACAATGGTAACAAGTCAGCAGGATAGCTGGAACTTCATACTCCATGCCAGAAAGTAGGATGTCCAGCTAGCACAAATAAATGTGTAGAACTAATCAAATTAGGATGGACATGCTGTGCAATACAGAGAAATGCATGTAAGCAGAAAATTGTGTTTAATATTTGTAATCAAAAGCATTTATTTGGGACTATAACAGTGCAGTGCTACGTGCAAATTGGGTGAGGAAAAAATGTAAACATTGTTTCTTTGATTTCGCTGGGAGTTAGGGTACAGCAGGAATGCTGGATCAAGCTCCTTTTCCAGTGGCTGTGATTAAAAAGCTATGTGAAATGAATTTAGGGGCTTATTGACAGAAAATATTACTGTAAATGGTGGTGAAAACCTATTCCACAGAGATTACTCTTTATTGCATGGAGTTTGCCAGAATTTATAGGATGCAAACTGAAAACTGTGGGTTTAGAGACCATTTGAGGACATAACTTCAGTCCTAACACCACATTTTGAGGCTTCTGCAGAAAGCAGAATTTAATACAGAAACTGGTGAGACAGTGGAATTTTATTCTGTGAACTTTCAGGCCCTTAAGGAACAGGAATTAATGGAGGAACCACACTAAGTGAACCAGTAGATGTTTTTGTTACTTATGCAGTTTCCATGTGAGCTGAAATATAGTTACCTATAAACAGAATAGCCAGTGACATGGTATAGCCCATGCCATGTGTCACTGAAGAATGCAATTAGCCATCATGCAAAAGCAACTTTATTACAGTGGCTCATATTATAAACTGAACACTGGTTAGAAATGCAGAAATAATGCTTTTGGGAACACGCTAGACTTGCATTTTCCATTCCTGAGAATACTGTACTCAGCTTCAGATTTCACAGAAGTAAACAAAGAAGTCCTCATCGTTTCTTTTTATGAGAGTAGCCTTTTAAAATTTGGGGAGAGGGGAAAGGATACGGTGTAGGAGTGGATCTGCTGTTAGCAGGCATTACAATACTGTCTGGTACTTTATAAACCTACTCTGTGGAAGACCAAGTGCTAATGCTGTTCCAGCTGGAGGGGAGGCTGACCAGTGTCCTCAGACCATCAGTCTGTTAGGATGTGTCATGTTCCAGCTGTGCCCCCGTGCCATACCTGAGGTGCTCCCTGTGGCAGGGAGGTAGGCCATGAACTCTCTTTGTTTACAATCTCCTTTCTGCACAAGGGATCTTTCTGGCAGGAAGGATACAGTAGACTATCTTCTCAGGTTCTGTAACTCAGCCAGATAGATCATTTATGCCAGCTGAAAGGATCTGGCCTCTTCCTAAACTGTATGGTATTGAGTGGGTTTAGATAATGTACAAATAGCCATGCAAATGTAATTTGATACCAGATGACTACGTCCCTGCAACTACGCTTAAGCTACATGAACCTTTCCACAAGTTCATTTTTGAGTTGCTTATATTTTGTTCAACTAGAGGTTTTGTCCTGCTACAACTGAGTAGCAGTTGCTGAACTCTTTAGACAAATTATATAAATTCACAAAATGCCTTGAGATTATTGAATGAATAATATAATGGGAAAGAAAAGCCTCCTTAGCAGTTGTGGTATGTATGGAGCATAACCAGCTTTGGAGCATAACTTCACTTTGGAGCCTCTTCAACTCGGGACAAAGATGAACTTGATGGGTTTTGAAAACTACCAGCTCATTCTAAAGAGGGTCATTTTCATTTGTAAAGAGGTTTCCATGAAGACTTCTCCACAAAGAGTTTCACCCAGCGTGTGGTTGATCACCAGTGACTATAAATGAAGGCAAAGGGCTTCTGTGCTTCACAAGAGTGAAACATCTTCATGAGGATAAACACAAAGAGAGCATAAAGTTTGAGCTGGAAGAATCCTATGGAGTACTTACGTGTATCCTGAGTAACCCAACAACTATGTCCTTCAGTAAGAAACAGTCACAGAAATGGTCAAGTAGGAATGGACAGTTGCAGAAACTGAGTGCCAAGTTAGCAAAAAACATATCTGCTCCGATTCTACTATGCGTATTCACTCAATACGATGTGACTGCCTGATTGAAACAAGCCCTCACTGCACCATTTTTCCATTGGAAGTACTCTGCTTCCAGTCATCCAATCATATACAATTCAAATATGGTATAAATTATTCAAATTAATTTCTAATACAAACATATCTGGAAAAATAAACTAGGTTGACAGAGGAAGAGGTGAAAGCTATCAGACAACAGACTTCTGTGAATCATTCACTCATCTCAGTGGTCACGAATGTCTCGCATGATAAAGAATTTGCTCTAACAAAGACGGCCAAACAAACATGATGGCATTTTAATTCAGGGCTTATTTCTTCTGCATGCCTGTCAGTCATGTTACCGATAATGTGAGTTCTGTGTGGGGCTAGACTCTATCACAAAGGCCATGACAGCATAGTTCTTGGCGAAAAAAGTCTAGAGAAATTCACGAGAAAAGAGGGATTTAGAATTAGAAAGAATGGAGTTATTAAAAATAATAATCTATTTTCTCTGATAAGCTAGCAAGTGGAAACAAGAACATCCATCTAGACACCAAGACGATCGACACTTTGCATGCAGGTGTGATCTGTCTAGAGTGGGTGGATAAGAAGCCCTGGTGAAACTCAGGCTATGCTCTTGCGAGCCTCAGTGTGGTAATGAAAGTGAAGCAGTAACTCACTGCTGGTATAGAGTAGCAAACCCCTACTTTCCCTTGCAGATACAAGAGAAATCCTGACTTGCTGAGTCATGGTACATAAATGATCTCTTTACGCTGGAGATCCCTCCCCAAGAAGGGTATGATTATCTGTAGTGCAATGCTGCTTCAGGGTGACAAGTTTCTACTGGGTCTCCACACTTTCTTGTATTCACCAGTAATGGAGGAGTTTCTCGTGTAGGTGGAACACAATTACAACAGGTGGATACAAACAAGTAGGGGAAGAAAAAGACCTACTGAAAACATGTTAAAACTGATGAGCATAAAAAAGTGATAGGAGCATCCAACCTGACAGCTTAGGGAGAATAGAGATGAGCCCAATAACAGACTGTAATATGGTAATAATTATCTCTGAAGGAATATATGCTTGCTGGTCATCTGAGGTGGGAATTGCTAGGGAGTGGGGGGAGGAAAAAAACCCTCTGACTGCATTGTTTACTACACTGCTGACTGTGGAGCTTTATTTCTCTAACGTTTTGCATGGTAACTATGTTTGCACATGGTAACGAGCTGCCTGCAGGATTCTCTGATGTTTATGACCATCACTGCTGGGATCTTGATTGACTCAGGGAGCAAAGTATGATGTTGTCTGAGCATGTTAACTGATCAATGTTGCTGCCTACAGGCCAAGAAAGGTTGGGGTCCCCTGCCTAATGCCAACTCAAATTTGGACACATGTCATTTATAGTCATGCAAAGCAGTGTCACATTTTTTTCTTCTTCTTTGATCATACTCAAGAAATATAAATCCCCAGGGTGAGATCTTAACTCCACAGAAATCAAGAGCAAAACTCCCTTCAGTGGTGCTAGGTTTACGGTGAGAGCTGTCTTTTGCTTTCTTAAACAATTCTTGTAATTGCTAGAGAACTGTATTTATTTCCCTCCCCTCACAGCAAATAAAATGTCAGTCTTCACAGTCAGGTAGTCTACTGAAAACAGTCAAGTCTGTCTGTTCAGGGTGTTCAGGGCTGATAATAAAATTACAGCCCAATAATTTTATATTTTTCTCCTATTATCTGCAATGCACAGCATGTTTTATGTGTTCTGCTCCACTGGGACCACAGTAAACCTGTAGCCAGCTATTTCATTTGAATATACTCAGTGGGAGGTGACAGGTGCACTATTACAAAAAGATCTCGAAACTTTATCATAATATATTCAGGAAGGTGATAATGTAAAACCCACTGGGAAATAGAGAGAGGTGAAGGAGAAATTCCACACCTGGGAACTTATTTAATGTTTAAAGACAGGAAATGCTTTAGAAGGGAAAATATCTCTGATCTGTCTAATCCGCTGCCCCAAACTAGTTACCACAAAACCCCTGGTGAAGGAGGTAGATAGAGGAGATGACCTCCAGCTCACCCCGGCTTCCATTGTGCTCTCCAGCTTGTGTGCCAACTGGAGCAGCAAGACACCTTAGATTGACACAGCTACCATTTATTTTCATGGTGTGACCCTGAGACAAGGCAGATTTTGAGTGAGATTGGACTGAGACACATACTGGAAAGCTCTCTAGCACAGAAGGGAGATCATGAGGTGAGGGACACTTCTCCAAGTACAGCCAAAAGCATCAGAAACAAGTTCTGTATTGAGTTCCAGCCTGGACCAGTCCCATTCACTTCCATACTTCAGTTTCCTTTCAGATTATTTAGATCTTTGATCCTTTACTGAAGTTTTCTGTAGAAGGGAAAGTGTAACCTAATAGCATAGACTAGATTAGTCGAGACCAGATCCTGGTGCTGCATTTGGCTCAATACGTGTAGCCACTGTGTGAAAGTCAGCTCCTTTATGGACATCAGTGTTCAATAATCGGTAACTGGTCATGGCTATCGCAGCTGTATTTTCTTCCCAGGCAACCTAATCTTCGTTTGATTTTCTTTGATTTGTTTGTTTGTTTGTCCTCCCATGAAGCTACCTTGAAAACTAATAGAAAATAACAGCATATTCTCTCCAAGTGAATGGTGCTTTGGAAGCCGAATGACTGATACTGGACTCTACTCCTTCTCCCAGCATCGTCACGAAAACTCGGGTTCTTTTGATTAAGCGCTGTGGGTCGGCCCCCCATTTTTGCACCCCCCCTACCCCAGCGAAGGTCCCCCCCATCTCTTTGCAGATCGCCACAGGTGTGCTAGCACTGGCGCTGCCCTTGCTCAGCCCGGCCGCTTCCTCGCTTCCCCCGGGGTCTGCGGAGGGCCGCAAGCCACCCCCTTTCCCAGGTACCTCCCCGCCTGCGCCCGCGAGTCCCGGCCCCGGCCCCGGCCCCGGCCCCGGCCCGGCCCCGCCGCCTCCCCATTGGTCCCGCCCGCTCCGCTCCGCGTCGCCCCCCGGGCGGCGGCCGCGCCGAGACGCGGCGCCGGAGGCAGCGCTGCCCCGCGGCGGCGGCGGCGGCGGCGGCGGCGGCAGCTTAAAGCGTGCGCGCCGGCGGTGGCGGCGAGGGCGCGCTCACCTGGGCGCCGCTCCATGGGCTCCGCCGCCGCGCACGGCGGGGGCGCGGCGCTGCGAGCCGGCCGCCGGAGCTGCTGCGGGGCAGAGCCCAGGTGACCATGCGGGGGATCCGGGCTCGCCCGCCGCACGCTTCGGGGAGCAGGTAGCACACCAGGTGCACGGCGGAACATGGACTGTCTCCTGCTTGTCGTCTGGACTTTACCTGTTGCGATTCTCAGCGGCAGCTCCATGCAATTCCCGACTCTCCCGTGGCTTGGAAGCACTGTAAAGGCAGGTCGAGAGCACTTTCTTTTGCAGTCGCCTAGTGTACTTTCATACCAGGTTACTGCACAGTTTCTGGTGCCTTGTCTTTCTGCCTCCCCTTGTCAAGTAAATCTCGCCCAATACTCCTTTTCTCTCTTTTTTTTTTTTTTTTCTCTTGCAGACCCTTCAGCTGTGCTGCCTCTGTTGCATGTCTCATGCAGCAACTTTAACCAGTGACAGCATCAATGAATTGAATCATGGTTTGTATAGCTCTTTCTGTGTCTGTGTATATGAACATTTGCATGGATGCTTTTTTTGGTGGACTGAGCATTTAAAGGGAAGAAGCCACAGTGTTCGGGGAACATAAAGTGAAAGCAAGTTGGCTGCTGTACAATAGCTAACCATGGGCAGAGATTAACCTGTTAAGCCCTGTGTGCAAAAGCTAAAAGGAACAATATGTAACAGCAAAGCAAATGAATGAGATGGTAAATACATCCACGTTTACATGTGCAATTAGAAAGATGAATGTATATGTAGCCACAACAACAAAACCTCATGTGTCTGTTATGGAAGCAATGAGACAAAAGTAATGAAAAGCTTTGGGTGGGAGAGCAGAAGCAGCTGTGCAATGCAAACTAAGGGAAAACAAACCTGGAGAGAAAGGACTCGTGTGAGTGAGAGCTCAGGAGCTGTTTGTTCTGAGGTTGCAGACTAACACTTAGATGCTGATGACTTTGGGAAGTTTGAAGTGCAGTATATGCTTTTTATTGGGTGCGAGTGGAAACAAAGTACAATAGAGAACCACACCAGGGTGCAGAAAGGAAAACCCTCTTGCACCCTATCGTCTGCTCACTGGGGGATTCCCTCTCTCCAGCAGCTGCTTGCATTTTTTGGCTGCCAGCCTGCTTAGCGTCCTCAACTTCTGCCGTTGATTAACACCGCTCGAGGAAAGTGAAAGTTCTTGATGTATTGTTTCCACTGTCTAAGGAAAAACAACCTATCACTGGTTATGTTTTCAGCTTAATGTGTGTCCAGTAATGTCTATTCAGGCGAAGAGATGCATAGTTTTCGCAACATCTGTTACAACACAAGAAGGAGGGGGGTTTCTTCTTTTTTAACGGTGTTATTTCAATTTAGGAAATGAATTGTTTTACTGTTAAATGCATGGACATCTTCAAGTATTCACAGAGAAATACAGCTCAAAAATGAAACGGGGTTGGGAAGCAGTTTATTCAGCATAATTACTCATAGAACCAGGAATAGGTGCAAAGGTCCTAGTTCAGCAAACAGCTAAAATTCAGACCCAGCTTCCAGGATGCAAGTAATCCCTGTATGGCTAGATCAACAGCAACGGTAATGTACTTCAAGCTAGGTACCTGCTTATACAGCTAGCTGAATCACAGCCTCTATTTTTCCCTTTCTTAGGTGGTTGTGAGTAGATCTTAGTCTTCTCCTCACAAATAGTTTTGTAATTTTTCACGTATTTTATCAAAAACAATAAACTTCTTTGACATGCAATTAGCAATGGCTGACTAAAGGTTATTAGGTAGGATGTAATCTCTTTCTGGTGAAGGTCAGTTACAATTTGAAACCCAGTCTAATCAAGTCACTACAAAGAGATGAGGTCTCACTCAGTTAAGGCATTAATAAATTAATCCTTTAATCCATTTGAACAAGTGGTACAGTTCTACAAAGTCTCAGTCATGGTTACCCCTATGGTGATATAATATTTGCTGCATTCTTAGGGAAGGAAAAAAAACTCTCAAACCAGAGCGGCCTTCACATTTGACAGCAATTAATACAGGGGGAGGGGAAAATCTACAGATCTGCTGGTGATGACAAATGTCTTCAGAAGAGCGATTGTGGGAATGTTCACAGCTATGCTAGTTAGTCTGTACCTCTCAGTGGGGCAGAAAGGAAACAAACATAGTTTGAGAGCCTGTGTGACTTACAGGAGTGAATTTATCCAGTCAAGACTATACATACATAGCCTGCAGAGCTTTCGGGCCATTCCCTAAGTGAGGGAATGCTTCATGCCATAGTGAAAGCCTGATGCTTACAGTGTCAGAATGAAGCTTACCGTATTTGTCGGATACAAAAGCTGATGGCTAACTCTTTATCGTTACAGATTATGTATTTGTGACACCTGTCAAAGTGGATTCCAGTGGATCGTACATTTCACATGATGTTTTGCACAGTACTAGGAGAAAGAGATCAACGCAGAGTTCAAAGAGTTCCTTGCACTACAAATTTTCAGCATTTGGACAGGAACTTCACTTAGAACTTAAACCTTCAACCATTTTAAGCAACAGTTTTATTGTCCAGGTACTCGGGAAGGATGGAGTCTCAAATTCTCAGGAACATGAAATTGAGCAGTGTTTCTACCAGGGATTTATAAGGAATGATAGCACCTCTTCGGTAGCAATATCTACATGTGTAGGCTTGGTAAGTGTTTATTTAAAACAAATCAGCCTTAAAAGTATTCTCATACGTGGAATAGTAGCTGAAGGTATGTAATTCATATAATATTCAGGGTACTGTACACCATTTGGTGATTTTCCTAATACCACTAGTTGTTATTGCATTGAACAGAAGAGGTTTAGTTATAGCCAATGAACTGCATCACACCCTTTGTATTTTTGATCACAGTCTTTCAGGAAAAAAAACAGAGGACTGGCTGGTAGTCCTAGTAATTATCCCATAGCAATCTTCATTTGTTATATTTTGTGATAGTTTATACATTTTTGCTTGCTCTCAAGTAAATGCTCTTCCTGCCTTTGTGAACTACTATGAATAAAGGAAAAAAAAAAAATCAATCCATAAGCTTGTGAGAAAAAAATATTATACCTAGGTTTGTCAACTGCTTTAAGGAAGGGTGAATTTCCTAGCTCAGCAGGAGTTACGAACCATTTTCCCTTCGTTTTCTTTGACAATTCCAGCCTTATTTGGGTTTATAAATCTTGATTAGTTGATCTCTTATGAATGTGTTAAATATTATCGTTGCATATTTTCCATTTATGGCTGTCATCCAAGTTCATGAAAAATTATTTCTCACAAATGATTTTTTCAAAATACATTTGACAGTGCTCATTGCCTGCAGAGAATTCTTTACTGATGTAATTCAGAAGAACCATCTACTGAATTAATAGTTATTGATGTTTTTTAGGCTTAAGCCTTTGCACTTGCAAAGCAATCTCCTATGGATGCAGATTAAAGCAGTGACATTTAAGTGTTAGGTATATGAAGGTATCTGTATGCTTTGTGGTTGACTAAGGTCCAGAGGATATGTTGGGTCACCCTCTAGAAATCTGTATTGCAAAGGTACTTGTCCATAAGGGCTATTCAATTGTGTGGCGGGACCAAAAAAAGAGCACTTGAGACACCCAGTGTTTCCTTTGAAATAGTAATCAGTGACTTGAGAAGAGGGTGGCTCATGAGGAAGAGCTGTTGAATACTGATAACTGGTTGAAGTAGTCTGGATTATATTTTGAATGCTCTGCTTTTTTTTTCTCACCAAGTTAGAGGAATTAGTATCATATAGTTCATTGGAATAGTTGCAAACGTGACTTTGGAGCAGGTGCCAGGAATGGGAATGAAGCTTTCTTTTGTTTTTTAAGTTGTGTTTGTAGTGCTGAACTGTTAATATCGGATGTGCTTAGTTGTTTCTGTGGAAGCTTCATTTTCACAACTGCTAGCTTTTACCATATTTATTCAGAAAAAGACCTGGTTTCACTTATTGCAGTGTTTGTCTTTTTCCTCTAAGAGAAGTGCTCTACCTACACACAACAGTTACAGTTTGGGTGATCTCCCCTGTTTGGTCATGTTTTGTTTTTTAACATGCTTTATGAGCTAAGTGAAGCTGGGCTTGTCAAGTCTTGTCTGGAGAAGGAAGGTTCAAGTCTGCCTCAGGTCACAGAGAAACAGAATGTGGTGATCTTAACTGAGACTGAAATGGATCTTTTACCACTGTCTCGACATAGAGATTGTTATGACTGGTAAGCTTCACTTAGAAAAGGTCGAGAAACTGATCAAAAGAGAATAAATACTGTGGCATGAACAAATTTATTATGGCAGCACGTTTTTCAGTACCTAGATTATCACCAATTAGAATCTCTCTCTTTCTTTAATCAGTTTCAAGGTTCAATAGATTTCATGTTAAATTGTTTTTTTTAAACTGGTAAATGAAGTAAACCTTTACTTATAATAATCTCCTGCAGAGTAGGTATCACAAATAAAGTATAATTGTTCCTTTCTCCCTATCCATTTATTAATTTCAGTGCACCTAATGAATCCCAGGCAAATTATCAACAGGATTCTTAGTCACTCAGTTTGCAAGGCTGCCTTAAAAATGTGTCGTCAGCTGTCTGTAATGACAACCACGTCATTTTTTACTGTGATCCAAATTCAGTAATCATATGTTAAGTCTGGACGCTGTGCTCTGATCAAGAGAACCTTGTGAATAGCTTCTATATCCTATTTGCACCAACTACTTTTGTCACTTGGTTGCCCTTCTTTCCTATTTGCTTTGTTCACTGCAATTAAACCGAAAGTGGTGTTTCTTCTATATGGTTGGTAGCACTAATCTTTCCATTGTTCCTTTCATTAGCAATAGCTTCTCTACAATAAAACTGCAGTGACCCATTCTTTCAAGCCTGGAACACCACAATGTGATTTGGAAGCAACTGCGTTTCAATAGACTACAGGGACTCTTTGATCTAATTTTTTGGATGACCTAGAGTATTCAGTCATTCAGCTGTCTGTTATCTGCCATTGCCTGCAGAGTAGACTTTTGAGAGACTCTATATGAAATGGTTTGTTAGGCAGGATGACCTTAACTTAACACTGGAAAGGAGCAAGAATTTGTTGCTTTGGTATAGATCTATTAAGAGATAGGTGTATCTTACTCCTGTTTTAATAGCTTAGTTGGCAGTAAGGCCCCACATTTTTATGCTGATGTGTTGATTTGAGACCAAATGTTTCCATCAGTCAACACACTTCTTGATGTGTCAGAAGGCAAAACTGGATCTATGCTCTTTATCTGAATAAGTACTCTAATACATAAGTTAGCATTTTAGGAGAATATGTACAAGTTTACTATGAGTACTGTCTCTTGCCTTTTCATCATCAAAGTGTTTAGGTGCTTTGATTTTCAACCGGAAACTTGCTTTCTTCTGTCTTCTGCCCTTTCCTGCTTCAGTCAGCATCCTTTACTTGCTGGAGTATCTGTTATGCAGCAAGAAAGCTGTGATTTTTTTTTTTTTTTTTTTTTAATTAAATTAACTTATATGCAAGAAATCTTGTTTAGATCTTCCTAAGTGTCTGTTTCACCATCAGGCATTGAGTAGCAGCATCATACTTACTTAGCGATAAAAGAGTACAACAGATTTATTAAAATTCAGGCTTATGTTGTACATCATACAGATTTGCTAAGTCATTTTATCAAAAATGCTGAAAAGATGGATGTACTTTGTACACCTTCACAAAAAATGTCTTCTGGACGGTCTGTGGAGAATATGATACATTCTCTCCAAAGAAGTTGTGATAATTTTTTTCATTTTCATATATTTTGTTAATATATTCTCACTCTCAGAGGCAGGGTTTTTTAACTCTTACAACTTTGCGTCAATGAGTTCATTTACATTAGTAAATAAAAAACTAGTTTTCCTCTTTGGCTTCATCTTAATGTGGCCTGAATAGAAATTAATGCGAAATTTTCAACTCCTTTCTCCACTGATATTCATTATTGCTTTTATTAAAACTCTTGACTTCTTGGAGTTTCCTTCAATCCCTTGTGCTCTCCCAATTGATATATCCAGGCCACTGGTTCATCTTGCTGCTTCATCCTCTGCTTACGTTCTCCAATTCAAGCTGTTCATTCTTCCCAAATTCAGGTTTTTTTTCCAAACTCCTGACTTGAGTTAATTCTTACTTATTCTAATTATATGTTTTTACTACCACTATTATTTAGTAACATATTATTACTTATAATTGCCTTTAGCTATCTAATTGGGAGGCAGACTATGCCAAATCCACAGAATGCAGGGGTTTTTCTGAAGGAGATGGCGCTGGCCACGGTTAGAATAAGAAATCGTTTTTAGGACTTACTCAGTGTGGCCGTATCTGTATTCCTACCTCATTCCTCTTGCGTCCTTGCCCATTCTCATCCACATGTTGTGCTATCTCATCTGCATTAGAAACAGGTATCTATTGTAGGTTCACCATCTCTAATTCCACTTTCATGATGACGTTGTCTCTAAAAGCCTTACTGCTGTCTTCCTAGTCTGTGTATAAGCTGTGTGTTTGTCTCTATATGCTAGTTTTTGTCTCCTTTCTGTCGCCTTATGTTAGGTCTAGGTATACAAAATCTGTTGTATAAAGCGAGTTGTTTGCAGTCACACAGTAAATCAGGGCAGAATACAAGAGAACCCCAGAGCTGTTAGTAGTCCAGTTGTGTTCTAGAGACATTCTTAAAAGTAATTTATAACTGCATTTAGGAGCAGAAGTCACATTCCCCTTGTGAACAAGAACTCTCTCTTACAAAGTCAAACAAGTTTACACTATAGTCCAATACACAACATAGAAAATAGTGAACATAATGAATGAGTAGTTTATTGTATAGCATTTGTGGGGACGTTGCTGTGATTTGGTGGAGGAGACATGTGAGGGTATATAGCAAGTACAAAACATGTGCACCCAGAGGAAAGAAACATACGTACAACATAAAGGAGCCCTCCTGCCATTACATCGCAGAGGAGACATGCATGTGTATTTTGGGTCAGAGAGAAAATCAGTACAGTTCAGTGGAACGGTTCAGGTCCTTCAGAACTATATGATACACAGTTTTATTGTTCAGGCCAAATTCAGCCCTAAGCAAACACACTAGCATGGAGGCCTGAGAGGCTGCACCTGCTTACACTAGAGGTGAATATATCCCTTTTATTTATGTACCTCGATTAGAAGAGTGGAGTCGGCTTCATGCACTAGCTAGTGCCCTCCTTTGTTTTTGGTAAGATGTGATTGAATCTTTCATTATAAGGGGCCTCTTTCTCTTGTCTCAAGTTCTGTTATGTTTGTTAGTGTCTAGTCAAGGGAAGAGAAAGAGGAGGAAAGGATGAATCATGTTACACTCACTGAGCTGTCAGAGGAGTCTACGACTGGAGAAGGGGTTAGATGTAGCACTGAGAGATAAACAGGAGATGTGTTAATTCAATAGAAGTTGTGCGTGTGTGTCTGAGGGCAGGACTTTGCTCAAAGTATCAAAGAAGCCACAAAATTAAAGCTTCTTAATGCAGTCTGGCCACCTAAGAGGCTGGCAGGCAAGGCAACTCATGTACCCATTCTTTGTAGTCGTTTAATTGCACCCTGTATTAGCATTATTTAAGTTCATGCTAACAACAGCCTCTTATTCCTAGAGCTCACACTTTAAGTCCAATTAAATATGTTGAGACAAATCCCAAGGTTCTTATGCAGACGAACTCCCATCAAAATCAGTGAGCCAGACTGCTGGTAAAAGTACAAAATAATTGCTGTTCACAATGAGATTCCTTTAGAAACCTACAGCTGTAAAAATAGGACAAAATTTGGCCCAGTGGGACCTTGAAGAGAAACTAAGTACAGAACTGGTGATTTGACTCATTCTCAAAACTATTTTTAGTCCATCTGCAAGCCAATATACAAATCCTACATCTTCTGCCATTATACCAGCACAACATGAACAGCATCTGGCATATGAGTTCTTTGACTTTATTTATATTCATACACCATTACATCTCTATCCTTTATAAAACACAAACTGTGTTTTACAGGATCATCATTTTGTCCACTGTTTTGATGGACATTTTTCCATTATTCACTCCATAATATGGTAAAGATGAAAATAAGAAAAATATTTACAGGAAAATGAGGTGACAATGGGAAAAAGCCATATTCTTGAAGATATTTCAAATTATAGTAGACAAATACAAGACACTGTTTCTGGTCTCAGCATTGAATTGACTGCTGATGGGGAATGAATTGTGTGATTAGATTATTGATTGCCCTTCTCCGTATCTGTCTAATAAGCTTTCTGTTTAACTCTGGCTTTAGCTCTGCAAGACAAAGACAGTGTTATCCCAGGCATTTTGACCCTACTGATTCCTAATGGGTAAGAAATGGAATTCAAGAGGATTAATGATGGAGAAATAATCTGCTTCTCCTGGACAGGAAAAGTAATAGAGGTTGCATTTCTTCCAGGTTTTATATTAAGAAACCTGGAACATACATAGAGGAAATACGGTGTCACTGAAAGCAGTTTGGCTTCATCAGCCTGAACACAGTGGGCTGTGGACACAGAACAGCTCGCAAGAGTGCCCGCAGGAGCTGGTCCTCTCAGTCATTTTTGCCTGCTCCATTATTGCTCAGCTGGCAGTAAGAGCATGGAAATTGTTCATCGGTGTATTTCAGACCAAACTTCAGGCTGTTGCGAGCACTGCTGCTTGCACCCTTAAAGCAGTTCCAGAAACAGGGAGCCAACCATTTGTACACAAATAGGCAGTTCATCCTGGCCTTTCTTGTTAAGCAGCAGTCTTATCATAAATTCTAAAGGAATTAGTAGGCTCTATCTATACTTGAAACATCAGCATTTTTCTTGCTGTAGCACAGTCTTTCCACAAAGCTTAGTTCCCACACTTTCCCTAGTCCATTAGAGGGAAGCTTATAGTCAAATGCTCTCATATGGGTCAGGAGAGGATGACCTGTCTGCACAGACTTGACCTTTTCATAACAGGATGTCTTTGATGTAAATGAGGATTTTTATTTTAAGCGCCACTATTTTCATTTGGATCATACCATCTCTGCTGCTGAGATGCAACATATTCTCTTCTGCATAGCTGCGAACTGCTGAACTTCTAAAATATTTCTCTTTTTAGAGGCAGATTCTAATAACTAATAGCAGCTTTCAGTCACTAATAATTAACCTAAACAGGGTTTTATTTCTGTCTTTTTCCCCTTCTTCCTCCACTTCAGAAGTGTTTGAGGAAGATACCAGGTTTGCAGACCTGGAGTGTAAAGGCTTTTGTTTACCCAAAACACAATGACAGTCTGTGAAACTGTAGTTCAAGCCCAACTCAAGCAGCCCACTCCTAGAGCTCTGTTCCTGACACATAGCAGTAGAGTGGAAAGCAGAGGAGTATCTTGGTTGTGCCCTGGCCCTGCCGCACAGTCCACTTAATTTGAGCAAACAGTGGTATCAAAACTGTTCTTAAACATTTTTTTCCCCAAGCTTACTCCCTCCTTAGCCTCTCTGCAAAACCAGTGCCCTGATTATGATGACAGCTTTGTGATTTGCACACTTGTACTCAGTTGGGAACTTGACTTTGATTTAACGTAGGCTGCCCAGTCATAACTGGTCTGGATGGTCACTGGGAGTTTGTTACCAGCTCTATAAGTCCCTTAGTCATTTTGGCACCTACAGTTTTTGTTTGTCACAGTTGTGTTTAAGTCTACAAGGTATTTAAGACCATGTTTTCTAATTTGCAACTTTTTAGGGAAGGGTTTGTGTTTCTGATGCATGGCATGTCCCATACCCTTCGAAAGAGATGGTAGATTGATCACTGGAACTACTATCCAGTACTGCAAACAGTGAGAGAAGGATGGAGGTCTAAAGACTGTTTTCAATGTCTGTGGTTTTGAAATTTGCAGTCCATTGATGGGGGCAAGATAAAAGCTAGGGCCATGCTAGACAAAGGCATCCAGAGCTGTGATGCCAATATTGGTCAATTCTTTAAGACAATTTCAGAGCTATTTGCATCTGATTTCATTCTCTCCTGAGCATGAGTAATGTTGTTGACTTACAGATATATAGCTGTCTAGGGATTTTTTTCTAGAAAATACCTGCTTTCTCTTTTTGGAAGTTGCAGTGTCCAGTGATAACCTGACAGCAGCCCCACTAAAGTCAGCAGCCTTTTTAGTCATGAGAAGTGTTCCCTCCGACTTGACTCCTGACCACATACAGAAGCTGTTAGCTCTGCGTGCCTCACTTTGTAATAGTCTTTTCTCAGTGAGCTGGCAGAAGGGGGGTTAAACTTCATTATCTCTGCAGTGAGAGCTAGCAGTGGACCTACAGTGAGTTTTATCAGCTGAAACTCAGACTTCAGCATCTTTTTTCTAAAAACCACTCATTTTGTGTTAGGAAGGCTCTGACTAGCCCTTAAATGGTATCTGAATTGAACTTTAATGGATAATTACATTACAAACAAGGTTTTCCTCTGTCTTTTTGATCATGTCACTGGGAGCAGAAATGTTGGTTCTTTCTTGCCTTTTCTTATCCTGTTTTAATCCCAATTCTGTTGCTGCAGGTCTACTATAAATTACAGTATGCTAAAGGAATTTCCTATTGATTTGCTCTGACAGTGATTTGACCAGCTATGTGAATAGCTGATGGAAGCAGAACTTATCTTTGGTTCAGACAGTAGAGCGTTGACTAAAGCTTCGAGGTAAACATTTACAGAAGAAACCTGAAATCATAATGCCTTGCAGCTCAGCACAATTTACAAACATGTATTAATTAAGCTTCAGTACTGGCTTTACTGTGTATTAGATGAGAACAGCATCCTGGCTCATAATAGGTTGACATCAGTAACCTTTTATTGTTTATCATGCTTGGAAGTCACTAAGAATGAGGGTGAAGAAATGTCAAATAATCAGGTCATATGCAAGTGAATGAGTCTTGATGGTTGAGGCTCAGTACTGTGGGAACCATTATTGTCCAGAACAATTTCTGGAACATGCAAGTTAATTTCTGTTTTACAATTTTAGTTCATAAGCTAGGGAAATCTGCAAACAAGTTGTACAGTCAGATGAAAATCCTTTTCCTGAATCTCATATGTGGCTGCCCAGCTAGTTCCTGACAAAAAATAGTAAAACAAAAAAGTTTGATGACAAAGATAATAGGTCTTGAAGTTATTCTTACTGGAATAACGAGGCCCAGCACAAACCTGCTTAATAGAAGAGGAAGCTGAGGCAATAAAGTGGTATTTACTTGCACAGACAATAGGGTGTTGCCTTTTCACTCTTCTGTGGCATTAGCATTTCTAGCTGCCCCACTATGTACACAGCACACTCATGGCTTTCTTCTTTGAGGACTGGATTCTTGATGTTCACAGTGGGATCACTTGAATGCTTGGGCCTGCCTGCCTAATATATGTTAATTGAAGGACTTTTGTGTCTCAACATCTTTATTAATATTAATGGAATGAGATTTTTAATGGACCTATACAAAATATGCTTGACCTAGCTTGAGCCCTCACTTTTGTTTTTATACTCTGCAGCACAGTGTGGCTTCCAACTAATTTAAGAACGTAATATTATATTCTGTGGCAGAATACACAAACTAATGAAACATGGATTACTCTTCAGATCTGCAGTTTCTTTGCTATGAGATATAGAATTTATATAACACCAGAATATAATTAGGTTTTTTAAATCACGAAATTAAAAACAGATTTGCTTTTTCTTCATGCAAATTATTGCACTTCAGTGAAAAGAGTGAGCATTTAAAAATAATTCTATCTTGAGCAGGCTTGTTTTATGCAACACTTATTCTTTTTTTAGGAAGAAGTCATCAAAACAGTAAGTCTTAAAATTAGGCTAGACTAAACCTCAAGAAATATTTCAAGTTAATATTGTAATTAAAGTATAAGCTGGTCATGGTAAGGGATAGGTATAAATGCTGTAACACAGTGTTGGAGAAGAAAGTTTAAACTTTTCTAAAAATGTGGCTACCCAGTTTCATTTCTTATTAACACTTGACAGAAAGTTATGCTATTTGTTTTGTTAGATGCAAGTATAAATTGAAGATTAAAATACCAATCTTGGGCTAGGGCCCAGATGAATTTTTTGCAGCCCACTGTGGATGATTACAGTATGGACAAGAAAAATGCTTATGTCACTTTTGCACTTTTTTGCTACTTTTTCTGACAAAGGATCGTTCCTTATAGTCCGCTCTACGTTACATTGTTTGCAATAGATGTCTGTGAAATCACTGTAGAGACTAGCCTACCGCAACAATATCTCCAGCCTCCAGGTTTTTTTGCTGTTTGCTGGCTTCTCTTCATGCTAGAAGCCATGCTGAAGGCCACATGGCTATTTTTTGCACTCCCAACATCATGTACTGATGATCAGATTGTTATCCTGCCTCTAGCAGCAAAGGCTTGAGCAAAAGGGCGGAAAAAGGACAATTTCCAGGCTGAGACACAACTCAGCAGCTGATGTCTACTGATTCCTGCAGTACAATATTTTCCAGTCTCATTGACAGGTATTTGCTGGTTTATGGGCTTCATCTAAAGCTTGTAGTGAGTAAAAAGTTTTATGCTGACTGCTTTGGATCAGAACCTGGCCTCAGGAGAGTTCCCTTTTTCTTCCTCCCTACATCATCTTGGCCCTTGAGTCAACAGGCACACCATTTCTTTGGGAAACATTACTATTTGGTTTAGAAAGACATTTTGCAAATGGAAAGTACCACTGGCTCATCAAGAAAGTGAAGCATGTCTGTTTCTACTGGCAGACCCCAAAACACTTCTTGTAAATAATCCAAGGTGGTGCTGTATAATCAGATTTCACTGAATCAGAAGTGAGATGGAGGAAAATGGCCTACTTGAAGGGCAAAGAAACCCATCTGCAGACTGACCCTATGCTGTTCTCATGGACTACTCAGACTAGTAACAGCCAGGAGTGAAATGAGGCAGGAGTTCAGGCAGTTTCCCAGAGAACCAGCTGCTGCTACTGCTGCTAGAAAATGCACTGAAGTGCTTGGCATGTGGTGCCTGCAGCTGCCAGATATGTTTCAGTGTACTGATGCCAACTGTTTTCATTCTGCTGTGCTGCCAGAGTATTATGACAATGAAGGAGTAAAGGAAGCACAATGGTCATCAAAAAATATGAAGTCAAGAGTCATTGTAAAGAGATTACTTGGCCTAATCCCAATCAAGTCCTGATAAAGTCAAGTCTGGGAGTGAAAGAGGAAAGTAGCTTTTGAGGCTTGTTTCCCTTGTTAGACAGGAGATGGACTTTACAGTTTTTGATCTACAAAAATGTGCAAGGATATTATCACTTGTCATCCTGGGAACACCAATGCAAGACCTCATTCATCTTCTGCTCTTGGTCAGAGAGACGAATAATTGCAGAGAGGAGAATATGTAGTCTGTTACAGAAATAGTTAATTGATTCCTCCGATTCCTGTGATTGCTCTGCTTACCAGAGAGTCCTGGGTGGTCATTTTAACTGCCCAAGGCACAGAGTCCTGCAGGTCTCACTTAACGAAGACCATGCATGAACCCAAATACAGGGTGGGAGCTGTGACAGAACAGCGTACAGTTGGCGCCATGTGTCATTGAACACCAGACTAATGGTATGGTGACAAAGGCTTGCTTTCTCCATCAGCCTGTGAGACAGATGAAATACCAATGAAAGGACAATTTGGACCAGAAGCTGAATCAGAAAGAGAGGCTGATAGATTACCATAGACAGTTGAAGCTGGGAACAAAAATGTGCCAGACTTTGGTCTTGGCCTATGAATATTGCACCGGTTCTATTTACAGGTTCTCAGCTTTTGGGTTATAGTGCCATGAGAAGTTTATTTTTGTTGTAATTTTCCAAGCATTTCTTGAAAACTGGCTTTCTGGTGTGCAGAGTAACACCACAACACTAAATTAGTTGGAAATAGCTTGAGGGCTGAGGAAGTAGTATAATTTTTTTTTATTGTGGCTGCTCACATGATTTATTTAATCATTTTAAAGATTACAGTTTGGGAAAGTCAGGAACACGCTCTAATGTGAGGGGAAAAAAAAAACAAGAGGAAATGATGTTCACCCAGAATGAAGGTCTGTCTTTGGCAAACTAGCACTTGTGCATAGCAAAGGTCACTCTACCTCCACAGCCCTACTTCTGTGTTAGGTTTAACAGAAGATGTGGAGCATTTCCCCATGGGGCTATGTTTCCTGCTCACCATCAGCCTGGTCTGAATGGTGCCCACGTGCTCCAAAATACCTCCATGGATATGCCACATGTCCTTAATGACAGCTTAGCCTCTGGACCTGACTTGCATTTTACTTGCCAATAAAAAGGAAGAGAAATTTATATATACGTACATATGTATCTATACCAATGCACTAAATTGGTGCCAATCCTTTAATCTTGATTTTACAAAGGACAGTGCAATTCAGTATCCATTGTCTGTGAAATATATTAATATTTGTATTTCCATAAAGTTGCACAAGGCAATGCTCTTTACAGCTGTTGTCTCTTCTGCCATTCAAGAACTATAATATGTGCTAGCAAAATACTAATTATCACTTAAATCAACACCTTCATGTTTCTTCCAGGAAGGGACCTAAATTTTAAAGAGAAGATTGATGTGATTTGTCTCTGACTTTTGTAGTAAGTGGATGGATGTAGGGTTATTGCAAAAAATTATAATCTAGAGGATGTCTAGACTATGCGGTCTTGCATGACTTCTGTCATTATATGTTAATATATGTTAAAGGAATAAGTCACTATAAGTCTGTAAATTATCTTATAAAATCTATTTACTCTTGAAAAAAATCAAATTTATTTTGGATTGGTGAAATTTGTGAGAATTAGTAATAGTATAAATAATTTGAAAAACTATGAAAGTTCAATGTCCTATTCTAGTCCTTTCGAGGGGTTCAATGGAGGTGTATAAAGAGAAGCCCTGGACAGGGGTGATTAAATGTGGAATCTTAGGCTGAAACTATTCCAACAGGATGGGGAGTGTAGTTTAAACCCTCTCTTATCTTACCAGCATTCTTGTGCATGCTAGCTCTCCACAGTAAGATGTTTGATTGATTCATAGCAACTGATGGGCAGTTTAAAATTACAAAGCTTTCAATTTCTTTGTTCCTGACAGATAAAGAGGGTGGGCATTTCCTGATTATATGGTATACATTCAAAATATTTAAGTTCCCTATGGTGCTATTTGTGACTAATTTACTTCCATAGCACATTAACACTGCTGGTTTTATGCTGTGGGAGGAGTGTATAGTGTAACATGCTGTGAAGAGAGGAAATGTTTCACAACAAGAGGTCCTTCTGGCTTTTCCTCTGTTTACGTTACCACCTGGAAAGAAGAAAAGGTGGAGTAAATGACTGATGATCCAGATGGATTGCATGAACAGTCACATCTTTAGTCATGACACATTAAGCTGGGCAAATTCACACTGAGAAGTGGCAGGATTGCACTTTAACTCCTGGAAGCACATATAATCTTATGTAGGAAAATGTGTAGGCACAAATAGGGCTTGACTACCTTCATGCCAGTAGTCTTTTGGCAGGCAGCGCCCCTTTAGTGGCCACTGAACAGCCAGATTATTTGGGGGAAAAGTCAGGGGTACACTAATGTGAGGGACAGGGGCTTGAGGACAGGCTCTAGCAGAGAAGTTAGAATCTGAGAATGATAAATCAGTGGCTGTGCAAGCGACACGGAGCTTCAGAGAGACTCAGAATGGGAGGACCACATTTTTCACTTTTCACGTTCACTTTTGTAATTCTTGCCTATGAAAGTAGACAAATTACCTCTTGTTTATGGGAGTCGGTATGCTTTGATGCACTACTTACTTGACTCATGCAGCACTTCTCAGAACACCAAGTGTATCCTGATGTCTAAGTAAGGGCTCAAGATACAACAGCAGCTGTGCAGCACTTCTCTCAAGTTATGCCTGGAGTCCACAGAGAACAGCTGCTGGCTGCGGTGTGGCATGGAGCGAACTCCAGTCTTGTGTTCTGTGGTGTCAGGATGGAGCAGAGAGCACACTCAGGCCCTGGGACTAGGAACTACATATGAGATTGAAGTGTCTGTAACTCTCACACACTTCCCTGATGTCCCAGAGCCTCTGACCCTGACAGCACATTCCTCGTCCTGGAGCTTTTTTCTTAACCTATGCTTAACCTGACCTTTGCTTAACCTACTGTTCTATAGATTCATTGCAGAAAGAAGGTCAGGCTGCTTAGGAAATTTTGCCTCCTAAATCTTCTGCTGATTATTTTTTTTTTTTTTACCATCCTTTTATAACTTTGCAGCATGCTGAGCTGTCAACAAATTCCATATAATTTTATCGTCTCCCTTGACTTTACTGCATTTTTATTTCAATAAGAAGGCCTATAGTGTTTAACATAGTGGCAACATCTGTGGCAATAGATTTCTAGATTTCTTGGACCAATTTAATATAAAGAATATCTCACAGAAGAAAAAGTTGCTTTCAGGCACAACCTTCCCTTTGTCACTTTATCTTTCCTATTTCCTGAGATCTCAGAGATCATCACAGGGTTACTTAGATCTTTGGTGCTCCACAGACTATGTTTTGAGAGCCTAATATGTAAGGTAGTGTGCTGAAAACACTCTACTGTACAAATGTTTTCATGAAGAAAGGCTATTCACTTGCTTGAAAATCATAGCAAATGGTGCTTGCTGACACAGGAATCAAAGCCCTCCCTTCTTGGATCAGTTTCTGTGGGACTTTGTAGAAATGGGAACCTTTATGTCCTCTCCTCAGCTGCTTCTTTGTCCTCTGTTCTCATTTCTGATTCTCAGAGGTGCATAACAGAACTGATTTCTTCAATGAAAAGACAGAAGTAAATGCTCCCACACCATCTTTCATACTTTTCTTAACACTCATCCCTGCTAAACAGTCACATAATTCACAGGCTTATACTAAAGTCTGCTTATGGTAAAATCAGTCTAACCTTTCATGACCAGTTTAGTTCTGCCCGCCTATTCAGTAAGTACAAGTCAAACATGGATCTGAATATCTGGAAACTGTTGTGTTAACACTCCAAATACTGGTTTAGACTTGCATGTTGTACTCTGACCCTATCAGTAGACAGGATGTCAGGAGATGTAAATTGTTGTATTGGGTGGAAGAATGGATTTACCTCACTTTATGCTGAAAATCTGGACCAATATTAAGGTAGTATTACTGTTTCCATTTTAAGACAGTATGGCATGACGTTTTATTTCATACCAAACAAGCACCTCTTTGTGGCAGTTTTTGCGTGTCACCACAGTTATTTCTACTACAGAGATTTCTGTAGTTAGTAAATTGTACTGAAAATTATTTCTCCTCAAACTTTCATTTATAATAGTATTAAAAACTTTTCTGGTCTGGACAAATCCACCCAGGTTTCCTGCTTTTAATTTCAGTACAGTTACACCAGCAGAGCAGTTATAGCATGCTCACCTTCGTGCATCATTCCCTTAAAATAGAAACATAGGCTAATTTGTGGGAGAGGAGTGTGAATGAGTGTGCACAGTTTTAAAGCAGGACAAAGATTAGTGCGGTATGTCTGAGCACTGCTGATTGGTAGCATTTGGCTACAAGTAGGAAAACAAAGAATTTTTGGACCCATGGTATACTTGGCAATATAATATTGTGAAGGCATGTTTCATGGCTGTAAATGGTGCCTACAAATATGAGGCTTTTTCATGACATGGAACATAGATGTAAGTTACTACATTTATCTTAGCACATAACTCACTTCTTATTCAAATGCCCATTGTAAACTAAGATCTGGATGCTAAGGATGTTTGTATGGTTATCTAAATGTTACATGGAGTTGCCATTGTACAGGTTTCTTAATGTTGTGAAAAACTGAGAAAATGGTGAGGTCTTACTTTAACTCAGTGGATCTTTGGGATGATGCTGCCCTATATTTCGGGTTTAATAGTATGAATTGCATTCAAGGTTTTACTGATTTGCCATTTCTTGGGAAAAAAATGTGATTCAGACACACCTAGGCTGCTGTCCTGTTTCAAAGAGGTGATTACAGCAAAAGAAGAGAAGATGAGATTTATTCTTTTCTGCTCTTCCTTTCACAGTGATGCTAAGTAATCACACTTTCTCTATAGGCATGTGAAAAATAGAAAGCACTATAGCAAGGGAATTCCTAGTTATGAGCAAACCTGTCAACCTTCTCAGACTCCAATGAATGTGACTGCATATTTCTGGGTCACATACCATGTAGCATTGTTGTTCCTGTGAGTGGGATCACATGGCAGAAGCCTATCCAGTGATGTGCTGAGGGACAGATCATGGGCAGAGCCACGTTTGAGGAATGTGTCTTTGAACAGGGCACTTGCCAGCAGGGAGCCGTGCTAGATGGCACATACCTAGCTATGCTGTGACCTTCTGTGCTTAGTGCAACTGGTCACTGGATCACAGCTCAAGCTACCGAGTGACATCCTGAAGGCTGGGACTGCAGCTTATAGTGAGGAAGATGGAAGCATTTTAATAGAACAACCCAAATGGGGTCAAATGTGAGCCTTCACAAGTCTCTCTTGAGTATTTACTGGGTTGATTACAAAATCTTGCCTATAAAACTGAAAAATAAGGAACAGAGAAGCTGAACTGCTGAAGAACTGGGAGTTTAATCCAGATAACCCAGGCGCCAGCCTGACATTCTCACTCTTGGGCCATCTTTGCTTCTTGTTTTCCCTTCCCTTAGTGGCCTAAGCTCTTTTGTTCCCCTCACTTTCTCCTTCCCACATAGATATTTCAACATACGTATATGCCTGTGTATGCGGAATATCAGCAAAGCTGATACTTTGCTCCCTACAGAGTTCCTTGTGACCACTCTCTCATGTAACTAATCCATAGCGATGTCTACTCCAACAAGGAAAATTAAAAGGTTGGGAACCACTGACCTAACTTCTTAGTAAGCAATACAGCTGGCAATCAGATGTAACCCGAGCTCCTCGTTATTGGAGCTGCCTGAGCTATTCATAGCAAAGTAAAATTGCTATGGGAATTGAGCTGGATTTATTTTGTTTGAATGCAAATTATCCCAGGTCAGACAGGCTCAGATCTTCTGCCCCCTCAAATTCATTTGCATCAGCTCTGCCAGGCTGAAGCTTTTATCTGGAGGATCTTTGCTGGGGAAAAGTGGGTATGGGTAGTGAACCACCACTGCGTAGAGCATTTGCTTTGGGGCTTTGATGCAGTCAGTGTAAGTCAGTCTGAAGCCAAGACCTCTGAACAGAGTGAAGGGTCTACTATCAGCTAGCCCTATGTGATGTCCAAGTGCATTGGGTAAGTGTCTCTCTCTATTGGCTGCAACTTCAACAGGGTATCTTGTAAGGGAGAGGGATTCTTTCAGGCTTGTCTGCCACTCTCAGTCATGGTATGAAATGTTCTTCTGAAAGGTCCAGCTGCCGAAGTCCCATCATCACAAGAAAAGCTGCGTTTTCACTAAAAAAAACCCAAGTTTGATTCTAGTACACATGATCATAAAGGGTAAAAAAACCTCTTAAAAACTCAGTTGAAAATGGTTCAAGAAATCAGAAAGAAAATAAAACACCAAAGCCCTTTGGCATTATTTTAAAAAAATCTTGTAATTTATAGTGTTGTTTCCTGCAAGGCCTGATTCATGACTTTTAATGTTTGGAGTTGCATGTCTGATAGGGAGGAATGTTCCTGATCAGAAACACTCAAGCAAGCATCTGTTAATGCTAAGTACCTATGGAAAAGAATTTCCAAGTACTGATTTTAGTTATCTATCATCAGTTCTTTTTTTAAGCCGTTCATTTTCTGTGTCACTATGCCCTAATCTTATTGGTTTTGCCTTTATCACAACTATAGGAGCAGAAGATTCATAAAGAAGGCATGCACTTTCCCTAGAATATTAGTACATCTGAATTCCATCCACATAAAATCGATTAGCTATACACAAAGGAGAAGGAGAATCTTGCCAGAACATTTTCATTGCACCTAATCCTTCGAGCAGCATGAATAATTCATAGCAAACCAACCTTAGGGTGAAATTCTGCCCTGTCCAAAGGTCTGTTAAAGATCTAGGTATCCTGAAGTCACGTTTCAGAGATTTAAGAGGAACATAAATGGTGCGCTTTTTTTGTGCTGTTACACAGAATGAGAGGACAGAGAGGGCTGCATTTTCTACGCTTCAAAATTTCCAAAAGGTACACCTCCTCTCATACTTCAAGGATTCTTTTAAGCTATGCACTCAGTTATATGGGATGCTAGATTAGGGGACTAACTAAACTACCTTCTGAAGTCAGTTGTTCTGTTATTCTTGATGTACCGTAAGTAACTAATCAACTGTAAGACAGCACATGACTAATAGTGGGCTGCCTCTTTTTAGGAAAAGTGAAGCATAAATGCATTCATAAAACAATCCTGCTGTTTCCTGTTTGCTTTGTGATGGATTTCAGAACTGTCATAACTAATAAAATATCTAGATTTTATCTTACAGTTGCAGGGATTTGCTTAAACAGGCCATACCCAAGTGCTTGTACAGCTACCAAGCCTAAATTTGAGCTGTTGGTTTTAGCTAATTGCTTTCCAGAACCATTATAGCAAGGCAAAGAGCCATACTGATGGAATCATTAATGAAGTGATCTTGAGTGCAACTTGGTAAACCTTTGGCACTTAACTAAAATATTGTTAGTGTCATAGTGCTGTAGTTTATGCTAGTATTTTTCTTCTGTTCATTTATCATGCCTACTTTTGTTTTTTAAAAAAACCCAAAACATGAGAAATGAGGGAGCTCACGTACTGACAAGCAAGTATTTAATCTGTGGCAAAGCAATCGAGTTTGTGTTAGTTCTAGAATATCTCATTACCCTGCAATAAATACCAATTTAATACATTTAAATACCAATGTGACTGGTTCAATTACCTTAAGTGGAGGAACAAATAAGAATATTTCCTTATTTGCCATATGTTGACAGAGGGTTGCATAAAGATGTTTTAAACAAGTTCAGTCAACTGCAGAAATACAAAGGCACTATTCAGAGATAACGCTGTCTTTGTTCATATAGGAATAATTAAAGACATGCAATTTTGTTACCTTGTTTTAATAATTGCTGAATGTTCTGCATAGCACTTCTTTTGAACACCAAACAGAGTAGTCTTTCATGACTAACTCAGACTGGCAATTTAAACGTCGTACTCTCCTTCTGTCAGATTCTCAGATAATAAAATGCTATATTGTTAAGAACTCTTAACATTTTACATTTGCAAGAAATCTATATTATGTTAGAAAACAGAATAAAGTGAGTTATTTTTGTGAGTCACTTAGAATCTAAAGAAAAATGTGATCTGCTGCACAATTCTCAAGTCAGAATAGGCAACCAGTGATTCTAATGCTTCTTTCATGATAAAAGTATTTTAGTGTGTATAAAGGCCATTAACTTAACCTAAACATTTGCTGTGGTACAGAGCCAGATATTCCAATCTGGTGAAAATCAGTAAAGGTCTGCTGAGGTTATTCTCATCAGCCAAGGACCCAGTCCAACAAAACATTACATTTGTACTTCCCTGACTCCGGGCAGTCGTCAGTAACTGCCCACGTACAGACCTGATACTTTTCTGAAGGGTGGGTGAATTTGTTTGGCAAACATAAAAGCTAGGGAAAAGTTTAGTTAACTTAAATTCTCTCTTTCTTTTAGTGTGTTCGCATGCCTTTGTGCTGCCTGGTTTGGGATAGGATCAAAAATGAACATGCTCTGAGTTTTACTCATGGGATTTCTGACTTCAATAATACATGTGTATTATTGGAAACCTCATGAGAGTCCATTCTCACTAGTTTCCCAGAACATTTTCGTTCCCAAATTGGTATAAACGCGCTCTGGAAATGCTTGCAGAGACAACGTTCAGCTCAACGGGAACTCCTGGGTGCTTCACACTCTTTAAAAGTCAGTCATTTATTTAACAACCTGTGTATGGATTTAGGGTCCAGACTTTTCACGTTTTGTTGGAGAATCATGGATTGTGTCTCTGTCATTGTGTCTCAGAAGCTTGTTTAATTTACCCAGTGCTTCAGTAACATGGGCGCATCTGTGTGAAGTGCCCTTCTGAGGGGGACAGAAACAGCATATGGAGGCAAAATATGCCTCAGCTCTGTTAGCTGCTGCTGTCCCCTTTGCAGTTACCACCCAGAAAAGGGGGTGTACGTCATAGCGGAGAGGGAATGAACTCCTTTAATTACCATGATTTACTGCCATTGGTTTGGCTGTTTGCTCATGATGCTTCCCAAGGGTAAAGATATCTTTCACCTCAGCAACACTTTCTGCAATTCGGCTCCTTCTTTCTGCTTTACCAGATATCTTGCTTGTCATTTTTTCTACCTAATTTTGCATCTTAATTTGTTCATTTTGATTATATTTTCCAGAGCATTGACATCTTGACCCTAACCTGAGAGGTGCTCAATAACCCATCTCTCAAAAAGTCAGTTAGTGATATCGGGTATCTACAATTCCAGGTCAGGCTGTACTATACTGCTGGCTATAATTCTTGGAAGTAGTTTTGCTTATGACTGTAGTAAGGTTATAGTCTCGCATATTTTTCAGACTACCAACTTAACCCATCCCAAGAGATGAGTCTGCTTCATTACATATTCTCTAAAGAAACAATAATTTATTTAGACTGCTTACATGATGCAGGATTGCTTTGAACAGCCTTGTACTAGTATTGGTTGAATATCCTTCCTTTGGAGGAAAGAGGAATCCATAAGATGAATGTTGGCAAACTTAACAGGACTTTATTCTTCCTGGGATTCCTTGGCACGTGTGAGAAAACTGTATCTTTACTCCATTTACAAGGCTTGACCCAAACCCCGTTCTAAACAGCTGGCACTTTTCCTGCTGTCTTGACAGGATTTTGTATCAGGCTGCTGGTATATGCACAGGGGACTGCCATCTCCCCATGGGTTTCTCTGAGTATGCATTTGAAACGGATTTGAAATCACTGTCGCTGTTCTCCAAGCTGCTGGCCATGACCTAGATGTTACAAAACACCATGTAGACACATAAACGTTTTGCTGTGTTTTAGCTAATAACCCAGTCTCTTAGCAGCTACATTGCTTCTAGTTTGAGCTGGCTTGCCACCAGCTGCCTTGGAGCATGTGCAGAATGAATGGAGGGTTGATCTCAAACATGAAGATCATTTCTGTACTTTGTGAAGGGACTACCATTATCTGCTTATAAAACCTGAGGGAAGGGCCTCATCTCCCCATCAGTCTGTGGTGGAATCTGAGCAGAGGTACAGGAGTTATGGGGAGACCTCTCCCTTCTTCTAGCACATGGTGCAGTATGTTGGTATTTGAAAATTGATGTCTGCCCAATTCTAGAGGCTGGTCTGGGCCCAAAGGCAACTTCTGGCTGTTGTCAGGTAGCTCTAAGTGGTGTGAATAGCTTCATGTTCTCTGGATCTCCATCGTACCCTCTTTCTGTTTCTAAGATGCTCATTATTCCAGTATGGGAAATGGTCTGGCAGACAAAACCCACAGGTGGGACATCTGAGCTAGGGGAGTCTCTCCTCCAGGAAGGGAATTCTTTGGTGGCAGAGATAGGTCTTTTGTGTTTCCTTTGTGGTGCCAAAGTGCCAGAGACTTAGCAGGGCATCATGGCAGAAAATAAGAGTTTGGCTTTGATTAAAACGAACTGTAGCTAAGATCGTTTCATGAGTTTTCACTGCAAAGTAAATGAGAAAAAATTCCAATATGATGTGACATGAGGTGGTCCCAACAATACTGTGATGTGAATACTAGATATATAGGCAACTTTGACCTCAGATAATTTTAAATAACCAGCAACCGTAGTTCCTAGGCCATCTGTTCTTCTTATTCTTTATATTTCAAGGAAGTTCTTAATTTACATTTTTGTTTAAGTAGAACTAAAAACTGTACTTTATGTCTCTGTACTTTACGTGCTGTAACTCTTCTTAAGATGTGTTTGAATCAATGATTTGTGTTTTTTAGGAGCTGGACAGTTGGGAAATAACACAACAGAAGTCTTGGATCAATGTCCACTGAAGTCTGTGGAAAGATTTATGCCAATTTCAGTTGGCCTTTTGTCAAGTCTTTTAAAACTTTGTGTGAATATTTGGAACTATTTTAATGGGTGTGAAACGACATTTAACTCTTCCTTTTGAGAGATTTTTCATGTTGAGTACATGCACACCGATCTAACGGTATAGACTTCATTGATTTCTTTGGCCATTGTTTTAGCTGCTCTCAGTTAAGACAGTGGTTTTTTAACACCTAGTTTTAGGTATATGCTCATAACACTGAATAAAGCATTCTGGATATAAGTAGTATTCCTTAGACAATACATGCAAACTTTTTAGAACTTTATTTAGTTGAGATCTCCCTGTCTTCATACAAACAGTAATTTAACTTTGCATCAGTATCAAGTAGTTATGTTTAGCAGAGACATTGCAGTTCATTTATGCATATGTTTTAATTCTCAGTTTCATTTCATTATGCTTCTTAGCTCATTATTTGCATCTGGTTTATGAAACTCCTGTAACTTAAATATGCATATGGCCAAGCTGTTGCCTTTAATTTAATTAGCATGTAATGAAAATGCCTTGTATGCAAACAGAGAACCCACAGCCATGAGGCTCTTCTAGTTTAGAGCAAGGGTTGGTCTACTATCTCAGAACTTAGCTTTGTTAAATTATAGGCAAGAAATAATAGTTCTGAAAATCCTTCACTCGCTGTCACTGCTGTGTTTTTTATGGAGGGTCTGTTTTTTGGAGATGCTGAAACCTCAAAATGAATTAGGTTTACAGGCTGGTAAGCTGCCAAAGGCTTCACTCAGAGTCTTAAGAACACAGGGGGAGACAAATGGGATCAGCCTTTGTGCTGTTCCAGTAAGAGGCCAATGAGACCTGTTAGAAAGAGATATGTTAGCGTGTGACTCTCAAAACTGTTCCATGTGGATCTAAAATCAGTGGAAGATTTACCTGGTTTTGTATAGCTAAGATGAACTTCCAGTGGTTTAAAAAATTCTTATTTTTCAGTTTATAGTCCAACTTCAATTTAAAAAACTCTTGAAGCAGATATTTTATTATCATTTCCCTTGTCCAAACTTCATTTTTAGATTCTTCCTCCTTTTGAAACACACCAAGAAACCAGAACAAGTGCCTTACCTTGGTGATAACACCCCGATACTGAGGAATTTCACAAAGATGTATTGGATCTGAAAATTCCTTTAGCCCAGAGCTAAGCAAACATTTCATAACAAATAAGTGGGAGGAATGTTGCCTTCTCATCTCTTCTCAACTTTTCTGCAAACAAACTGCAAGTTCCTCTAATTTATTGATTCAGAATTATTTGCTAACCACACAGATCAACGTATGTCTTTCCATTTACTTTCCAATGGCATGGAATATCCCTTACAGAAGGATAGCAAATCTGTGTTGTGAGGGAAGAACAAGAGAACAGCGAATTCCAACTGAGCAATCTCTTGGGTTTTCCTTCCCACCATATTCTCACAATTACTGCTATTATTAGTGATAGCTACAGTGGGAGAGAGAGGGAATAGACAGGAGTCCCTGGTCTTTTTCATGCTGTGTTGTCTAGACTTAGTAAGAATGTTAGATTTTGTCATCCTGCTTCCTCTCATGGTGTTCTAATTGCAGAGAATCTGAAATAAAAATGGAGTTTTGACCTATCTGACCCTCTCCTTGTTGGGTCCCAAACCCATGAAAGTTAATGGAAAGATATCCCTGAGTTCTGATTCAAGGAAAATCACGTGTATACTTAAAGCTATGCTGGTAATAGGAAACCTAATGCATAAATTTCCATGACAGTTTTGACAGTATTTTTTCATCCACTGAAGTATTTGAGCTGGACAAACATATTGCATCTAACTCACAATTAGAGAGATGTTTCATGTAAATTCCCAGAAACACTTTTTTTTTTAACGCTTACACTGCCCAGGAGTACAGACTAGCCAAAATCTGACCCTCAGGAAACTGGAATTCCTTGGCAGTGTAAAGTTAGAAAAGATGATTCTGTGCTAGTATCCTGCCTCTGTGCTCTGGGGTTTCTCGGCTGGCATATTTTCCAGCCAACATGACCATAGCCATAGACCACTTTGCTTTACCTAAGGCTAAAATTCAAGAACCTGCAAGAAAAGTATCTGGCAGTTATTGCCCAATTGCCCCCTTTGCAGTGATCCAGGACTGCATCTCTGTCAGAAGCCAGGTCAGCATTCTCAGCATTACTTTGGAATTACCAAAGAGATTATTTTAATACGAATCCTTGAAACCATCCCATACCTGGAAGAAATGGAAAATGGTCTGTGATTGAATGAGTGTCCAGACTGCTCTGTAGCACTTCCCCTTTCTTCTTGACAACTTCATAAAACTAGATGTTATCAAAAAGAAGGGATCTTTCATTCACACAACATTTTTCAATTTGGAGGATGCGTCTGATGTAAAACCCAAAGGGAAGAAGTCTTACGTGAGATTTAGGGTAATTTGTGCTGGAGAAAAAGTGAATACATTTGTAAGGCACTCAGTCAGCCACAGCCTATGTAAAGGTGCAGCAATAGACATGCAGTGCAGGGCCCAGAATTCAGTTCGCTCCTCTGCCCCCTCCCCAAATTCTCAATCCACCCTTACAATGTTAAATATAGAAATTACTTTTGGGGCTGAAACTTGGTGTACATCAGGGACAGTTTCGTACAGGAAAATGTAGAAAACCCTTTGTTCCGTATGGTTTGAATCTTTTACAAAATGAATCCTACAGGAATAATTTCAGACGTGGAAACCTTTAAAATGGGGAAATAAAAACCAGATTCGCTACATTTCTGTTTTCCAGCTGAAAAAAAAAATAATTTAGCAGTGCCCAATTATCAGTGCACTCTAGTAGATAAAGAATGCCTCTCAGAACCACTTTTAAATTGTGTGATGACACACATCATAAGGATTAAAATATTAGTCTTCTTCCCTACAGGAAAGTACTTTGTCATGACCAAATGTGATCTGACACTTGAAATATGCCAACTTATTGCAGTGAGCAGGCAAGTTAAATTCTTGTCAATTATTTAAAGCCTGTCTCTTATTGACAGAGGCAGTTTTAACCTTCATTTAGAATGATAAGTAGATATAGGCTGAGATACATAATTATGAATTCATGTTGAAGAAAGGAGAGGGGGCAAATTGTTAATCAGAATATAATCTATGTTTGTTTTCATATTATTTTTCAGGAGGCAATGAGACCCTCCCAGTTCATAATATGGAATCTCTTCTATTGTCAAAATTAAGATCACAGTATGATTTTATAAGCGCTATTAGGCCCCTGTGAAGGATACTTATATTGGGGAATACTGTGAAGCTACCTTTGATTTGGAAAGACAGAAGTGAATTTCCATGAAAAGGGCATAGTGTATGACTATAGACTGTTGAGGACCTGTATATCTCTGATAAAGCTTTTCAGCTGGAATAGACTTGAAGTCAGTTTTAGCATTAGCTGAGTAAACAGTTAAAGCTGTGAAGATTTCATATGAAGCTTTCTATTTTCACTTGCTTTTCATTTTCTGTTGAGTTTTCCTCATGGGAGACAGTTCTGAAAGTGCAGAAAATTCCACAAATCCTTAAGAAATACAATGCTTACATTAAGCATTCAGACTGCTCTCCTTCTGATACCCTTGGCATTCTGGTTCTAGGAGGTTAGTCTAAAGAAAAGCATCTATTTCAGAAGGGAATAGGTGATACATGTCTAATATGTGCATTTTCAAAGAATATTTTTTGAAGAAGGAGGTGGAATCATGATCTGGGAGGACTTAAGATGTCGGGCAAGATGGTTTGCAATTGACATTTGTTTGTCTGCACATATTTTTCTGAAGCATAAGAGATATGTAGTCCTCGTGGGATGTCAATTTTGGCAGGAGGGTGTTGGCACATGGTAGAGCCTCACTGATCCAAAACAAAAATCTGTATCTAGTATTACGTATATAATGTAATAGAATTACCTGATGAAACTTCTTCTTGGTTTTTGACTTGGTAAAAAGGAGTGTTTATTACAACATGTTTTACAAAACCAAGAAATGAAATAAAATCATAACTGATTAATGAGCTGCATGGAAATACTTCCTCAGTGCCACCCACATTTCCCTGGCCCTGATCCTGGAAACACTTCATCACATGTGCAGTTTTATGCACAGATACTATGTGAAAACTACAGTGTAGTTTTCCCATACTTACTTCTGTCTTTCAGGGATCCAAGAAGGAAAACAATCAGATACTTTCACTGATCAGTTTTCTCTTGTAGGAGGGCATAAATTTTAAACTGCGTTTATGATGATTAAATTGCGGGGAGTTGATTACTGAATGATAGTACTAAAATGTTCAGATGCTTCCACTTTGTGCTGCTGTACTATAATGTGCTTACGTTTCTACTTAGAGTAACCTTAAGTCTGGGATTCCTGTCTGGTAATACCTTGTTCTGAAAAAACCCTGAATCTTAATTCAAATATTTTATTTTACTAATGTATGCATTTATTAGAAGTTGCATTTTCCAAAAGCATTTTCTTTTTAAGTGAGACTGTATATCCTGTACACAAACACACATACAAACAAATCTATACGGTGAAGACTAGATTAATACTGCATATGAAATTACTCATGGTACTGTGTGAAGGTGCTATGCTGCCAGTCCCGCAACATTCTTGATTTGTGTATTACCAAATGTGAAACATGGTTGTCTCCAAAGTGCAGCAATGCATACTTTAATTGGGAAGACTATCAAGATTATATCTTGAGTAAATCTAATTTAGAGGAGCACATTTCAATCTGTCTAGGCTTTGAAGGGAGATCACTTTAAGAGCTAGCATGTTCCAGCTGTGAACCTTGACAGTCTTTTCTCTAATTTGTGGTGCTGTTTCTTTTTTTAGTCAGGTTTGATAAGGACACGGAAGATCGAGTTCCTTATATCTCCATTACCTCAGCAGCTAGCACAGGAGCACAACTACACATCACCTGCCGGACACCATCCTCATGTATTATATAAACGAACTGCAGAAGAGAAGGTGCACCGGTACACAGTAGAGTCCAGTCCCAAATACTTTTCTTTTGGTCACCACAGAATTCACACTTCCCACAAGTATCATGCTCAAGCGAATGGTTACCACCATGGAAGGTTTCAAAAGCAACATTTTTGTGGACGTCGCAAGAAATGTATGTAAGGAAACTTTCTCTCCTTGTTTGAGATAGTGGCTCTTAGAGACTGTATGGTGATTCTGAGGTGTGGTTCACAGCCACCTTTGCGATGGAGACATAATAATTTTAAATTAAACCTTTCTAAAGTGAAATAGATATGAGAAACTAGATTATTCCTTTAAATTGATGTCATCATCTGTTTCATTAAGCCATCAGAATCACTGTTTAGTTTCCTTATTCTCTACCTAGATTAAAAGATCCCTTGCCTGATTTTTTTGACATTGACATAGTTTTCAGTAAGCAGTTCTGCACAGTGATGGATGCCAAGTCCCTGAACTGCTGCTCCCTGTTAGTTTGGGGATATGTAACTAATTAGGCTTGAAGATGAAGAAACAGTCTTCCAAATCATTAATTTCTGAGAGGATGGAGAATAAGTCTTTCAGAACTCATCATTTGATAATGAAATTTTCAGCAACTGAGATCTTCAAAAAGAACCTCCCATGTAAATTGTTTAAATAAGATTTTGGAGCCACCTCCTAAAAAACATACTGGAATATATTATCCTGCCAAGGTCTATTCTGAGTCCTTCGTTAGGCCCTCAAATTGCAGAACATTTTAGAGCCCCCTTGGACCCTATATCTGTACTTACAGCATTCAGTTGATTCTTTTTGAAAGCTGATCTGCTTCTGAGCTGAGTTTCTTAATGAGGGTCTCCAGGACTGCACACAGTATTGAAAACATTGTCTCAGTCCAGTTATATTCTTCCAACTTCCTACCTGAGTTCTGAGAAAACGAGCAGGTTCCTTTTCCAAAAGGTGTGTAAGGAAGAAAGAGAAAACAAACAGAAGGGAAGGAATGAGAAAGGAGGTAGTGGAAAAGGTAGCTGTCTGAGACTGAGGCCTATGTGAGGCCTGAAAACTGCTTATTAAAAATTGACTGCTTCTTCAAAAATCCTTCTCCCTAGATTTGAAAGCTAGACCTCAAATGCCAGATGCACAAGCCTATGATTCAGCCTGTAAACATTTGCATTCTGATGCAGTTCAGAACTACCTCATTACATACTCCCTTTCCCTCCTGTCTGGTTTTCCTGCTGCCTGCTTCAGAGCAGAGGGTAATGGTGCTAAGTTAGGTCATCTGCTCTACAGTGTTTTATTTTATTTGCATTGTCCACTGTGGTCTTGCGCCTTATTTACTGTACCCCCTGTGACTGTTCGTCCAAATTCAGAATTATTCATGTCCTCTTGAGCTTTTACACAGTGCTTATCCCTATAATAAATGAGCGCGTTTTGAACACTGTATTTTCATAACCTCCGGGGATGGGAGAAGATATTATCATTATTCCTGTCTTATAAATGGGACTCACAGACACAGGAGAGGTCAAAAATAACCATTGCTTCTGGGTACCAAATAGATAAACTGAGTTTTTCTTTAAAATACTTATCAGAATATATGCTCCTGTAATTGTATATGTGTACCTATGTATTCAATAATTTCAGTTACAACTATGAGTTCTTAGCTGCGTATTCAAGCTGGGTTTATGTTAAATGAAGAACATGCAATTAGCATCCAACTGTGATGAGTTTAGTATAAGTGATTTACCCATTGCTTAGGAACTCGGTGTCAGATGCACTGTTAGGATCCGATTAAGCAAAATTGCATTTAATTACCTTAACCACAAAACTCTTTCTTTTCACATCCTGCGGTCTCTCACTTCATGCAGTACATACCTATAACCTTCTGAGAGAATGGGAGGAGGAGTTCTAAAAAATAACAATCCATTTCCATACCCAGCCTTGGTTAATCTATAGAACAAGTCAATCTCATGTTCACTGAATGAATGCAGTCCTACAAATAAAATCACATGTGATTGTTTAATTGAGTAGGGGCAAATATAGGATGTAGGAGAAAATCACTCCAGTAAAGGCAACACCCCTTCTATGAGTATTTGAGACTTTTCTTCTTCTTCCTTTCTTTTTTTTTCCTCTTTTTTTTTTTTTTAATTTTTAGGTTTTACATTGTTTTCCTGGTCTTGTTCTGAGATCTGGAGTCATATCAGTTTGAAATTTTCAGCAAAATCAAGTCTAGTCACCTGGATTAGAAAATTTCAGTTTGAATGAACAAAGGCATTGAGAATGCAGTCTTACGGAAGGCAGTCCTCTGCTATTAACGCTACCTAGTCAAGGTTAATTTATTCTAACTGAAGAATGACTCCAAACTTGCTGAACAGTAAGAGGCACACTGCCACTTTTAGTGTCATAGAAGTAGCTTGTCCCACTCACCATCTTTTAAAATTTCATACGCTGGCAATTTGTCAGCACTAGAGAAGTCAATCATCTTTCGAAGCCTTCTTCACAATCTAAATGTTTTTAGATCATGAGCATTAACTGGACTGTAGTTAGTAAATCATGCTTGAAATATTGCTGATGCTTAGGTTTTATTAGTAACAGTGAAGTTAGTTCAAGAGCAAAACTCCACTGCTCATGGATTTAGGAGTCAAATGCCTTGAAGTTGTATTGCCTTCAAAATGGTACATGGAAACTGACGTGCCTTGAACTGAACGCTTCACTCTTGGTTGAGGCATGTCTTCATGTCTTGACGTGCTTCCAGAAGAGAAAAGTTCTTTGAGCTTGTAAAGGACAATTGTTTATAATGAGTGATACATTTTAAAATCTAACACAGTCACTTGCAATGTTAAATATAGTTCAAAGTGACTTAGTTCTTGAAAGCAGACCACTGTTGTGCATTCTATGGTATTCTTGATTTCCCAGTTTGGCATGAAAGGAAGAAGCGTCTGTTTTAGCTCTGTCGTTGGAAAAACTTTCTGATGAGGCACAGGCAGGGATTTTTTAATTACCTGAGGCCCCCTCACTTGTGTCTTGTTACATCCTGTGTCAAAAAAAAATCCTATTGTTATCCAAATAGTATGTTAAAGTGGCCTTCGAGTTAATTCTTGATGCAAAGGCAGTGTAGGTTTATGCAGAACCAGCTAAGAATAAAAGGAGCATTACAGGATGTAGGACATAGATTTCTTTTCCCATTTTCTAGCTCTCTGAAGAAATGGAGTAGAGACCATTCTCTAACCGTGCCATTGACCATGCTACACAAGCACAGAGGGAAAATGTGCACCCTGGCATTGGGGTGTGCAGGCTGGATGCGCATATCCTGTTGTCAAGCCCTCTTTGCTGTGGCCTGACATTTCCCTATACTAAATAAATATGTTCCCAGCAGGAATAATGTCAGTGGCAAATTTGCATAGAAGGCTAATGTCAATCACAATAGCAGGCTGGCAGGAATCTTACTTGTGGTGTGTGTCTGCTTTCTGTACTGACGGCGGACATCTGTTGTGGAAAGGACTTTTTTACTGACTGCTATGTAAGTAGCACATGCCAAACACCTCAGGAAGTTATCAAAAGGACAGGAAAAATGTAGAAATTCTGTTAAAAATTCTGTGTGTATTTTTTGCCACAGATGCTACCATTTTATTAGATTAATTCCTTATTTTAAACTGCTTATTGCACACGAATGTGGTTCTCCCATTTCCTTCTCTCCATGTAGCCATCGTTCCCTCAGGAATGAATCAGGTCTTTTTTGATAAATACACGAGAACTTAGCCATAAGTATTAAATCACATGCTGTAAAAATAATCTAAGGCTCTAAACCTGTGATACTTCATTTTCTGATGAAACTGTTCATGGGTGATCTGAACCCTTTCCAAAACTGAGTTTTATTTCCTTTTAGATGCACCTAAGCCACCCACAGAAGAGACGTACATTCGCTCAGATGAATATGGGACTTCTGCAAGGTTCAAAAGATCATCTGCTAAAATTCAGAAAAATGGAAGTCTAAATGTTGAAACCCTTGTTGTGGCAGATAAAAAAATGTTGGAGAAACATGGCAAGGAAAATGTAACAACGTACATCTTGACAGTTATGAATATGGTAAGATGTGGTGTAACTGAAGTATGTTTTCCCTGTGGAATATTGTTATGTCAGAGTAGGATTTTCATTAGACAAATACTGATACCAGAAAGAGCAGGGGCACCTTACGCAACCCTTTCTTCAAGACTCATCTAATGTATTACATCAAAAAGCTCTTTAAAAATACATCCCTAGATTATCACAGCTCTGGCAACAGTCTGTAGGGTAAAAAAAAAAAATTAAAAAAAAAAAGGAAAATATTTAGAATGTTAAATTTTAAAATACTTCTTGTGTAGTACAAAAAAGGCAGATACTCTGAAACTGAAACTTTCATTTTAGTATCATGAAACTTAGTCTGTTTTGTCTGATGTCTCTCCTTGAAACAAAAATTTATTTGAGAAAGCACAAATTTCTTTTGAAAAAATAATGTAATTTAACTAGAAATATGTTTTCCTTTGTGGCTTTGCTCTTTAGTTTTGTGCTACAAAACTTGAACTTTGAACTTGATTACACTTGATCCGGGAGACCAAGGACAGAACAAAGCCCATTGAAATCAATAGAAAGTTTTCAAGTTTTTTGAATAAGTGAGGTGGTTTGGGGCCTAAGTCTCCTGGGTTAAGCTCTTTTGGATTAATCCTACAAGGTGTATAACTCCATTAATTTGTATTGAAAATTGAAGCCCAATGCAATAACTCAATACATATGTTTCTCTATTAAAAAAAAAAATTATACATGTAGATGGTATTTCCTCTTCAATAATCGTTGCAGGTCTCTAGTCTGTTTAAAGATGGAACAATTGGAAGTGATATAAATATTATCGTTGTGAGCCTTCTTCTTTTGGAACAAGAGCCTGTAAGTTGTGTCAGAATTTTTGTGTGGTATACTTCATTTGCTGCTGTTCACAGGGAGCATTGGGTGTTCCCACATTATGTACATGAACTTTCCTTAGAGCTTTCTTAAGACATAAAGCATGAGAAGAAGATTAAAATCACAAAAACCTCCAAAATCACACTTTCTGCATTTCACTGCTGCTTGGTTTTTGATACTAAAATCTTCATTTCATATAAATGTTCTTTACAAACATTGAAATGCTTCCAGTAAGATAAAACTTAATGATTTCCAGCATTTTCTTGAAGAGAAATGGCTGGAATGAGAAATCTACTTAAGAAGTATTTAAATAATAAGATTTTGAACTGGGCTTTCCAGGATGTGATGATCAGAAGGGGGAAGGAGTCAAAAGTCCCAAACAGAAGACAGCGTGTAACAAAAGGTGGGAGTGGAGCCAATTCTTTTGGCAAGGGTGCTGAGACAAAAGAAGACAAAATCTCTTTTGATGAAAAGAAATTTGTGATGTGTTGATCTACTTGGATAATACTTTTCCTCCACAGAAATCTCCAAACATTTTAAACACAAGATTGAAAATGGTTTAGTGTTCAGCTTTATCAGGAATCAAATATATTTGTACACTGTAATTCCAACGACTGACTTCTTTGAAAATATCTATGTGTCTGGTGAGAGGTGCAGTTTTATTTTACAATTGTAATAGATTCACTCATCAACTGAATCGGTCATCACAGACAGTTAACATGGGAATACATAAGTTTATGTAGAACAAATATGAAAAAGTAATTCCCTTTTCCCTAACCAACTCTTATTCTTTCAATCACCTTTCTCAAGTACTGATGGAAGCACCTTGTTTCTGTGTCTGTGAAATATCTACAGGGTGGATTACTGATCAACCACCACGCAGACCAGTCACTGAACAGCTTTTGTCAATGGCAATCTGCTCTGGTTGGGAAGAATGGAAAGCGCCATGACCATGCCATCTTGCTTACAGGTTTTGATATCTGCTCTTGGAAAAATGAGCCCTGTGATACTTTAGGTATGATATGAAAACACATTCCGATAAACTCATGGGTGTCAACAGCAGCATCTTGATTCATAGAGACTGAAATGTTTTAAAATAAAAAAGTCCATTTTTGCACATAATGTTAGTCATCTTGAAGAGGAAAGAAAACAGTATTATTTTTACATATTTGCCTTTGAGGTACCTAGAAGAAAAAGAGTATTACTGGTATCATTGCCCCAGAAAAAGTGGCAAAATAAGCTATCTGAAGACATCCTTTTGGATTGTCACTTCAAGAAATATTTTTGATTTTGAGAATGTTTCTGAGCCACTCAGTGTTTCACTCACTTCTGAGCAGTAAAGGCATAAGGGGGGAAAGAATAATCTTTACAAGTAAAGTGTATTTTAGGAGGTTAGGTTTGATTTATACTTCTTATACAGGAGTCCCTTTATTGTCAAATAAAAATCTGCTGTAATTCCTCCATGATAAACCTGATGAAGTAGATGACCATCTTCATGCACCACAATAGACTGGCTTATTAGGACCAGTGCAGATGATATATGTATTTGGAATTCTGTAGAGGAACAAGCTATTCTACTGCTTCCTTCCTTCAGGATTTGCACCTATCAGTGGCATGTGCAGCAAATACCGTAGTTGCACCATTAATGAAGATACAGGCCTTGGACTGGCTTTTACAATTGCTCATGAATCTGGACACAAGTAAGTTTCATGAGTCTTACATGCTCCTTCTATAAATAAATATGTAAGTGGATGGAAACATAGCACCAGTTAATATAAATCAGTTAAATATGGATCATTTATAGAGGGCTATATAATGATTAGAATATATAGAGCATCCAGCTAATACATTGGCCTTATTAAATATCATCTCTTCAACAATCATAAAAATAACCACTGTGGGATTTTGATCGATTTTGCTCCCATAGGCAGAGGGACCTTATTCTGATACAGGTACCTCACAAGTGTTTCCAGTTTGATAGGAAGCTATAGGCGATTTTAGGCCAAACAGAGTCAAGACTCTTCACTCAAAGGTGTGTACTTTAGCATAAAATGGTGAATCAGCTGCCCAGGGTGCTTTCCTTTTATTTTTATTTTTTGACATTTTATATAATCCAGGTGATAACCAGAACAAACAGTAAAAGCTGACAACAATAATCTACAAGCTTCCCACACTGCTACCATGTTCTGGTAGACAAATTACTTCTATTATCAGTGTGGTTACTCCAAAAAGAGAAAGGACACTGCAGCTTACACTATGGAGAAATGATCTCTCTGAGTCTCTTAGAGGTCCCTTTCCCAGAAGACTCGGTGTTTCATAGGATCTGGGAGCCATTCATTCCATTCAACCTGTCCTTCTTTGTTCTCTCTAGCTATTTAATGCGTGATTTGGCTAAAAACAACCTTTGTGGTGGTTTTTGCCTTTCTGTATCTATATCCATTGGCTTTCTATTTCATTTCTGTGGTAATAAGACTGTAATTTTCCTAAGAACCTGCTGTCTCTCAAACAAAATCAGTAATAATCTTCCATAGAGGTTCATCTATTCTCTGAACTGATGAATTAAATCTAAAGATGATGATTAAAGAAGATCTCCTGTTTTTTCCCAAAATCATTTTGAATTACTTTCTCACAACTTTTTGCATGGTTTTGATTTTCAGTTTTAACATAGCTCAAGCTGGAGTCTGTCTAACCACTGGCAGTATAGAAGCATAGTTTCTGTATGTGGTACAAACCTGAAGTCAAGGGTCAGATGAAACATGGGCGTAGGATCTTTATTTTGTGCAGCAACGTTACTGCACAGAATATCTTTGAAAAGCAGTGGTACTGTATTCTGCTGTTTGGTCAAGGCATGAATCCTTCTGATTCTGCATGACTGAATCAGGACTATTTAGTTTTCATTGTACAAATATGCTCTACAGTATATACTATGACCTAATGTCTACATGAGTGACCCTTTCACAGGTTTCTGTACATCTGAAGGGAAACAAGGAATTAGAGAATAATCCAGCTACCAGTAAAGCCCGTGGGAATTGTGCCAACGCTTTCAATGGGACCATATATGTAAAATATATATTGTTTCATCCTCCTGTCACACAAATGCAATTTCACTGACCTCAGTACATTTTTAATGCCCTTCGATCATTATTAGGAGAGAATCAGGCCCATAGCTTATTTTCCAAGAATTATCCTCTTTAGTCTCTTAATGTCTTTCCTTCCTGTTTATTTTCTTATTTGCTTTGAGAGGTTATGCTTGGAAATTTTTTAATGTTGTTTTTTTTTTTTCTTTTTCACCACTGCCTTTGATTCTGATATTATTCAGCCTTTCTTTGGTATACTTCCATACTCCTGTCTAATAAAATGTATCTTATCTCCTGGAAAAAATCTGCACCAGATACAAAATGTCTTTATTATCATTTGTTCCTGTTTGTGTTCCTGAGACTACCTAGTATGTGATGTAAGACAACAGAATTTGGTCTCTGTGATACAGAGATTCCTGGAAGAAAAAAAACCTGTGACAGTCTTGCAGGTGCTGAGGTCCACTGTGAATATATTAACCTAAGGATTTCATAGTAGGAGAATATTGTATACTGTATAGATCACACTCTGTGATCCACTGAGTAGCTTCAGTTGTTATACATTTTTATGGTTTTCTTTAAGTAGTTCGTGTTTTTACCTGAAAGCTTAAAGGTTCCTTCGGGAATTCAGAGCCCATTGTGTCAGTGGGTATATAAACTGTGGATTCTTTGGCTGCAATGCATGTGAACAAAGTTGGTATTTTATAAAGGATTCGAAAATACTAGCTCAGTTGGGACTTTTTTTGGCCATTTATAGAAGGAGCCATATATTTTAGCAAGTTTGGAGCCTCAGCTGGTGGCAACACATGCAGTAACTCTGATGAGCCTGCAATGATTTATAACAGTAGAGAATCAAGTCCAGTAAATTAGATATTCCCTGCACGTGCACAGATTACATTCATAAAGTTGCCAATGTACTACAATGTTGAAGTAACAGATTATGAAATTTCTATTCAAAACACATTGAAATTCACAGATGTCCCATACAGTGAGTAAATATAAAACAGTGAAAGGAAAAAAACTGAAAATTAGCTATATTATATCCATAAGATCCACATAATTTATCATTTTTAATGTGTTTTTTATTATTGCTTATTATTCTTCATATTATCCTAACACCTCTCCTAGTGAAAGCAGGGAGGGCCTCATGATGCTCAGACTGAGCGAAGCACCCAGTAAGAGGCAGTATTCCCACTAAAGAGGTTACAGTCTAGACAAAGTAAGTGACAGTGTATAACAAAGGCGAAGAAAAGAAAGTGATTTGCCTGAGATAATATAGCAAGTTAGTGGCCAAAATTAGAAAAAGAATCATATTTTTATATTCATACCTTGTATTCTATTCATTCAATCCCACTTCTTTTGCTACAGATTGAATTCAGCTATGTAGTTCTTCCCTCCTCTTAGGAGGACAGTTGTTATATTGTTACAGCTGTGTAACACTGATATTTCCCTGGATTCTGATCTCCATGCCATTCACGTTAACAGGCATTATCACTACGCAAAGACAGGCTCAGACTGCGTGCATGTTTTAACCTGATAGATTTATAGGCAAGTACAAGTGTGACTGAACATAAGATCCACTACTTCCATCCATGTCACCACAAAACATTTCTGCTTCAGGAAAGAGAAGTGGTTAAACCGTAAAACTTCTGACACAGTCTGCAGCTCTAGTACTTATGTGCCAGTGTCTTGTCCTTAGCTCACATTGCAGAGCTCCCGTGCATCACCAGTATGGGACTTTCTTGAAACTTGACTATCTTTTTCTCATCAGACAAGTGTATGATGACAATAAAATCTGAATGCTAGTAATTGGAGCTTGTTTCATCGTCATAGTCATTTGTATGGTGTGTACGTTTTCATCCCTTTGGAATGAAAGGGACGAATTCCACATTCCCTGTGGGGTTCAAGCATAGAGCTGTTACCCAGAAAGTGTTTCTTCTGCCCCAAATTTTGTCTTGCTTCTGATTAACCTAGATTTTCACTCTCACACCTGATTCTCTTTTCAGCTTTGGTATGATTCATGATGGAGAAGGAAATCCTTGTAGAAAAGCTGAGGGTAACATTATGTCTCCCACACTCACAGGAAACAATGGAGTGTTTTCTTGGTCTGTATGCAGCAGGCAGTATCTCAACAAATTTCTCAGGTAGGTCAGATGTAAATCTGGGCTGGCGCCAGGGAATGTATCTTTAGTAACTGGGCTTGAATTCTTGAACAGACATAAAAATTACTTAAGTGTGAAATTCACCTCTTTTAAAATGTGCTCAAACCAATGTACTATTTGAGCCCACACACTGGGACTTACGAAGCGTATAGGTGGTATGGCATATAAGTGTTTTTGTCCTGCCTCATTTCAAAAGAATGAATTTCACCCTCCATGAATATCCTGCAGTAATGAGTGGCATATCATTCTTTCCCAGGCATTCCTGTCAGCAGCTAGGTTTATTAGAGAATTAGTAGGAAGTGAACACAAAAGAGGGCAGACACAGTGGTACCAAAGTCATTACAAAATGTAAATTAACATTAGTGGCCTTTCTCACTGGAGTTTCTCTCTTGATCTAGCTCATGTCATGAGTAAGGACATTTTACTTTTTTCATATACTGTTTCTGGAGGGGAAAAAAAGGAAAAAGAGAAAGATGCCAATTATATATGTTCCTTGTCATTACTATTATTATTATATTTCATTATTATTATTGTTAGTATTATATTTTACTTTAGTTATTAAACTGTTCTTATCTCAACCTTTTTCCCGATTCTCCTCCCCATCCCACTGGGAGCGGGGGGGCAGTGAGGGAGCAGCTGCGTGGTGTTTAGCTGCTGGCTGGGGTTAAACTATGACAACTTGGAAGATAAATCCAGCGTAGAGTGACCTTCTGTATACATGGGTTCTCAAGCATATACAAAGGAAAAAAAGTAGACCATAGGGTACCTTTGGTCTTAAGCTGGACACAGCCAACCCAAAGCACGCAAGCTGCAGCCGCCTTCTGTTTGTCAATCCACACAAAGCGAATGCTGAAATGAGACAGTGTGCCTGTTCATTCTGTTGATTCCTGATTTTGGGAATCCATTTCAGGGAAAGAAGCAGACTAGATCACCTTGCTCTTGGTTACACAGGAATAAAGGGAGGAAAAGAATTTGACATCATTCTTTCTTGTTGTCACAACAGTCCCAAAGCCTGGAAATTCCTGCTTGCTTAAAACTTTGCAGGTCAGGCTACCAACAAGATGTCAAGATCTTTTGGCTCCTGCAAGCAGATATTCTCATTTCAGTGCATACCTCTAAAGCTAGTTAAAGGTACTGTATACCATATTATATGTTTTTGCTGGTCTGTAGCAAATTAAAATATTTTGATATAAAGATCATAGTCATGATTAATATACATTCTCATTACAGTACAGCTCAAGCTGCCTGCCTGATTGATGAACCTAAGCAAACAGGACAGTATAAATACCCTGACAAACTGCCAGGGCAGATCTATGATGCTGATACCCAGTGCAAATGGCAATTTGGAATGAAAGCAAAACTGTGCAACCTCAGCTTTGTAAAGGTACCTATTGATATACTTTTGAAAAGATAAAATTACATTATAGAACTGCAGTACACTAAATAAGTACAAGTAATACAGTGTTCTTCAGAGGCCTGGGCTATTTCTCTACCTTATCTTCCTTGGCAATTTGATTTAAAGGTACTGGCCTCTTTTGAGGAATCTCACAATCCCAGGGGAGTTTCAGAAGGAAATGTGTTCTTTCCAGGAGTCATAAGGAGTGCAGTTGACTACACGAGACTCATGAGCCCTTGCCTACTAGGCTAAGGGAAATGAGCAGGCAGTAGAGTTTTGATCAAAACTTGCATGGGGTGTGGCGTGTGGGGTAAGAAGGACTAAGTTTCTTGTGTTTTGTTTTACTCTTATGCATTGACAGCAAAGTCTGGAAAAGATCTGTAGGGTTATTTTAGAACAATAAAAACGTAACTTATACTCTTGACTTCATGATGAAGGAGTAATTTAGATTAACTCATTATTTTAGTGACTGCTACATTCCTTGCTGATCTCTTCAGAGAAGACATTTTATTAAATAATCTGGAGTGCTCATTCTGAAAAGAAGTATTGTCGTTTCTTTTACTCCTGTTATTATCCTGGAGTATTTTGATTTATTTTATACTAGCCACGTTTATCAGGTGATGGCAGCTGTGTTTCTTCTACAGCTAATAAACAAAGGAGGGTGAACAGCACAGTGAAGAGACTGTGTTTCCAGGTATCTCCTGTGTTTTAGAAAATCTAGTCTCTTCACAGTATTATAGTCCCTGTAGACGTGATGAAATTTTAACCTTGAACTTTTTAACACTGTTTTTGTTCTATTATAGTCTCACACTCAAAATAGTTTTAAAAAAAATATAGTGACATGGTGCATAAACAAGAAGGCAATATACAGGATATGGTTGTGCTATGAATCTTAAATCTTGGATTTTCTAAATTCAGAAAAGGTTTTATTTATATGGCTTTTAAGGTAGCAAAGGCATGTATCATTTGTTACTCTTTCTAAACACCAGGAAATAATGGGAATTATAAGTCCTATAGTGAGTACTTTTTTCTTTTCAGGATATATGCAAATCTCTCTGGTGTCACAAAGTGGGTCATAGGTGCGAGACAAAGTTCATGCCAGCAGCAGAAGGAACAGCTTGTGGTATAAGTATGGTAAGTTGTTTTATAAGTGGGACAATGTCATTCTAACTTGTTTTTAGACTGTATTGGGTCAAATACCAACTCCTGTCAAAACCAGTTTTATCCAGATCCCTCCCAGTTTGCTATCATGGACTTCCAGATCGCTCTGTAAAAGATTGCATTGCGATACATAGTCAGGACTGGTCCTCACAGTGGCACCTATCTGATGGTAGGAAGTGATGCCTCTCGCATCGAGCTATGGAATAAGATCTGGCAAATCTACATCAGTAAGAAAATCCATTAATTATAACAGAAGTTAGATCAAGGCTTCAAATTCCACTCTGATATAAACATTCCTTAAGCCATAATATTTGCTAAACAGGCTAAGGCCATCATGCACATTATCATCAATGATCACTACTAAAAGAGCATGGTTATTTGTTTTAGTTGAACCTTCTAATTTACACTCATCTATAGTTACCCAAAATATTTTCTTTTGCTGTAATGTTTCTTCCTGTAGAATATTGTTTTGATTTTCAAGTTACTGACAAATGTTCTATTTCGCTTTTTCTCTTTGTGCAGTATTTCGTAATTGAATGATAAAAGGGAGAAATCTTAGCAGAATTTTAGCAGGCTATTTTTAAATTACATGGGAAGTTTTGAGGTTCTGACAGCACAGGACCATAAATTAACACGGATTTTTTTGGGAAGAGTAAGCCAAAAAGACACTCTCCAAGAGAAGAGTTTTGAAAATTTGTACCTCAGAGATCTTCAACTCAGAACTTGGACAAATTTTAGGACAGTTGTTATCTATACCATTGTGTGGATCAGTGTCCTCCTTCAGAGTCCTTGTCCTACTGTCAACAATCTCATTGAGTTCAATGGGTGACCTCATGTTTATTAGGGTTAAGCACTGGAGCTTTTAAATGTGGATTTTTTTCTTTTTTGCATCTACTAGGTACCGCTAACTCTGATGGGATATTTTTTGGCATTCTTTTGGCAGTGGTGTCGAAGAGGACAGTGTGTTAAATATGGTGATCATGGACCCAAGCCTGTAAATGGCCAGTGGTCTGCCTGGTCCGAGTGGTCAGAGTGTACTCGCACTTGTGGAGGTGGGGTCACATATCAAGAAAGACACTGCAATAATCCAAAGTAAGACATAGATATGAAAAGGTATTATTTTTATACTAACTATTTATGTTATTAGAACAAAAAAATAGGAGTCCATTTCTGTAGGGAAATAGTATGCGTGAAAATGTTTCTAAGACCTTTCTTTCACGTCCAACATGACCAGTCAGTAGCTGCAAGACAGACATATGTCCTGATACTAGAAAGTAGGGGCTGTCTGAAGACTGCTAGAGTACCAGAACATCTACAGCCCAACTCTCTCAATTTATTTTGTGACACTACAGTTTATCAAATACCTGCAGAAGTAATGAAATGCCACACAGACATATTCACACCTAATAATTTAAGAGCAAGGGAAAAAGGTCTTAAAAGCTATTAAGACTTCTGATGAGATCATATTATCCAGGATAATAAACCAAAAATGTTTAAAGTCAATATCAAAATGGTTGTAGACAGACGTCTTGGTACGTCTGTCATGTTCTTTGCATTCTTTTGTGTTTCACAGGTCAGAATAAAGTTGCTGAACCCTAGAATTGTATGCTAACTCATGAAACATTTCTGGTATCTTCTTCTAGTGAATGTCTTATCATTGTAAATACTACTATTCCTTACAATGCTATTTCAAAGTAGAGGTAAAGTGTTATCTGACCAGCATCTTTCCCAAGTACTCAATTCACTTCAACTTACAAGAAAAAAAGGATTTCACTGTTTCATTTCATACACAGCTTCAACAGGCATAGACACATGTATTCTTCATTGCACACAATAAAAACAGCATTTAAACTGCAGTAATAAAAACCAGAGAAAATATGACACAGTTTATATGAGGCTGTAAAGAAGCCTCACACCTACTATACAGTGCTGCAGTAATAATAACCACGCTTCATATACTATGTTATAGGAAAATGTGAGTTAGTTAAAATAGTCTTTATTACCCTCATTCAGTCAAGCCAATTTTTGCAGATTTGTAGCAGAGCATTTTCTCAACCTCTTCTGTTGTTTCTCAGTATATTTTGATAAATAAAATTACTTGGATAGTTTCCTTTATTAAACTATTTAGCAAGAGTATGCAGAGTCTCAATTACACGTCATACATATATTTTGGTCTTCCTACTTTGGTCCCTGTTTTGCCTGCTAAATTTATGTGTATGCACATTGTTCTTTGCATTTATTCATAAGCCTTCCCTTGGTCTCCCTGTGTGACAGAAGAATGTCCAGTAGTTGAAATGTTTCAGTTTGGTGCACTATTATATCTGATAATGATTTCCAATGGTCTTCAAACAGAAGCTCTAACACGGTGTCTGTTACTGTAGCATTATGTATTTTAAACTTGCATTCAGAGTGATCTGTCTGTTCTAATTAAAGTAAGACTTGATGTAAGACTTGATGTAACCGAGTAAGACTTGATACCAGAACTGGATCATGTTTATACTAAATTTAATTTTATTATACTAGTGATAATTCAGTTAGAGCAAAGAGAAGATACTATAAATCTCTCTCAGAGTTAGAGTGATGAAATGACAGGACTATAAGTAAGCCATCCCCACAACAGTGTACGAATATCCAGGTAGCTGTATTTTCCATCACAGCACTTTTGTATAAATATGGAATCATTAGAAAAATGATACTATCCATTTTCAGTGTTACACCACATGGAACGATTTATAACCTAGTCACTGTTCATTGTTCACCTCTATAACTACACATACACAAAGAATGATTCCTTTCTTTTTGAACTTCTGAAATATATTTCAGATGTTTACATATTTCAGTACATATATGTATATTATTTCATATGTAATATATTTATTTCACTTTTCCTAATCCAGATTTGTGTAGGAGCTAATGTTTATTTTGTTCAAAAGCTTGATAGGCGATTTTGGATAGCAAAATTTTGAGAATGACAAAGAATAAAATGTATTTCTGTAAGAGATTAGGACAAGGGGTATAGATCTCTGAAGAACTGACTGGACTGTAAAATGAGGTTTTTAAATAAGTAGTCCTTTTTTTCAAAGTAACTGACTTCTTACGAACATTGAGGGAGATTTCTAAGTTTCCAGTGATTTTAAAGGTGACGCGTTATTAGAAGCTTAAAGACAGGTGAAGACCACAATTTCAGGCTGCCGCTTGTTACCTGTGTTTGTATGTGAAATTCTCCTCTTGCGAATAATATCCAACCAATTCAATTCCCTTTCTCTTGACAATTTTAAGACAGACCTTGTGGCCACACCCAAACAGCTCTGGGTATGGCTTCTGAATTACCACCGGAGTTATGTACGAATTCATACTAACAAACACCTATGGAGGTCATCTGTAGAACACAGAACTATGCAGATTTGCTAAAATCATTATGTTTCTGTAAATTCTCACAGTGTAATTTCATGGATCTGGTTTTCATACATGACAACGTTTTACAATTGAGGTACTTTTCCAAGATAGAAATAGATTACATAATTTAATAGTTTAGCTGGGAAAGAACCTGAAGAGTGCCCCAGAGATTTAAAGTAATACCTAAATCATATCTGTGGGACTGCATCCTACCCACTTCACAATAGTGCATTGTTCAGTAAGAGTAGAATGGAGTTTTAGACATGTATGCAATCAAAAGACTACATCAAAATTGCTTGAACACGTCTTTTTAATCTTTTGTGTACAATATCTGTAACAGTGACTACAGACAATGCAGATGTAAACTGATGCAAAGTAATGATGCCATTTAAAATACTAACTAAAAATGAAGACTATGAAAGACCTTGTAGACCTTTCAAATTCATGCAGAATAAAATAGTCGAGCTTCGTGATACTACCATGATATGGTCATAATATGAGCAGAAATGTTCTCACTTGAATTTAAATGATTACAAAACATGAAAAAATAGGAGTCCAGAATTTCAGAGTCTAATTCCCTTCGTAATGCATAAAATACTTTCCTTGATCAGATTAATTCCAGGATTTCTCACTCTCTGTGTTGCATTGCAGTGACTATCCATCTTACTTTCATGTTCATGAAGTCTAGTCTTAAAAGGGTACTGCAGAATTAATTGAAGCTACTCTTGTAGCATTTTAATATTTGAGTCTTATATGAAGTGGAGTATTTACATCTTTGCACTTATACTCCTTTTCCAAATCATTCTTTGGAGACTGTTTTTTTGCTGGCCTTTATCACCGAATTTCTCCCTTTTCCAATTATCCTCAGCAAGGCCTCAGCTCTAGCAGGATCTATTCCTGCAGGTATCTTTACCTATGCATGCCAACGCTGGGGAAGTACACAGATGGATGAAAAGTTTAGGCTATATCTGTATTAGGAACACTGTACCACTATAGAAATACTGGAATACTCTCTGTGCAAAGTGTTCCGTTGTAAGAGCAGTTATACTACCAGAGCTTCTGTAGGCAGTCAAACCAAAATGTACTGGTGGTATAAACATCACCAATAAAAGCGTGATTTTGTCAGTGTAGATAATGGTCTTTTCTCAGAAATCTGGTTTTGTACATCTACATCTAGTTTCCTGTGTATTACTTAACTCTTACTGACATCTTGTTGGTAAAAAACGAAGGTGGGGAAGTTTCCATAACTCTCTGGCCAACAGTTTCAGTAATGGGAGTGTACTGTAATATTAAAATGCTGTATCAGAGCTGGGAAACAGAATGCCTCTTTCAGTGCTGCCTGAGTTTGGTGGAATTTTATACCATCCTCAAATGCAAGACTGTGGCTAGAAATCACGATCGAGCCATAAATAATTCTGTTATATTGCTTGTTGGGGGTATTTACTTGGAAGGAGGTTGCTTCTTTTCCTTACACTAAAGCAGATTTGTTCTCTGGGGCTGAAGGAGCTCAAAAGTCATACATGTGCTGAAGCTGTAAAGAAAGCCTGTAGAGAATTGAGTAAGGACCCAACGGTTTGGCTGTCTTAACTCAAAGCTCTCACCAATTGCACAAAGTCAACATAAATACTCCCTGACTTCACCGATGTTACGTATCCTCCCTGCCCTTCACAGACTGAATTGCCACCAACTAGGACAGAAAATTTGACTTCATTTTAAGACCTTCACCATTATACCCAGTGTCAGTGTAGCTAGTAGGTGACCTCAAGAAAAGTCACTGGAAGTTGTTTTTTTTCCCACAACATATTTTGCTGGTGCTTTAACGCAGTTTTAAATAGACTAGCAGGTGGGTTTCCACCTCTTCCTTTGAAAGACTGTTTTGTAGCCCCAGAATTCTAGAAAAGGCAGATATTGTGTACATTCAAAGCTGATTCAAAACATAAAAACCAAGCCCCAGCTTGGTTAGAGGGTTAGACATATGAGGGTTAGAATTTGTAATAAAGCAAACAGAAAAAGCACCTGGATTTTCTGATCCATATTGCACCAAGCTGTCTCCATATTACTCCAGTCAGATGCATGTCAAGAGAAGTTGCATGGGGTACTTGGTAAGAGGAATAGTTAGAACATAGTGTTTAGGGATTTAAACAAACAATATGTTGCAACTGTTTCTTTTATACTATTATTATTAATTATTATTGTTAGTTAATATATAATTATTATTCAGTATCTTTTATATTATTCTAATTTTGTTCCTTAACGTGTAACATGGGCAAGCTGTCCACTGAAAGATCATAGCTTGTCTTCCAAGTATGTATGTTCCCTAATTTTTAAAAATCGTTATATAAATGTGTGCAAGTGCAGCATTGTTACATTTCTTTTCACTTGACGCAAGAAATTGTATAATACGACAAAAAGTTCTTAGAATTTGGTGTTTTGAAGATTTGGCTCAGTACTTGCAGATGTATATCTGAGCATTGTGAAACTGCAAAAATAACATCAGTGAATTCCTATGTAGATCCATAAGGAATACAAAAGTGAGTGAACACATTTCTCAGCAGCTTGTGAGACCTCTCAGTCACTTTAAAAAGAGCAAGTCTTACATTTTACGTTGTTTTACAGTCGTGTGCATAGACCAAATAGTCAAAAAACTATTATTCTGATAACATAAGATACTAGCAAAGTAATAGTATATGCTGTTTTCATTCTGGCCAAAATTAAGGGAAATGCCCAGGTAAGGTTTGCTGAAGTGGATGTGACATGTTTGAAGTTATCCATGAATTCCAACATTTTCCTAAAGCAGGACAACTATGCACAGTCCTTGTTTCCTTTGACTATTTAAAAGCACATTTCTTCAAAATTATTTACAAAACAAATGAACAACCAAATGTAATTATTCATTCTGTTTATGTTTGATCAGTGTTATGTTATCCTTTATTAACTCTTATTGTGATAGGTAATTCTTTGCACATGTTCATTCCTGGGTTACAGCAGAGTAAAAATAGCTATATAACAAGATTGAAACCAGCCAATACAAAACAGCCCTATAAATTCAAATTAGTGAAAACATGACTCACCTCTAGATGGTTGCATCTCTGCTGAGTTTGCAGTGATCCAAGTAGATAATTCATGGCAACTGCTTTGCTTGGTTTTAGGGACCATGAAAATTAATGGCCCATATAAGAAATACTGATCTCCTAAGACAACATGTCCTCTCGTTTTCTCTGTATTCTCATACACATGTAACATGCCAATCACACAAAAAGTAGGTTTTGCAAGAGAATTTTTTTTTCTTTTTTTTAGGCCACAGTATGGCGGCAAATTCTGCCAAGGTTCCAGTCGTATTTATCAACTTTGTAATAATCAGCCATGTCCAGCAAATAGCTTGGACTTCCGTGCCCAGCAGTGTGCAGAATACAACAGCAAACCTTTCCGGGGATGGTACTACAAATGGAAGCCCTATACTAAAGTGGAAGGTAATTATGCCACAGGTCTCGTGGACAAAGGCAATCGCAGGAAGCGAGCTATAAGCTGTAATTCATCCATATTCTTTGGGCAAATATCACCCTGATGTAAGCAAATAGAAATTCAGTTGGCTTATTTGAGATGTGTTTGCTTTCTAGCATAGTTGAATCCGACCTCCTGTGTGATACTGCCTGTATGAACATGCAGAATTGATTTTGGTTGTGAATTTAAATCTTTGTCCTTAGTGGGACTCCCTGGCTGTTGCTACCCCTCTCTTTCATTTTGTATTACATATTGGTTAGTGTAAAACCAAACCAAAACAATTTCCATGGATTTTTCAGCATGGGAAATATGAGCTCCCACAATAACACTACCAGAATCTTCCTTCCTTTGGAATGTTCTCAGATTTCGAAACATAATAATAAATCAACCTTTTGACTTTTCTGCTGGTATAGTCCCATGAGAATTGGAAAAACAAACAATGTACTGGCATAAATTTTTTAAAGTCATCATTTACTAAGAGATCTTTATAAAGTTTGAGTCTCAATAACTATTTCTTGTCTTCTGTACAAGCAAAGTTCATTTTTACTTTACACATCTTAATTTTGCAAATATTTTGAATTGGTATTCATTTTTACCAGATATACAACAAATATTTTCTGCAGTTTGAAAGCACAGTTTGTAGCTGCAGTTGCTACTACTTGAATAAAAGTGGCTGGATTACGTCACATTGTAGCTGCTTCATTTAGCACCTGTACAAATTTGCTTTTGATGATAATAAGTGTATAATTATATATATATACACACACACATACATGTAACTTTCATTCATAGCCTGATTATATTTTCTTCAAAAGCCTTTGCAGACATTTTCATGACTATTTAGAAACCTATGTCCTAACAGCCAATGTGAACAGAGGAAAGAGGAAATATGGTTTCACAGCATGTAACAATGGATGTTGTATAATAGGGAGAAGAATGCATCTTGTTTAATAGAACTTAAGGTAGCCTACATTGGTTTTAAAGGTAGGGGCTGCGTTTAGTAAAAGAAATAGGAGCTTAAAATTAGGGACAAAGGGCATAATTTTCAAAAGCAAGATGTCCCCAAGTGACTCTGAACTTGAAAATGCCTGTCCTTACTCTCTTAGCTGCTTTTCAAAATCTCCCCCAAGATCTACATTTATAGTCCTGAAAACATGATCTGGTTTTCAAAATTGCTACAGATGCCTTGCCTCTGTAGAAAGTACTACTGAAAATCCAGCTGCTTATTTAAGAATAAAAAGATACTACTTTCAATCCAATTTTATGTTCTTCAAAATTTTGTTATGCTGTTTTATTTGTTGCACTTACTATTTGTATTAAAATTGTGTATTTCGGCAACTGTGACAATATTTACAATTGCAAGACTGTTTTTGTCTATGTAGAATTAATCAGCCCTTTATAAGCATAACATACCATCTGTGTATAAGAAGAAATTTGATTGACAATGGTTGGGATTTTTTAGCGGAAAAGCGCTTTTGTTAGGGGAAAATCTGGCTTTCAGCTGAACTGATCATTTGTGCCACCTTATATCTTTTTCAAATTTTAACTAAAAATTAAATAAAATTATTACAATCTCCCATTTCGCTTAATAAAAAATGAAATTTGAAACTGTGAGCCAGTGGAACTGAAATCAGGGCCACATCAGCAGAGCTAATGCAATGTGCATGTTTTCACACTGGTTTTGAATTCTTAGTTCTATGTGTGGAGAGTCAAACCCACATGTTCTTTTAAAATAGCATAGTATAAGCTACTGTATTTGGCTATATTTCTGCCCATCTTGGGGTCCTAATACGTCGCCACAGACGGTCCTTGTAGCTTGTCATCGAGGATGCAGGAAGAAACAATAGCAGGGTGCCTTTTTTTTTTTTTTTTTTTTTTTTTTAAACTGTGCTGCAGGTCTGCTAATACTTTCCTGTGTTTTTTGGTTTTTTTCTTTCCCAGAGGAAGATAGATGTAAATTGTACTGCACAGCTGAAGACTTTGACTTTTTCTTTGCAATGTCCAGCAAAGTGAAGGATGGAACTCTGTGTTCTCCAAATAAATATGATGTTTGCATTGATGGAATATGTGAAGTAAGATAAAATTAAGTTTCTTACAATCCTAGTGTCTATTTTTTTTAAGTGGGTAATTGACTCCTTTATGGAAAATGCAGCTGTTTCTTCAAATTCCCTTGTGTCCGAGTCCTTCACTTGTGCCTTTTGGTTGCAGCAAGTAGGGTGTGATCATGGACTTGGTTCCAAAGCTGTATTGGATGCTTGTGGAGTTTGTAAAGGAGATAATTCAACGTGCAAGTTCTTTAAAGGCCAATACTTGATCCAGCACAAAGCTAACGGTAAGGAAAGCTGTTCCACATGATCATCAACTCATTGCTCTGCTGTATCCCCACGTAATATATATGACTCCTTGCTCATTAGGGCAGTGGCTAAAAGTCCAGATGTGAACTGAAAATCACAGGGAGAGTGAGAGGGGAGTTCGCATTTCTCCTGTTTCTTGGTAACAAGAAAGCTATGAGCATAAGTCTTGGTTAGTTAATTTGCAAGCATTCCTCTTGTTTCTTAAGCCACATTTTCCCTTTACGTGTGAATTTCCTCTTAAAAGAGATTTTAGGATTCAGGTGAGTGAAAAAATAGCTGTCAACAGCTCTGACAGGAATGGGACTGTAAAAGATATAAAAAGCGATACACAGCATAATGCCAAACATGACGGTATTTCCATGTCCATTTTCAAATTAAGTTGACTGGAAGCTGTCCAGCTGGTTCAATGGATGATCCAGTCACTGGGAGGTGGACTTTTCTTTAGTGGACTGTCACAGGCTTCTTGTGAAATAATCTCACTATGTCGCAGTTTCCCAGGCATAAAATGCAGATAATATTTCTTTACCCACGGGGGTATTTTGAGGATCCATTTACTGTTGATCATAAGACATGTGAATACTACAGTACTATAGGCCAGGAAATTGTTTAGGATGTAGTAATACAGAGATACAATGCTAGAAAAATAATCTAAACTGAATGCTCTGTGAAATTAGCTGTGTGCAGTGCGTGTTGGAGATTGTCAGTGGTGTCTCATCTGACTGTAGAATGAGTGAGATTTCTATATGCTTAGAGTGCAATGGCTCACAGCAGGGAGATCCAGTGGTATACAGGGCTTTGTGAAAGCTCTCTGCATCCCACTGCATCTCACCGCAAAAACCTTGTCCATGATGGAAGCAGTACCTTCCAACTAGTGTAGGGAACTACAGGGAAAACACAGTAAAACAATTCCAGTGAAACCACCATTAGTCTGTTCTGCATTTTTCTAAGGTGAACTTGCTTTTTCTTGTCTTTAATAACAAAGAAAAATTCCAGGAATTGAAATACCTCAGAGTTACTCTGATTACAGGCTGCATAGGGGGGTTAAAATCAGAACTGGTTTCTCCTTGTGAAAATGGAGTAACTTTGGTGGATCAGAACAACTGTCTTCAATATCTTTTAAACTGCAAAAATTTCAAATTGGCTCAAAAATGGTAAGCCATCTCTATCTGTATGACAACTGCAAAAATGTTGCTTACTTCTTTCATTTCAGACTACTATGCCATGGTCACTATTCCAGCAGGAGCACGCAGTATACAGCTCCACGAAATGCAAATCTCCAGCAGCTACCTTGCAGTGCGCAACCTCAGTAAAAAGTATTATCTGACAGGAGACTGGACAATTGACTGGCCAGGAAAGTTCTCTTTTGCCGGAACAGTTTTTGATTATCAACGCTCTTTTAACCATCCAGAGAGTCTATATGCAGCAGGACCGACTAATGAGACGCTGGTCTTTGAAGTAAGCTTTCTCCTGTTTATTCTTCCCTTGATGTCTATTACAGAATTAGTAACGACAGCTTTAGCTCTGCACTGTAGCTCTCAGCAAGATTAAAGAGTAGCGTTGAGCCACGATAGTATTCAGACGTAATTGTGTGGTCATGCTAGATTGAAAGGCCTTTCACCAGTTCAGCAAGGTCTGAAGTTTTGTAAACTGTCACAAATTCAGTGAAAAGGAAGGTGCGTAAAACACACCAGATAGATAGCATTATTTCTCAGTTGCTGCACAATGGTCATAGAGATTATGAACGCATCCCATAAATAGTATACCATAAAATTCAGTGATGTAAAAATTAAATCTAACATTATGGCAAGGCTTAATGGTAACAGTTTCAAATAATGGTTCTGAAACTGCAGGCGCATGTAGCCATTTTTACATCTACCTTGGGACACAGATGGTCAGAGTACCACACATAGGCTCTTGTGTAATTTCTGTTGATTCAGTTTTATTGGTGATAGCATCTAAAATAATGAATTTTATATATGTTTATCTCCCAGTCAAATTTATATCACCTACTCGGTCCGCCAGATGTCCCGTGTTGAAACTATATTTAGTAGAAAGTAAATTTGGTACTTACATGGTTGGTTCCCATGTTACAATTTTGAGGTTGGCCCCTAATAGTTCTAAGAAAAATCTCTTTCTGCATTAGGTTACTTACTAGATTTTTTTTTTAAATGCATCAGAACATCTGAGGGTCAATTTCTGGCTGAATCACTGAATCCTTTACTTCCTGGTAGCTACATCAGTTTGCCTGCTTTGTTAAAAAGCTCTAGCAAGTCTTCGGCTTTGTAACTCATCCATTACGTCTGTTTTGATTAATCCTTCCCTGTGAGAAGGAAGGAGCCCTCCCCAGAAGGGATTCAATTCCTTCCCACACCTTCCAGCGATACTCTGGTCAGCTCACTATCAAACACATAGCTTTCTCTGGCGTGCACTTGGGGAGCGTGGAGGCGAGTGCTGTACCCGTTCTCTGAGGCAGCAATCTGCGGTTCCTTGCCCCATCATATACCGCTGTAACTGAAAACTGCTCTCTGCAGAAGTTTAGCAGGAGTGATTAGCTGAGAACTCTGCATCCCGTCTCCCTTACACAGCTTTGTTCTGTTAAACTAAGAAACACAGTAAGTATAGACTGTGACATGAAATATATTCTTCAAGGATTATTTAAACTTTCACAACTATTCAGTAAAGTGTTTATTTGGAATACTGAAGAGCCTTACTGCTATTCATACTGATTGAGTAATGTACTTAAACGTACCTTTAAGAACCACTCGCGTTCATGGACCATGAACGCATGTTAAAGTACTTTGGGATGAACACATGTTTTAGAACAGACAGTTTGACATGGGCTAAGGGCATGTATTTTCACCAATTACTATCACAATTTGCAATGCCTTTTTAAAACATTTTTTCTCAGTTGAAGAATTTTCATTTTAGGTATGTATGTTAATAGGGATGCTTTAGTCCAAGGAAGAGTTTGGTCTACAAGTTACAGACATGCTTCCCTGCCTGCAAATCATCTCCAAAATAGCCTTACACTAAAGAAACAAGCAGGCTTATAAATACTATGAAATGTTAAGCTGAACTCTGAGGAATCTTATTTGTCATAATACAAAGTAGATTGAACTGTATTATTATAGAGCTAAAGTATGAATAATAAATTGCCTGCAAGATGACTTACTTGGCTGCGTATCATGCACATACTTTGCAGAATAAAGATTAAAGAAAAAAATTTTAATGCCAAATAACACTTCTATTTTCATCCTATGAAATTATGCTAAACAGTTTTATTAAGATTTAACATTTAACTGGAGGCTATTGCTCCTTTGAGAGCTTATTTAAACTTCCCTTGTATTTTTATTGAAATACCTACACCACTGGCATTGGTAACTAGGGATTCTAACGACTGGAAATGTTACAGTTACATATTCCCCTATTATATATATCTATGAGCTGTAGTTAAGATTTTTTTCCCTTTCAGTAATTTAAGCAACATTCAACAAACTGAATTCTGAAAAAAATGCAAAATTTTGTGTGTTCAGAGATCTGCATTATTTATGATTTACCAGTAACTCTAAGCAGCAAAAACGCCAAGGAAAACTGAAGAAATATGCTTTTATGAGAAAACACGCATATTGCTGAAGATCTATTTGCAGCAGTAATAATGAAACGAATCCTCCTTCAACTATAAATACCAGAAACTGATAGAAGGCTGAAAAAAGGAGTGTTTAAGCATACCACATTGTAGCTTTGTTTTTAGTTTTCTCTCATCTGTAATTTTCAAAGCAGCATACAAAAGAAGTCCTGCCAGCAATTTTTTATCCAATTAAGTTGGTTTTCAATAAGATAAGGCTTTCCAGGGTTTGGACCTCAACTTCTTCCTGTAATCTTCAGATATTTTTTCTTCATTTTTTAATTAGGTTGTATTAAGAAGAAATTTAATACTTATTTTCTAGATTAGTTTTTTTCCCAGAAGAATTCAGTGCGAGCCCTTGTAAAAATGCACACTGCAGGTATTGAGAAATGGAATAAATTGCACACATGAATACAGGAACTTTTATTATTCAGGTGGGCAGAAAATATAAGGTTTTGTAGGCGTATTTATTGCCATTCCACTATGATCTGAAAGACAGATTAACACAGCTTGTGCCTGTTTAATTTTGTAGTCATAGTTTTGCTAGACATTTGCGTGGTGACTCAAAGGGGCCAGGTTTTTGACTGCATTTCTGACTGCAAATCAGCCTGCATGTATCCAGAAAGTTCAGGTCATGCACGTCCTCTGAGCAACATTCACTGGAGAGGATGGGACCAGTGCTCTCCAGGTCCAGACAGGTCTGGCAAGTCTGCGCTCAAGGCAATCACTTCCTTTGAAATGCAGTCATTCTCCAAAATATTTTCTTGAAAGAGACATCTAAAGCATGTATTAAGAGAGAAGGAGGAAACCCAAATAAGAAAAAAAATCTTAAAATTCCCTATTGTCTTGCATATCACAAGTTCAGCCTTGCAGTTCTACGAAATGTTTTGTATTTATATCTTATTGTACAGTATGTTCCTATGCATCTATTTTTCTATCAGGTTTTTCAATAGTTCAGCTAAGCATGTATCATTTAATCAGACTTTGCAGTCCTAAACACTATTCAAAAATGGATAAGAAACAAGAAAAAGACTGATAAAGTGCTTTTCTTATTTACCCTGGAATTTCACAAAAAAATAAATACACATATATATATTTACATATATTATATGTATGTAATTATGGGAATGAGTCATACCAAAGAAGACAAAGGGCAGTGAATCTGTAATTTAACTAGGTTGTGGGAGAAAAAATACAAACTATAGTGGCCAAGTATTTTCTAAGGAGGAGGAGAACATTGTGAGATGAATGTGGAATTAAATATGTAGGACTAGTATTTCCTGAGCACAACTACTGGAAGTATAAATGCATAATGAGATTTTAGAATTCATCAGAACCCTTTCTGGATTGTTCAAGAATTAATTTCACAGATGGAGGGAAGGCAGAAACCAGTAAACCGGTGCCCTTCAGAATTTGTGTATCTGTATCCTTCTGAAGTTAGTATTATTGATACTTTAGGGATTGTGGGTTTGTAGAAACCAATAAAAGCTGAAATGAAAAATATTCATGGATTCAGAAGGCAGTTCCCGAAATGATCAGATTTGGGTTAGATGAAATAACAGACAATGGTCAAAGGGGTAGAAATATGATAGTTAAATGATAATCTAGGATCAGAAATTAATACCAGGTTTTTAAAATAGGGTTTCTGTAGCATAATTGTCTCATCTTAAATGGAAACATGCTGGAATTTTTTTTTTAATGTAGTTGAATGTATTCAGCTCATATATCTGTCATTTGGTCATAGGTAATCTAAGGTCAGCACTTTCAATTTAAAGACCTTGTCAGTGTTTTTCTGTTAACTGAAAAATATTTAACTTGAGGAGAAACAAACAGTAAATTCATCATTCATTTATCTAGCTTTGCAAATAAGGGCTGCCAGTGGGCACCACTAACTGCTGAAAATACTTTCCAGAAGAGGCTAGCAGAGAACAAGGGACATTGCCATCCCAGGGCTCTGTCAATACAGAACTCGTGTGAGGTTCACTCGTGACATCCATTTGTTGAAATATTCAGTCACCCTCCACGACTCACTCGAATTACGGGAAAGATTCTGAAAGGGCAAAAGAAACCGAACTGTTACGTGGGCATGAAAAATATTGCATGACCAGCGACCGATAAACTGACTTACAAAGACGAGAGTTTAATCATTTGGTTTTCCATTGCATAAATAAACGGATGAAGAATTGACTGATTTGAGAAGCCAAATACGATTTGAGAAAGCACTGTAAAGTTTTTCAGGACGAGATAGGATCAGTATCCTCACTGAAGTTTACCTCAAACTTGGTGAAATATTGAATCAAGAAATTGTGAAATCTTTGTGAAAAAAGATCGTTTATTTTGACAGCAATAAGTAACAGATGGAAAGGATGCTTTGCAAAGAGGCAGACATTCAGGAGAAGAGAAGGTGAACGGAGCTTCAAAGCAGGAATATGTCTAATTAAAATCAGTAAATCACTTCCTCTTTATCAATAGGGGGGGAAAGAGAAAGGCAGCCAGGTGGCATGACTTTACTGATGATCTAGCTGCCACTCGGAGAAAGCCAAGTTGCAGTTATAAAGCATTACTTTTATTATTAGCTACTAGATGATAAATTTGTACTGATTTCCCCTAATGAGAAAGTAAGCTAAAGAGAGCTAAGATCTGCTTATAAGATACAGATGTTGATTCAATACAACAGATAAAAGGGTTCTCCTTTAGTGAGGAGAGATTAGCTGGACAGTATCCCTGAAGGTTGTACATTTAGCATGTGAATAATAAAAAAATGGAGACACAGTAACAACAGAAGATAAATTTGAAACAGCTGAAGTAGAAATGAGATCATACCGGACGTTTCAAGGATATGCTTTTTTTTTTCCCTTTTAATGACCTCAGTGGACTTTCTCGAAAAACAATAGTTTGTCATAAGCTTTTAGTTAAGATTGTGTTTAAAGTGACTTTAGAAATATTGAGGAGATAAAACCCCTTTTGTTTTAAGGTTTGGCTTAAGTAACGAATGGGTAATTTTTTCCTTTACTGGTGCTTTCCCAACAGGTGTTCTCTCACTTTCCTTTGAAGCTCCTGGTGTTAGCCACTGTCAAGGATCCCATCCAATAACTGCCCATTCAAGACAACAGTCCTGTTTTAAAACTTGTTTTAAACAGTTTCCCACCAGCATCATATGTTGCATGCTTAAATTTGTCCTACTGAAACCAGAGTAAATTCATAAAAGTCAATGGAATGAATCTTGATTGAACAGAGAAATCAGTATCTGGCTTAGGATGCTGGATGTTACAATATTTATTAAACAGCATGTAGATTCACAGTGGGTGAAAACTGCAGGTCTCGCAAGCATAACACAGCTCTGGTGTACTTGATGGCTCACTGCAGATAGCTTAACTCTGTGACATCCACCTAAAGAAATTATCAAAGACTTACAAGTCATGGGAGTGACCCAGGAAATGTAGATGCAGTTTGAAGACTCAGATCAAAGCTACCATGTATGCTGGGATTCAAAGTTTGGGCTCGTGCCCATTTTGTAAATTATGCACATGCAGAATGAGTAAAGAAGAAAATAGATGAAGCACAGATGGGTAAACAGTAGCTATTCCTTTACCTGGCTTTTTCTCTATGCTCAGCTTCACTCTGTAAGTGATTTGTAAATGTCTATTAGTCCTTCAGAGAGATAACGAGTCATCTTTTAAGCTTGTTAGATGCCAGGCATTAGCATGCTTTCCTATACATTGGACAGAATATTATGGAAGAAAGAGGAGTTTATCTTGTGTAAATTAATCTCTCTTAAATCAGTGTGTTGCAAGTAACTTCACATACACATCTTACAATAAAAAACACCTGAAAAGCACAGAGTCAATCATAACAAAGCAATGTTCACAGACTCTTTAAAAATTTGACGTGCAAAATGGAGTATTCTATTGGAAAATTAGGATAGCCATAGGGAAAAGAAAAATCTCAAACAAAGGAGCAGATGCACAGCTAGTTTAGAAAATTCATTGGTTTAGCTTTGAAATCAAAATTAGCACCAAAAGGAAAAGGTTCTTTACTCAGGAGAATTCAATTTATCCATTGTTTTAACATTTTGTGCCCTAAGCGAAAGCCACAGTTCTTTTTCTTCAGAATAGATCTGGCAGATTCCAGCCGTAGAGTCTGTGGTTTTTGAACTCAAGAAGCTGTAAATTTTATAACTCTGCGCCCTGCGGTCAGAGCTGCTGAGTGTTGTGTCTGAAGTCAGGTGGTTGGTGTGTTAAAGGTAGACATTAAACAGTTCTATTGAGGAACTGGAAATGTTTAAGGAGGTTGTTTGCCAGCTGTAAATTTGGGAGCAAATGCCAGTTGGCTGAAAAGATGCTGGAATGCATCCAGTTAAGTAGACTAGCACTGGAGGTCTTTCCAAATTTGTAAGTCTGATAACTTGGCTGTATATGCAGACTTCAGTTATTGGGTTGTTAAGGACGGGCTTTATAATGAATGTTTGAAAATACGATAGAAAACTTTTTATATGCTCATTACTTTGGCAAAATTGCAACTTTGCAACAGAATTGCATTCCTCATGAAAACTTGGTTGAACATTATACATTGTACACTATTTTTCAGCCAAGTGCCAGGGACTTCAAAGTATATGGTTTTGTGCCTTGCAATATTTTGTCTCCAGTACTTTTCCAGACTTCGATTTTGCCCTTTCTCTACGTAGCTGGGATGACACAGGAGGAAAGAGACCTGACTGTGATGCACCTCTGGCTTTGTAAACATTCCCTCTTGTAGTCTGCTGGGTGGGAAGGGGCTCTGGCTTTGGCTGCTGGCCAGGAAATGGAGAGGAAGTTCCCTTCATCTGCCTGTTACAACTGTGTCTGCTTTCCAATGCGCGAGAAGCGGGTGTAGCCCAAGGTCTTAAAATGTGTATGGCCCAGCTTGCCTGGGGTGCAGGATTTACCCCACAGGCCCTCACTCAGCTGGCGGCTGTGAGTTTCTTACATCATTGTGTGGTTGTTCTCTGAAGGGATAGATACTAACATGTCTTGTTCTAACTCGTCCGAGATCATTTCCTCTTCATTCCCTTCACCCTGTTGAAGCACCAGGAGAATATTGCTCGAACAGGAGTAAAACTGGTTGCCACTTTTATCTTCTCATCCTCCCTCTTCCGTGTTCTGAATTCTGTTGTTCAGGATGCATCCGTTCTGTTTCTTGCCTCTACTATCACAAAGTAAAAAGCACTTTCAGAAGACAAGTGTTCAGTCTAATACTTCAAGATATTTTTATTAGAAAAGTTTTAAGCTTCACTGGTTTTTTGGCCGCTGACATAGCCCAGTTTTATGACAATTGTCAGAATCAAATGAGATGAGGGCTAACCCTTACACAAGGTCTTGAGGTAGGGACAAAACCTCCTCCTCCTCTTTTGACACATGACTTATTAAAAGGCCAGATAGAATTTCAGCTTCTGCACTTGAAGGAACACAGAGCACCTACTGAAATGGGAGAAAGTGCATCCTCATAGAACCATGAAAGAGGAAATCTGACTTTGACTGTTCATACATTAGCCAGATCTTTTCTAACACAAGAAGAAAATAAAGCTAGTCTCTGAAACTGTTTCTGGCTGCCTAAGATGCTGAGATCTGTGCTAATACCTTGGACTCGTAGGACCTTCCAATGAGTAAAAGCAAATTAAAGCATTTTGAGGTCTGGTCTGTAAGAAGAAGCAGGAAAGGAATTGTTTTAATTAAATAATAGTTCTCCAGGGCTCAATTCTTATTAGGGTTAATGCACCCTATTTTTTTCTGAAGCACATGTTCTGAAACTTTACACATCAGATATTTGTCTCAATTTGTCCTGAAGAGGACAGTAGAGTGAACACATATTATTGCAACCTGTTTTTTCTAGAAACTGTAATGCCCATGGACTTGAGGCTCAAGTGACTGTGGAACAGCTGTTTTAACAGAGTTGGACTTTTTGCTATCAGCAGTCGGAAAGCTTTCTAAAAATAAAAATTTATACAAAAGAGATATTTTCCTTCATCTGAAGGGGCTGTTAAATGTTGTAAAACATTTACATCTGATAGTGATGAATAGCCAAGGAAAAAAGAAAGGTCCTGAAAGAAGTTACACTGGTAACGGTTTGAATAGAGCATAGCAAATAGGGCACAGAACCACACACTGATGAATGAGCATAAAGTAAAATACTTTATGTAATAAATTGTAATATGCTCATTAGTGAGCACCATGTGCTGTGAGCACTGAATGCGGCAGAGGCTTTCTGGAAAGACAGTATGAGACCCAGAGATTCAGAGTGCATCTGTGCAGGGCAGTGTGAAGTTGCATAGCAGTCTCAAGTCTAATGTTTCCTAATTTCAGAGTGTTTGATTTTAATCCTGTTCTTGTAAAATAGCTGTGATATATACATACATATATGACTCACCCCTAAAGCAAGTAACATTATTTCTATCAAGAATATTCAGTAAAAATAGAGAGGTCAGTAATCACTCTCAGATCTATCTCTTCCGTAATTTCACAGGTATTCTAAGGTGCTCATGAATTAAGCTTGGATGGGTGAGATGAAAACTTTCACATGAAATACTTTAATTTACCTGTGCTTGGAGGATCTTCTAATCTCGATCTTCCAATGAGAAGGCACGTACTCTCCAATTCTTTTGGAAGTATTTTGCTTTTTACAGTCCTAATTGCTATATTCTCAGTTTGGATCATTATTAAGGTTCACTGACTGAAATAAATCTTTTGCTACTAAGAATGGAAAATATAGCATCCGTTTTTCTTTTTTCTAGAAAAGTAAACAGTATGCAGTCCAGATCCTTCATGTGTTCAACATTATTGAGCTGGAGGTCATGTAAATTTGGTCTGAATTTTCACTGTCATGGGTAATTTCTGTTTTCCAATAGGTACATTTTCAGAATACTTTAAAACCCTTGGCTACATTTCAAAATGTTATTATATTTCTTGGTCTTAAATGACATAAATGCAAGTTTGTTGCTATTTTATGAAACCAGTCTATACAGAGATCAGTTCTACCTACATGGATTGCTTAAGCAGTCAGGTTAGAGATCATGTGAACTTAACTGATATTTTGTTAATATTTTGAATGGTAATCATTAACATAGACTGAAATTGTACTTGAAATGCTGGTGCTTATCAAAAAGCATATTTAGGAACTGAGGTTAACTGCACCTGCTCTTTATATTACTATGACCAGATCCATATTAGTGAAGAATTAAAACTTAGTAGAGCTCTGTAACTGTAAACTCTTGCACTTTTTCTATTAAGTATGAATATAAAAGCACTTTGCTGCCAAAAAGTTTCTAAAATAAATGTTGTTAAATAGAAATTTCTCCTCAAATTTAGGTCTGTGTCAGATGCTCATGCATCTTGCATTGATTATAATTCAGACTTGAAATGAATACAGTGAATTTTAGAAAGTTGCCTACATGAAAACTGCAATATAATTCACCACTAAAATAGTACACCCCCGAGAGCTAGGCTCCCTGAGTTAAATGACAAAGATTGTTATTATAGTCAGCAATCACACTTTCTATAAATTTTCTAACCCATTATGCTAAAACCATGAATAAAAGATTTTTCCAATCCTTTTTTCCTTGTACACACCCAGGGACAGGTCTTCTCCTGGACTGAAGCTTTATCAGCTTCAATCATCATGAGAAAAATACCAGCTGAGGGTCTTCCAAACAAAATTTATCACCAGTCTGCATAGAAAAATGTTTTTTACAAGAAAAAAAAAGTAATCTATTTTATACTCTCAGCCTCAAGAACTGAGGAAGCCGTCTCTAACCACCTCTGTTCCCAGTCCCCACACAACTATACTACTACTTTGCTCAAGCTTCTTTCAGTAAAGCACTTGAGTCCTGCTTATTTAATGGGCAAAGGCTTCTTCATTCACAGAAGGCATTATGGAAGGATCAGCTACCCTGGACTTTGCTTACTAAAAGAGAGGAAATTTCTCCCACCCCCAAATCCTTAATCCATCCACTGCACTGCCCCAGGCAAATTCCAGCACCTGCCAGTAAGCCCCCAGTGAAGGCAGGGACCCACTTGTTAAGGGCCAGTTGCAGGAGCAGAGCACTGAGAGCTGGGGCAGGGGCAGCGACTAATCCTGCATTGCCAGAAGTCTTTGGATGATATTTCACATCTACTGAAGGCATTTCTGCTTCACCAATCCAGTCAAATGCCTTCTGCTTTAAGGGAGTGTTATGCTGAACCGTGTATGTCTGCACTCTTCTGTTATACGCCCTGCAGGTGTTAATCCAAGCAAGCGCTTTGCTGTTTAGGGATTACTTTGATGGGTTTTAGTTTATTGAAAAATGAGGTCTCCTGAAAATTCTTTCACAAACGTGCTGTGTATAAATATATTATGTGTGTATCATGTTTAGTTCATCTTCCTTCAGAATGACAGAATCCTTTCCTTTTTTTTTACCCGCTCCCCTTTTTTTTTTTTTTTAAACAAATCCCAAATACCTCTCTATAGATCCTGTTACAAGGCAAAAATCCTGGGATTGCTTGGGAATATACATTTTCCAAAATCAACAATGAAAACAAGACGTATGTCAAAAACCATAGCTACTCCTGGGTGACGGTGCAGTCAGAGTGCTCAGCTACTTGTGGTGGTGGTAGGTAACTTTCCAATTGCCAATCCTCTTTTTCATTTTTTTAAAGCATCTCAAACATTTCAGCAGCCTGTAATTTTGCAAACGTGTATCAATACATACAGGGGGTTACACTGAACACCGGGTCCTTATATTTTTGACAACTTACAACATAGATGAAGTACCTTCATACTTCCTTTATAGTAAAAAAAAAATTCATGCCAGTCTCAATTCACGTCACTTACAGTGACTCAGTCTTTTTTCTTTAGGGCAATCCGTATGCATATGATATCTTGCTGTTGAAGTAATGTGGGAATTAAATATGTGCTTTGATGATGTTGTAATTTAGGAACATAGAAAGATACCAAATAATGAGTAAAACTTATTTTAGCTGTAGAGAGTAATTGAAGACCTATCAAGACCTTTACTGACAGGTGCACCCTGATCTTCTCACTGTTTAATTTCAAATATTTGAGTTCTGCCAGGTCAGAGTCTGAAATTCTATATAAGCTAAGGATTTCTTATTACCATATTCCTCTAGGTATTCGCTTTGCGCAGACCATCTATTTGTTTTTCTAAATCCTGGATGTTCTGTCAGTGAAAGTAATTCTGGGATGTAATGAAAGCAGGAAACTGGCATGTGGGAAGTCCTGCAAAAAGAATTGAGAATTAAAATTTTAGTGGCCTTTAAATTGGAACTGGGTCATCTAACTAAGACTATATGTTGCAGTTGTCTTTAATATCAAGGAATAGGACTAGGTAACCAAGGAAATGCCATGTTATGCTCCTGTATTGGCAAAAAAGTCCAGGTGAAATTCAGGAATATCTTGCTAGTGTGTTGTCAGACTTCACAGCATCTCAATGAACTGTTTATGGAAGAAAGACCCACCAGGAGCACTGCGGACATAAAACATGACAACTGTATTTTTCTTGCTTCCCTTTAAAACAAATGAAGGTTGCGGCATGGATATAAAGATGATGGAAACAACCGTGTTTCCAAATTTGACTTGCTGTGCCCAATGAACCATGTGTGAGGTGAACAATACATCTCAATTAAAAGATAAATCTATAAAATCACTTCATCTCTTCAGGCATTTGTAGCCTTCTCTGTATTCTGTCCTGATGTTGACACTAGATAGAGTTTAGGTACAGGAACGTGCAGAATTCTGAAGTCTGTAAAGATACACTGTAAAAAGTTGCAAAATGTTTTGTTGCAGTTTGCAAGTGCACGAGGAGAGCTCTAAGCAAGCACTGCTAGTTTCTGCAGGGAATTAGGATTTGAAGAATTACCAATTTTTGCTGGGGGAAGATTCTGCAAATATGCTGTTTATAACTAAAATGTTTCATCTGACTTCAGTAGTACCTGTGTTACAGAGAAGGAAATTAATGTTAAAAACGTGTTGCCAAATTAAATCCTATTTTATTTAGTTCAAGTCAGTGGAATTGTACCAAGGATGAGCTTGGACTTGTTTAGGTAAAATTCTTCCCTACTACTTTTTCTCTTGTATTTTGAGTAAACATTTATTTTACTGTATTGTTTTCTAATACTTCCATAGGACACATTACAGCAAAAGCAATTTGTTTAGAAGATCATCGTACACGAGTTAATTCCTCCTTTTGTGGCCCAAGGACGAAGCCTATGACTGAAACAAAGCTATGCAATACTAATCCCTGCCCAGCATAGTAAGTTCTCTTTATTTTTGTACCTTTTCGCTGTGCCTTATGAGTGAGTTTGCCACGAAAGAAGTCCTCTCCGATAGGCACACAGAATTGTACAGCCTGCTAGATGAACCCACTTCTATTCTGTAACGCAGAACAGTAATTGTTTAAAAACGTTAGTTGTGTAGGCTTCTGCCCAACGATAATAATCGAGGCGGTATTTCTAATGTTGCAAAGCGAGACCTCCTGAGGATTGCTTGCAGCTCTGTCACCATGCTGGGGTTAGCTATGTGACACTGAGTAAATCTAAGTTACTTAGAGGCCCGTTCTGCCACCTTTACTCACCTTGAATCAATAAGACCATTTCCTGAGTAAAGTGCTACTCCCCATGTGGAAGCTTGGCCCCATGACTCAGATTCCACATATTAGATTAGGTTAAAAGAATCTTGTGAAGTGTAATTAGTGATTTTTGGACAAAATGTCCCACAGAGTATTATGATACCAAGAAAAGGACTATCTAAACCAAATAAATCGTCAGCAATGCTCCTGGTGCCCACAAAAATAAATATGAAGACATTGCCTATGTGAACAATCTCATTTTCTAAAAGACATAAGAAAGGTGAGATGCAAAGGAAGACATTGACATATAGATAAGCATTTAGAATCCAGCTGGTCTAAATCAATAGAGCTCCTTTAAAAACAAGGGAGTTACACTGATTTATAGTAGCTGTAGTAGGGGTCCTTTGGAAAAAAAAAAAGTTGTGTGCTCATATAATTAAACACAGTATTATGTGGCTTAGAATATACATGGGTAGATTTAAGGACACATTGGCCATCTTTCTTCTGCTGGTTCTTTCACTTTTGGATTCCTGACTCTGCAACCTTAGCATTATTTTAATTTTTTACTTCCATAGACACAGGAAAGCTGTACTATGTTGGACAAGACATTTTGACTTCCAGAACAGGAGATTTTCTAAAGCGATATGTTGAAAAAATTAAGAGTGTTTCAGTGGGAAATAAAGACAGTTGAAGATGCATTGAAGCGCACAGGCAGCTGAAGGCAGAGGAAATGGAGGAAAGCTCTAGACCTGGTGTCATCTGCTGGTTTTACTCTGCGGTGATAAAAGCAATGGGTGGTAAAAGCAATTGGCTACGCCCGCTCCCGTACTTCATAAAATAACACATTTAATGAAATTTAATAGGAAGCATTCTTCATCTCTCCCAATCCAGACGAGGATGATGGGGCAAAGCAAAAAGATGTATATGTTCTGCAGTGGCTTTGTTTTTACTTAAAAATCCATAGTTTGCAATATGTTGAACATACTAAAAAATAGTCCAGTAATAGTTTGGAATTTCCTGCAAAATTTAAAGATTACAGCAGAGTACACAAAATCCAAATGGCAAATTATACACTCTGACCACAAAACGATAGAGATAAGGTTTAAATAATGGTAACATGTGACATGAGAGCCCCATGTTCCTGCTTCAGCAGTTTCTTTAGCTTGCGTTTAGCCACATGATTTTCTCAATACCAATTTTAAGTAATCTTTGTAGCTAAACACAGTCTTTTCATATGCAACTTATCTTCTGCCAGAACTACTTTTATCCAATGAACTCAGTATCATGTACACAGAAATGTATTGTCTACGATGTTCCCAGGAGTCTTTTTAAGCTGTTTATGCTCACCTTCGTTTTGATGTGGCATTGTTATGCTATAAAGCTTCACCAAAATCAGATTCATTTCTATTGACCACACACAAAATTTCCCTTTCTGTTAACCAGAGATCCCGATGTATTTTGAACAGCCACTGATATACCTATCACTGAAAATGCTGAATATCCATTTTGACACACAGTGCAATGTTTTCATGCTGAAATTGCTCTGATATTCTTAGATTTACTACTTTAAAACACAATTAATGACTTGAACCCTAAAAAGAGTATGAAAAGAAAAACCATAAAAGCCCCAAGCCACCTCTAGGGAAAAAGAATTCAACTCACTAATTAATTATTTTTAAAATCCTTAGGATATATTAATGTATGGAGGATCTACATGTAGGACCATGTCTAAAATTAACAGATTGCCATTCAGCTGAGTGAAACTATGCCAGAATATCTCTGCTGAGGAATCTGCCCAGAAAGTCACGGCATGTAAAACTTCCCATAAAACCGAGACTGCCAACATCAAAAAATGTAGTATTAATAAATACTGTGGAGGAAACAAAGAATGCTTAATAGCCAGCAAATAAAGCAAAACCAAATACGGTAGGCATAATAGGCATAGGAAGGAGGTGAATAATAGATGAGATTCAAGCGTGTCAGTTTTGTGACATAAAAGAGGCCCCAGACTTATAAAGGTCAGTGAGGAATAATTTGTGCATAAGAACAAAGACTTATTAGTCTGAGTAGGAACAAACTACTGTCCCAACAGCAAGAACACAGAAAGGCATCAGTACTGCGTACTGTTGTTGTTGGATTTCAGAGCTGCCAAATCTGGTCATAATTATTTAGTTATTTGAGCTAATGAAAGATACTCTTGGATCACAGCCCAGATAATCTTGGAAAATGGCAGTTTACTAGAGGACATTAAAGTAGGTTTATTGCCCTCTCCTCTGTGAAGAGGGGAACTTTCTGGGCAGTTATGGTGAATAAACTCTTAAAATGAACACTTTTGGTTGCTCTACCAATCACCGTTGTCAGAAACATCAAGGCAAACTAATTCAAAGTTGTAAAATGGATTGAAACTGTAACTTTTTTCCAGAAGTTTGTACTGCAATAGTCCAAATATTAATAAATCAGACAAAAAGGACACTTCTGACGTGTTCTGGAATTACATAACTACTGACTTTTCACATTAATACTTCTTTGTCCTTAAATTAGTGCTTTTTACATTTCCCACTACTTTTGGCAGTTACTGAAGTTACTAGACTGAGAGTTGGGATTTCTTCTATTCCCAAAGGGATTTTTCCAAAATAGGCTTTTTATACATTTTTTACAAATTGGAATTAGCTTTGTTTTCAGGCAGATGTGAACAGACAGGCAAATGGGATGCTGTTCATCTTTCACACAGTAAGAAGGAAAAAAAAAAGCTTTCTTGTTATTAAAACTGTATGTAAGCAGCTATTCCAGTGGCCACAGGACTGATGCTGTGAGAAACTGTGGAAGTAGGATAGGCCAAGCAGTCGGGTTTGAGATGAGAACCTTTTCTGTGGCATAAATTATTAAAAATCTGTAAAACTGCTGTTTTAAAATCTTTAGTTTAATTTCAGTGCTGGGTCTTTGAAGAGTTCTCAACTTGAGTAATCATTTAGTCGTTCATAATTTCCTTTGTTTCTTCACTTCTGTTTTCCTATCTAGTTGTTATTTATGGTCTTATGTTTTAAGCCTTCGAGGACAAAGACACTTGGTTGTATGTTTGCAAAGTGTTCCACAAAGGCTGGGGACCCACTCAGTGCTTCAGTAACAGAAATACTGAGCAGCTATTGACATTTCAAAACTGAACTTCTCCTAAGCAATTAGCAATAATTCTTAGACTTTGTGTAACTTTAGTGACATGATGCGTAACTGAAGCGTGCCTGTGACTGGAGTATAGATTTGCCCAACAGCTTTTGCTGGTTAAATTCCCCCTGTCTTATTTAGATTCTACATCATCTGTCTGCCAAATTTATTAGTCTGAGGAGATTTAAGTCCTCAAGACACTAATGACAGGACTGCTGATTTTAGCAAGCAAGTTCTTTTTTGTGAACAGAGCCCAGTAAGGTTTGACATAAATACCAGTGGACAGCACCATGCCAACATTTGTCGCCCTGCGTATCTACGCACAAATGCATTGGGAGGTACATGCTCAGCTACACCGGCCCCATTCTTTCCCTGCCATGCCAGCTTTTCCCTTATGTCAGCTTAGGTGAATCTTCCTCCTCCACCCTGTCTTCCAAGAGAGATGTAAAAAGGAAAAAATGTAACAACAAAGGGCAGAACTTTCCAATAATCGAATCTTACCGATTTACAGAACTCTCTCTGTCTGGCTTCTTCCTTTGGCCTCGGGTCTGTTAGTCTATTTGGAGGTCTCTTCAGCAGCTGAAGTGACAAAAGTGATCATCCTACCATTTCTTTAGAAAAGATTTTTCTTTTCCTGTTTTAGAGAGATCTTTTCAATTAAAAGCATAGACGTGGTTAAAAAGGAACGGTGATTTGTTAGCCAGACCCTTAGATCTTCTAGATATTCCACCAGCCTCAATGGCAGCATCTCCCTCAATCGCCATGGAATTCCAGATTCCAGGTCGGATTCATAGGCAAGCTGGTTCTGGTAGATGAGAACTGTAAATAAGTAATACTAGCTTTTCTAGTTGTGTGACTTGTATTTCATCCCTAGCAAAATGTTCCATGCTTTGAAGATAGACTATGTAACTACGGCTTTTTGATTGCTTGAACAGATATCGGTACATCAGGAGAGTAGGCTAAGCAGAATCCCTGAATAATTTGCATTTGATAGGTGGCTCGTATGTATTGATTTTATAAAGCTAATTGGACTCCTGTGTTTCTAACATACATTTTCTCCTTTAAGCTGGTCAACAGGCGAATGGAGCGCATGCAGCAAATCTTGTGGAGGAGGGCAACAAAGTCGTCTCATTCAGTGTGTCCAGAAAAGGGCTTTCCAAAGAGAGGAGGCAGTGGCCCATTCTCTGTGTCCTGTCAGCACCCCTACACAGGTGCAGATGTGCAATAGTCAGGACTGCCCACCTGAATGGAGCCCTGGCCCATGGTCTCAGGTAATCTGGAGAAAAATTTAGTTTTGTCTGCTGGTATAATGAAAATATTGCTAAAAACTCTGCTCAAAAAGAAGAACACTGCAAACTTTGTGAAGATCAGTATTTTGCAAGTGGCTCCATTCATGAAGATAATATGTAAACTATGTATATATTTTAACTAGCCTTCCTAAGTGCTCAGACAGGAGGGCCTGCCAGAAGTGGACACGTGGTGTCCTTTTTGGTACATACAAATAGATGGATAATTTTTTCTGGTTTCATAACTTAAGGCTCTATGAATTTTTCTAAGCCACTAACCCCGCTCTGAGATTACTTCCCACAGCAATATTAACTTTTCTCAGAGATGACAGGCAGTCAAGGAATGAAGAAATATCTGGGGGTAGTTGCATATTAGTGCACACACATATGTGAGTTGTGGGTCGATAAATTCGTGATTTACATGTTCACTAATCACTTCTGTACCTTTGCCTTTGCTAGAGTAACTATTCTACTGCAAGGAGAGTACTGCTGCGGTTAATTGCCACGAGGGGCATAAGGCCCTTGGGCAGATTCCTGTGTGTACACACCCTGCTTTACAAACCTGCGAACTGCCTGACATTAAACCAGCCTGAGTTAAAAAACACACACACGCTTACACAATCACTACTATTGATGCTGGCGTGAACTGTTGATGTAAGGTTAAATGAAGTACTAGGAAATCTGGGATTTAAGAGAGAGCTGACAGTACACATATCAAAAGGAGCTACATCATTATTTTTATTTTTCCATCTTCACTTAGTGAGATTCAAGGTAGATTTAAATTTACTGAAAATTCTATTACTTCTGCGTACACTTCTTGGTACTGTTACTCTTTAGAGTAACAAGGTTCAAGAACATCTTGACCTAAGCATTCCCCGCTGAGAAGCACAGACTGCCTCTCCAGGGGAGTGCCCTGTAATATACTATGACAGACGAGTAACTACTCAATAGTCCACTGTAACAGAGCTTTAACACTCAAAAAGAAACTTTTTCTTCCAGTGCATGTGAAGGAAACCTTAGTGTAGCAAGAGATTATAAAAACCAGGTAGGATGATTAGATACTTAAAAAGGAAGAACAAAGTCTTCAAACATATTCACATTTTCAAACCTTCCTTCCTCTAAAATAATAATAAAAAACAATTAAAAAAAAAATCCATTTTTCTCCTCTTTAGGAGGTATACAATTCAAGTTGGGATTTTCAAATAAGCCTATGAAAATTAAGTTTACGAGTCCTGCTGAAATGTAGCAAACAGGCCGATTGAACAAGTTAGTGAAGATTTTAAGATTCAGCTATATCACAGGCTCAAAGGAGTTAAGAGGAAAAAAATGCAAGATACCCAGCCTCTCTACACAAATCAGAGTAATTTTAAATGAAAGGAGTTTTTTGTTTGTTTGGGGGAAAGATTAAAACCACAGATTTTCAGCATGCAGATATTTCTGTTGCATCCTCAGTACAACTCTGCTTTCATGACATCTTTTAAAAACATTTGTGATTTAATACGGATAGTGATAGTGCAGGATTCTGCCTTCAAATGTGCCCCTTAATTTTTAGTAAAAAGAAGAACAATTAGAAGAGGATGCAACAAAGTAGAAAGCTGGCAGCATTATTGCAGGGCCGTTTATTTCTTCATTTCATCACAAATGGCTCATTCATGCATTTTGTTGTATGCTAAGGCAATGAAAACTACCAAATGTCTTTTCAACTGGACCACGGTTCAGCAATGCATATTTATTCACTGGTGACTTGTCCTAAGCTTCAGTTGTAATCTTGGCAATTAAAATATCTTTGGTCAAACTTCTTAACCATTGTCTGTATCAGATTCTGTCTCGCAGTGAGATTCATTTGGTGAAGGAGTTACGTATAGATTCCCTGGGTAGTTTTCTCTGCCTCTATCTCATCCCTCTAGGCCAAGGTGAGGACAAAATAACAAATAGCTGAGAACATCTTGCTGTGGGAAATTTTGCGATGGGAGGTTAGGACCAGCTTTCAACTATGCTGTCCAGGGAAAAAAGCATTTTGCTCACAAGTCCAACTTACCTCATCTACGGAAGAGAGATATTACTTATCTGTTCTACATGGGGGCTGTAAGAGTTCATAGTTTACATTAAGAAAGCACTTAGAACAATGTTTTAAAAGTGACATACAGATGTTACTGTTACTTATTTACCAACAGAATTTCAAGTTTACTTACATTGTAATGGCAGCACATTAGCCATGGTTTCTATGCTCTGCTGTAAAACACAAATAACGCCAATTTTCATTTCCTCTAGTTCAAATGAGTATTTCTTTCCATCACAGTGCTCCAAGTCTTGTGGGAGAGGTGTGAAGAAACGGGATGTCTACTGCAAAAGTACCGGTTCTCCCAAGGTTAAAATCTTGCCTGAAAGTATGTGCAGCAGAGACCATAAACCTGAATCCCAGCAGACCTGTGTGCTAGGACGCTGCCCCAAAAATGACCGACTCCAGTGGGTGATTTCTTCCTGGAGTGAGGTAAAGTGGTGCAGTTACATGGCTCACTGCCTGCCTTTGCTGCTCTTGGAAACGTTGACTCAGGGACACACACAAACCAAGTGGAGGAAAGAAAGCTGAGCTGTCATTTGAAAATCAGGTGTTCTAGGCAAGCCGCTAGAAAAACACAGTTCTTTACATCCAGATGTAGTTATATGTACCCTGATGTCTTTGTTTTTCAGGACTTTCACTGACTTGGATTCATATTTCAGTTTACACATTACGGAACGTGGTCTTTGTGGGTTTAGTTATATAATGCTTTTGTAGTTTCGCATACTGTGGGGTCTCTTGCACATAGCACGTTCTCCTCTATCTGAATGTGTTTCTATAGATTGAAAAGGTGTACTTTGCCTTTGCAGTGCTCAGCCTCCTGTGGCCCAGGTGTACAAAAGCGAGAACTAAAATGCGGTGAGAAAAGCATGCATGGGAAATTGATCACCTTTCCTCAGAGAAGATGTAGAAACATCAAGAAACCGAACACCGACCTGGAAGAAGCTTGTAACAAGGGAGCCTGTCTGTCGCAAACCTTGTATAACATGGTGTCTGGCTGGTATTCCTCACCCTGGCAGCAGGTAGGAATGGGAAACTTTCTCGCCTCTCTCCCCCTGTCCTGGCTAGCGCTCTTTCTCCAGCACTATTTCATGTCTTGGCTTTTACGGAGTTTACAAAAGGAGCCAGTTTCTCTACACAGTAGCTCAAGTAGCATCCCCTAGTGCTTTTCACTACACAGCATTAAAGAACAAAACAACTGCAATGTGACTGCTGACTCTTGGACAGCGTATCCACCATAATTAGAAGGTGAGGTTGCAGTGCTGGGCTTAGAGAGCACCAAACCTAGAAAAGCTGCGGTATCATATGCCACAGAATGAACACTAGCTGGAGCGGCACAAACACCTGGTGGGCATAAAATGCTGAAGACCACGCCACTGTGACTATGGCAATGTGAGTCCAAGCTACCCAGATTAAAGTGAGCTCCAGTCCTACACTGTGCTGTAGTCAAATGTCCCGATTGTATGGAGGAGATATCTCCAGTACTAACAGTCCACAGGTGTCTCCTGCATGTAGCCATTCCCTAAAGAAGGTCGCACCACTCAGCCACTGAAATATGATGCAGCTGGTCCACATCCATCATGTGCTTTGGTGCAGCTCATTTCTTTGTCCTGCAACTGAAGAACGTCACCTAAAAATGTTATTCATGCTTGAGAGACACTACTTTCCACACTCATTTTCCAACACTTTCTTCTCAGTCTTCGTCAAACTGCACTGTGGTTCAACTACTACATATCTATATGCACAACGTATTTGAGCATCTGCACAGATTGCCTGGAATTCTCTAAATACTATGATTAATTACGGGATCAGTCTGTATTTGTTTCTACATTCTTGCAAACAAGCTTCTGTATTTCTGGAACTTATCTACTTTATGAGTCACATATCAGTGAGACACACACTCATTTAATAACATTTACATGAAACAATGTATGCCTGACAATTGTAATCAGATGAAAATGATCACATTTATCTTAAAGACAACTTTTCATGAAACACATACAAGTAAAAGGCTTATTCATTTTAAAATACTTCATAGATCTTCCTGCAAACGCATAGTGTTTTTCCCCAGATACTGCCTTAATTATGGTTCCAATGGGAGTTTTATCTCTGTTCAGACAGCAGGGTTGGGCCCAGAGGCTCAGAGTTCAAAAGAAATCAGTGCAGACAATCAGGAACAGGTTTTCTAAAATGTTCAGTTTCTGTCTCGATGCCTAAGTAAGGAACCAAATTTTCAGCTGAGTCCTTAAATAACCAAACTTTCGGAGAGGAGAACAGATGCACACATCTTTGAGAACCTGGTCGTGATGGGGGGGTTGCTGAACTGCAACACATCCGATCCTGACCTCTCTCTCTTTGAAAGTCTCATCCAAAGCCCTTGAAAGTTACTCCTTTGGCTTTCATGGGCTCCCAGAGAGTCTCTATAATGAAAGACGGCTTTTATGTTTTTCCTCTCTACAGTGTACAGTAACATGTGGAGGGGGAGTGCAAACCCGGAGCGTACAGTGTCTGCGCCAAGGAAGACCAGCTTCTGGGTGCTTGCCCCATCAGAAACCAGCAGTCCTGAGAGCTTGCAATACTAACTTCTGCCCAGTCCCTGTGAAAAGAGGTAAAACTCAGCTCTACATGCTGCAGCAAGGTTGGTTGCTTAGAACTCCATATCCAGCAAAAATCACCTTTTCCAGTTACACCCACTAAAGATTAGTATTTGGCACGTTCCTTCATAAATGATTTTTTCCCAGACTTTCCAGCTTTACAGTTACTCTCTGATACTACAGCATCTCTCTTCTCAAAGTGAACCCTCTTAAGGCAGACTTGAGAGTATAACTGAGACAGGAGATTTTAAAAACAGGGATATGTTAAAAAAAAAAGTACATCAAAAAGTTATGCCATTTGGTTCTGAGCTGCATCTTTATACTATCTTGTTGAATAACATAGAAGCATCCTATGCCGGCACTGTTTTATGATTAACAATAGCAACTTTTGAGCTAAGCAATAAGAATTTGCCATTCATTTTTAGTCTTTTGAGGTCTGCCCAAGCTTCAGATTGCACCCATATCCTGGGAGTCCAAAAATGCTTTGTCTAGAATGTACTTCTCACTGCTTCTGATCAGTGTATGACATGCCATCAGGGAACATGAAATTAAGCTCTGTCCCCACTTGTATGTCTACTGTATCCCTCTCCACCTCTTCAGTGTGTTTTGCAATTCTAGAGGATCAGGAGGAGCAAGAGGTTTTGTGTCACTCGGAATGATGGAAGGGGAATTCTCTCAGAACCATCACAGAAAGAGAGCGGTGCGTTAGCCCCTTCCCATATATCTGCTTACAAGCTGGTTACAGTTTGTGACTCCTTAACTGCGGGAAAAAAGCTCATGGAGGTCCAGGTTTGTCTCATGTAAGGCTAGTTATCTAGGTATGCTAAAGCACTTCAACCATTAACTTTCAAAATACCATACATTAACCGTCTTGTTACCATTTTAAAACTGGGATCTGAAAGTAACCTCTATAAAACCTAGGCCGGATTGCAAGAGAAAGGCGGTAATAGAGTTGGGAGCAAAGGTCAAGCTCTGGCCCTGCATCTTGTAAATTGACATTAGCCAACCACCCCCCTCATCCGTACCCATTCCTGGCATTCCCTGTGCACAGAAACCCTGTAAAACCCAGTGATATCTTAACAGACCATTCCACTGCATCAACTCAAGACATGCAGAGTATCAAACTGATATATCAGGGGACCTGAATCCAGACAAGGATATATAGATGAAATGGTCCTAAAAGGGATAAGTAAATAGTTCTGCTGTTTTTATAAGTAAATGTTCTTAACACTTCAAATTAACCTTCCTAAAAAGTTCTGCTGTACTTTGGAGTTTCTGTATTACATCCTTTTCTGTCACGATATAGCAAGCACTTTTCTTTCACCCCTGCCTTCCTCTGCTATATTTCATGTCTGGAGTAATGTCTGTTATTAATTTTGGCCTTGGCCTGTTTCTCTCTCTCCTCACATCTGCAGGAGCCCTTTCCCCTTTATTATAACTGGGTCGTCAGGCTCTAGAGATCAATTATCTCTTCACTGCTCTCTAACTTTCTGTCTAAACCAGCAAAAAGAGAGGGAACCAGCTGTGCTGGAGTCACATTGAAGCAAATCAGTCTCTATTATCAGGCCATGCAGCTCCAGCTCAGTGATCACAGTCAAAAAATTAATCGTTCAGGGAGAGTTTACACACTTTCCTAGACAAACTGGGTCATTTCCATCCCTCTGTTAGATGTAGTTACGGTCACCATAACTCCTAGTAAATCCAACTGCTTAAAATGAATGAAAATTTAAACAACATATAAATACTTGAGTAAATAGCAATAAGGAACTGACAGCCTGATCCACATCCATTGAAGTTTGTGGGACTCTTTGTGTTCATTCCAATGGTCTTTGGATCGGGTCCCAAGAGTAAAGTTTTCGGCCATACCTCTGTAACATTAGCATTGCACTCCGATCGTCAAAAGGGGCACAAAGATTTAGTAACATTGCCTCCTCAGTGCTTATAATTTTTTTTAAACAGTAATTTGTAATTTTTGAAAATTTACCCTTCCATGGCAGGACAGCTTCTTCCTGACTTAAGCAGAACAGCTTTCCTCACTTTGTGCTGTGCATGTTTTTCATCTGTTGTCTGCTTTGGGTCCTCCCAGCGGCACATTCTGTCTGGTGGACAGCAGGTGAAGTAACGTGAAAGCTAGTGCTGAGCTCCCGGTTGCCTCCCTACTGACAATCAATTAAGAATAGAAAGGCAATGCTGTGGAGTGGAAAGGCTGCAGTTAAGTACTGAGCTTCCTGGTTCCTGGACAACTGTTTGTTCAAGGACAGTATTTTCTTTACATAACATCAGCATTTACAGACAGGCTTATATTTTTAAAAACTGAGGAATAAAATGGCATCTTTTAAAAAAATTATTATTTTCTTATTCATTCAAATACATTTGAGGGTGATAAAGGTATATAAAATCACCTTTGCCATCATATAAAAGGGAATTAAAAAAAGCAAAAAGTGGTGACTAATCAAAGGAAGTTCCTATAGAGAGATGGAGATGACTCCTGGCCCACAGAATATGAAGAAGTTGTTTGTGCTATGTGAGGGAGCATTTATCTTCTGTGACTCAGCTTAGCTGATCTGAGAACGCAGACTACGGTGGCAGGATTTTTCTTCACTGTCTTCTGGTAAATTCCTTTTATTGACCATGTAAACAGTAGTTCTCAGAGTCGAATGGAATCTTTTCCCATGCTCAGAGATTTCACTTTAGCTATAAATTTTGCTAAACCTCATTTAAATGTCTTACTGCTCTCTCAGACGTGGTGAATTTGTTTATAAATCATCCACACGAATCATCACTCTGCTCTTTTAAAGAAACATAAAGCATCCACTACAAAACTGCAGAAAGAAGCAGCTACGAAATGTTTTTAAAGTGACTGGGCTGTGTGTATAAATGATCTGTACATAAATTTAAGTGAAATAAAATCTTAATTGAAAAATATGGTTTATTTGTATTTGTAATTAAAAGCTGGGCTTTTCAGAACTAAACATTATCAGCCTGTCTCTTTTCCCATTGCAGTTAATTAAGATTTCAACAACATGGCATAGTCAAAGTCCCACAAGTCTGATTCATGCCACCTAACTAAAGTGTCTAAGAAGAGAGATTTCTTAGGCTCCCTGCATATTCACATGGAGAGAAATAAGTCCCTCTAGACAGTGCTGGAATGCAAACACATAGCAGAGCACTTCGGGCACACATCTGCACAGAGGAGGGTCCATGCATTCAGATTTCCATGCAGTTTGTGTGTACATGCACATACACTCAAAGCTGACACTACTTTGAGGTGCAGGTCAACTCCACGTGACGTTGATGGCAACAAGCAATCAGCATCAAGCATGGAGCAGGCTCATTTGTACAAGTACCTGGCTTAGAACAACATTTGTAATCAGAGATGAAAACACAGATGACTTTTTTTATCCTCTACAGTGGAACTTCCTCCTGTTTTCCTGAACTTCAAAGTGTGCTCTAAATTTTTTAATTCCTTTAGCCTCTGACCCTCCTATTATATTAACTCTGTCTCTATCAAATTAACAAATTTGATCTCTTAACAAATTAAACACCTCTTAACAAATTAAAAAAGAAACTAGTATTTTTTGTGATGAAAGCTAGTTCATGGTTCCTCTTCTTTGAATTGAGTCACCCATCGTGTTTTTAATATTACCAAATGCATACAAGTGTGCGGAACTATTGCCTGACTTGTAGACTGGCTAAAACCCAGTCTTACCATATTGCTTGGATTTCTCTCCTTCAGATGATCCTTCTTGTGTGGATTTCTTCACTTGGTGTCATCTGGTACCCCAGCACGGTGTCTGCAACCACAAATTTTACGGCAAGCAATGTTGTAAATCATGCACAAGGAAGAACTGATAACAGCGTGTTATCTGAACCCTTCAGTGACGGGATTCTCTTCTTCAATTTATGTCGGAATTAACTTTGCTTTGAGGCAAGACATGGTGCCACATAAACCACTGATGGAAGAGACATTTTTTCTAAGGGAATGTCTGAGGTACAGTAATTGTTTGATATCTGTTGAAAAAGGAATGTTTCTTTCTTTTTTTTCTTTATTGGCTGACCTCACTAAAGCACAGGGTACTATGGATCACTTGAACACTGAGACTCGAGGGGCAGTTCTTCTTTCTTTAAAAGTGTCCTTTTGCACTGTCATACGTTATGAGGAAGAAATTAAGGCAAGGAAGCCTTTTCTGACTAATTTACCAGAATGCAAAGCAAAAGAGCTTGGGAGCTCGAGGAGGAAGGTTACAGTGTGGCAGCACGACAGATCGCACTATCAAAAGCGTTTTCTTTCCTATATTTTTATGATACTATCGTCCCAGGGTAAGGAAGCTGTTTACTGCCACTTTCACAGAAAGACATTCAAATGGCTGTTGTCTGGAGAACGCAGCATCACACATGTGACCACAAGAAGTAAATAGTGCACTACAAAGATATATGGTGCTTCTCTATTAGACTTGCTGCTGGAAAAGCAAGTTTTGCATCATGCTAATGTTTTTATTGTTTTGAAGAAATCATTTTCTGCTTTGTGTAGAAACTCAGAGGTGGTTAACTAGTAACTTGAAATGTATTCCTAGAAATATTCAGCGTTAGAATATTTGGACTTTTAATATTGCTGTGTTACAAGTAAAATAGAATTTCATATTTCAACTAACTCAAGGAACTCAGATTTATTGAGCTCAATGGTTACATTTTCAACTTTCTAAGCTCATTAGATATGTAATTTTAAAATTTAAACTTGATATTTTAAAGTAGTTTTTTTCAGAAGCTAGGTTGTTTGAATGCCAAGATACTGAAGAATGTCTTCCTTTTAATCTCAAATCTCTCTGCAAATTTTGATTCATCTGTTACCCAAAGGAAATAACAAGAATATTATAGTCCGTTAATTCATGCTAAACTTCTCTAAATAGTTATTTATTCACGCAGGTTATATGAAAAAAAATGAAAAAGATAAGTAAGTGGATGATTTACTCTAACCAAATAAAAGTCAATTCTATTTTTATACATTCTCCTAATACTTTTCTTTAGTTCAGAATCCACCAGCAAACAAAAGAAATGTAAACATAATGATATCTGTAATCATTCAGTATCGAGACGTTCAGTGACACTATATATCAAAGGGTACAATTTAAAAAGTTTCTGCATTGAAAAAATACCCAACATATTTGCCAAACCCATTCTGAGACAGAGCTGTGTTCTACTGCAATTTTCTGGGGAGTGCCTACGAGGGACATATTTATCTAATTCCACCCAATCCCACAACTTTGTTTGATGAATGTAGTTCAGTTTTACTGTTTTTTTAAAGTATCGTTTCAGCGTAAGATTAGCCAGCTCAGCACTAATGCCAGACAGTGGTCACTTAAAATTAGCAGTTCCTTCTGCAACAATTTAAATTAAAAACATGTATTCTATGATACTTTAAGAAATGATGATTGGAAGCATATCTCAACCTACACTGCTCTGTCTTGATATTGGACATTGTGTAATTACAACCTTTTTTCTAGGAAAACTGCAAGGGTTTTTTTGTTTTGTTTTTGTAATTGTGTCCTTTTTATTATTTGATGTAAAATAATTAATTTATTAATGCATAGCTTTTCCTTTATATTTCTTTGCTCACTTCCTTAAGTGACAACTGAGGAAAGAAAATGGTAGTGTCACAAAATATGAATTATGGTGTAAAAAAAGCAAAAAATATAAGTGTAATATTTAATTATTTTATAAGCTTTGTAATAAAGTACTCTAACTGTTTCATTATATTTGGAATTGTAAAATTCATGAATAAAATATGGAGGTTATAAGTAAATACCAAGTAATATAAGTGGTGTATGCATTCATTTGCGTTTGTGTTGGTTGTCCCATAGTACCTTTAAGTAAAACATGATCCTGTTTTCTTTTGCTACGTACTTGGCTAATGCCTGTGACTCTGAGCCTACGCCAGTCCTGTAGAGGGGCAGCGACAAAAGCTGCCCACAAGAAGAGCCTGTTCTTTGGGGCAGTGGAAATTTTGCCACCATAGCTAAGTGTGACCTCGCTGCCTAACCATGCCCCTACCATTCAGGTCTTGTATGGGTTAATATTGGCGGGGAACCCTCAAAACAGTGGATTTGAGTGTTAACAAGCCATTATGATGAATGGGATGGAGGTCATTCCTTTCAGGCACTCAAAGTCAGGCTATGTGCTAAGGTCATGTGAAACTTCGCTACTTTTGAAGGTCCCATTATACTGGCAAGTGAGGAATGCACGACTGGTTATTCAACAGAGTGAATATATTGTAGTTGCCTTTTAAGAGCAGATGATGTTTCTCATTTGAATGACTACCCTACCACTGAAGCAGCTGGCTTGGATTGTGCCCATTTCAGGCACGAAAAGGCAAAATGGACATAACTTCATCATTTTATTTTCGTAACAACACAAAAGCTAAAATACACAAAATCACAGTTGCCCCCCTATGTGCGAGACAAAACTGACCTATTGCTTCTCTCACCAAAGACAGTGGAAACTTGTGTATCACAGAACCAGCATGATTCTTCCCTGCATGTATTTATCTGCAAGGTGGTTTGCAAGATAAGAAGCCTCATTCCACATAGCATTAGGTTTTACAGCCTCTCCCATCTGCCAGGGGATACTTTATTTTTCTAAAAATGACTCAGTTACGAAGTTTCCAGGCCAATCCCTAGTAGGGACTACACCGATTCACTGGATCATTTCATATATATATTCTCTAACATATATTTGCCGCTTTTCCCTTCATTCACCATTACTCAGTTCTCTGACAACAGCAAGCTATATAGGGTATTGTTGATAGGAAACACTGAGCATGCTTCTGACTTTTACAGTATAATCTAGTAGGCGATAATAAGCAATAGATCAGTCTGCTCCTGAAGGATTCCCAGTGAGCGCTCTTTTGAACATGATTTGGACTAGTGATTTAAATAGTTAATATGCCCACACAAGAATTCAGACTGAACTGCTTTGTGTTCTGGGCTAGAATTTTGGAATTAAAATGAACTGACGGTTGTCAGTGAATTACAGTGTTGGAGATGGATGTTGAAAGAGGAAATATTGCATAAAGATGTTGGATCAACCCCAAGTCCACAACTGTTTTATTGCTGAGCCCTTACAACGATATTTGGTACACAAAGCTTGGCAGTTTTCTAGAAGTATATTGCTGCAAGGCTCACTTTATAAAGCAGAATGGGGTCTTTTCACAAAGGAATAGCTCCGTTTCCTGTAGTCAGATTTCATCACTCAGGTAAAGGATGCATCTGCCTAAAACTCAAACAGATATTTAATGAATGGCTTGATTGTGTAAATCAAACTCAACTATCTCGGATGCCCAGAAGTCATGAAATGTTGGAGACAGATGAACGTTTCGCTGCATGTGGTTTTATGGTAACATGATCCATATCCCATATTTCCTTTATTTTTCAGCAAATCCTATTCAAAAGCATCAATAAAATAAATTAACGTTATTATTTGTATTGTAATAGAAGTCCAACCCTAGTGAGTCACTGGGCTCCCATTGTGTACAACACTGTATACACATGTCATGAAAGGCTTACAGTCCTGAGTGTACAACAAGAAACAATAGGAAAAGAACATGTTAACAGCGAGCTCATTGTGATTAGGAGAAGAAGTGTTGCTTGTGGCTCACTGTCTGTCTGGACACTGCAGAACATTTCAAAGGCAGCTCCATGCAGATAAGATCTGAAAGAGCAATATTGAGGAACTTTATCTTGACTCTGTTTCAAAAGCAAACACTGAGCATTGCTGAGGCCTGAGAGGATAGTAGAGGGGAAAGGCAGTAGGGAAGCTGGGATACAGTGGAATGAATCAAAGAAAGATGAGGTGTGTTGAATGCTGAGTCCTAACCAAGATAGTGACTATCACAAGAGGAAAGCAATACGTATGAATCATTCAAACTGTTAGCCTGGCAGTTATCGGGGACTAGAGAGATGCGAAGTTTTTGGCAAGGCAGTAAGTCTTCTTCCCATAAAAAACCTTCTGAAATAAGGAGATGCAGCTGTTAGAAAACACCTTCAATTCCTCCCTCGCCAATATTGTATGAACATCAGCCAAATCAAGCTGACCTTGCAGTCTACTTCCTGCACACTGTGCACCACTGTCATAGATATTCTTCATCCCTTGCTCTTCAGAACAAATCCAGGTATGGGCTGGGCTGGAACATGTCCTTCGACGTGTATCACATTCTGAAGTTCTTCACCTTGCAGCTTAGAAATAACACTTGCTTCTCAGAAGAACAGGCAGTGACAGACCAGTAGCGGGCCCGTACTGATTCTCAGACTTGCACTGCAAATGGTACAGATGAGGGTTGCTATTCACAGCATTTGTATTGCATTGCCCATGGGAAGTCATTGCCTCTGCCCTGGGTAGAGGTAACCAGAAGCACTCTCTGGCCCGAAGAGCTTGCCTTCTAACAGCCAACACACACCAGGTAGGGCTAGGCGAAGTAGTGTACTCATTTCCCATGAGAGATACCATGGCAGAAACAGCCTGAATGTCCCAGCTGGGCTGAACTAGAGACAAAACCTGAATTTCTCAACTCACAGTGCAATGTAGTAACGTCAAAACCAGTTTTCCTCATGCTCGCTGAAGAAAAGCATCTATTATGGGACCTATACTTCAAACTACTAAATATTTTATGTACTTTCTGTTCAATAATAAGAAGTATTCAATCATGAACAGAATCTGTTTTAATTTATGGATTCTGCCAGTGGAGGCAGAATAATGCAGCTAAGCCCTAACTTCCAGGCTTACTTTCTAAGCACTAAATCAAGCTATTGTCACCATACATTTCAGCCTTAACACTGCTGTGTACTGACTGCAGTTAAGATAGACCTTTAGTATCCCTTAGGTGACTTGGGCTGCCAAGCATTAATTTATTATGTTCTGTTGTGATAATGTTCACTAATCCTTTCATAATAACATAGGAGAGCTGACACAAAAGCTCATTCAAAAAGAATATGAAAGGCTTTATAATGGAAATATCTGCTCTTGAAGTTCTTACCTATGGGAAGCAAACAGATTTCAGAGAAAAGCATACACAAGAACTCCCTCTTTGGGATCTTCACCTTCTCATATCACCATAAGATCTGAATTAGGGCTGTCTAATAGGAGAAACTGACGGCATTCTCCCCAAAGCAGGAATCCCCTGCCAACACTCCTGTGCTTCCATGGAAATAATGACCCTCTACTAGCTCTGTTGAGATTATAGTCGAAGAGATTCATGATATCTGCAGAATTCAAGAATTGTTCTTGTGTAAAATACTTAATCCTATCTACAATGCCCTTTCTGACCAACTGTCATAGTGCTTTTAGCATGGTAACGTATTGCAGCGATCCTGATTCCTCACCTCAGGCACTGCAGGACACTGCAATGATACCCAGGATTCCTGCAGGGCTCACGCAGAGCGGGGCACCTGAGCACAGAAGTGCCTACCTTTTCCTTCCGTAAGGGAAGATGAGAGAAAATGGCATTGATGTTTTCCCTGGATGCAGTTATGACTCATCTCACAGGAAAAGCCATTCTGGTGCAATGTGTTCCCCAGAGCACTAGAATTCACATTTCCACATTGTATATTCAAGGTAACTGTTGAGCAAGTAAAAAGTAATTGAGGTCTCTGTTTCCTCAAAATGCACCACCAAAAAATGATTTTTATAAGCTACTAAACAAAGTATGTTGTGGCCTTCATTTTGGGGGCTTTTGATAGCTGAAATATAACTTTGGATTGAAAAAGACAGAATAAGCTTTCTAGGTCTATTTTTAATATCCAAACAGATCCTCTCACTGATTTTTTCCCCAAATGATACAAATAGATAAACGCTGCAGAAAGTGCTCATAGATTATTCATTGTATTAATGATATGTCACTATTTATCCACAGAAGCTGAATAAGATTCAATATACAAATCATTATTTCACCCTCCACAAAAAGATACTCCACTTCCAAGTCCATTAAAGGAATTTCAACTTTCAAACAATTTTACTTTAACTGTACAGCACCCTCCATTGATAGATAATATTTTAACTGGATGAGAACATTTCATTTCTAGCCAGAGATATTGCCTGTCAGCAAAAAGCTCATCAGCTCAGACTTTGTAAAAATACACTGCAAATGCCAAGTTGCCCAGAACTACCACGACTTACTCATTCTTGTCTTTGCTGGTGTGTGGGGAAAAGTCAACCAACACAGACAATAACAGGCCGTAAACACAGCTCTCTCCAATTAAATACAGTATGTATTTCTTCAAACTGTATCATTTACCACAATTTAATTTTGAGGGTTTTGGTGTCCACTTCCAAAATACTAGTTGCAAAACCAAAATTGTACATAAACAAACTGGAACATCTAATTTGAAAAGCATTCAGCTATTGAGTGAGACCGTCAGATGGTATATGGGCTGCTGTGATATACATCTACCATATTATATGTTCTGAACTTGAATTGGTGTTGTCTTGTGGCCCATTAACATCTAATGCTGACTTTTTTTTGTTGTTTCTCAATCGCAATGCAACTTGTCATGAAAATCATGAACTTGTTATAAGCTTGTTGTTCAGATAAGCATACAGCTTGCTCAAGTGTCAGAAAAGAGTCTACTAATCTCTAGCTATGCTAGACCTATGTTACATTAGCGACACTGATTCAAGAGCGTACCAATGCAACTCTTGGGCAGCTGACAGAAAACATTTAAATCACTAAGACACATTTAACATCTGGCACACTCATCAGCCATTTTATTTATTCCTTAGCACAGTGATTCCACCCTAGAGCTTACACATTTTTGAGAATCGTGCTCAGTTTCACCAGTCATATTGCTGTTTGCAAGGTAGAGCTAAAGCCTCCCTGCCACAGTGCAGTGTTGCAGGTTGGTTGTGAGCACTGGTGAAAAAACTTCATCTGGGCTAAGTAGCTGAGAAGCCAGAAGTTCACAGAACTGCTAATATAACAGGTGAGGGTTGATGCCAGAGCTATAAATTAAAGTTTGGGATTACAGGGCTTCTGAGCTTTGACCTGTTGTCATCAACAACTGGGAGGTTGAAGGGAGGCCAGACTGAGTTGTGTTTGCTGCACAGTATTTGCATTGCATTGAATTTGACCCACTCTTCAGTGTTTCTGCTGGTCTTCAGCAGTGGCCAAGAATGGGTTTTTCATCTTGAAGCGTAACTTGGAAACACAAAATAGAGGGGAATTTATCTTCTGACTGACAAAAAGCAGAGACGAGATACTGTACAGGATTTGCCAATACCCTCTTGTTCTTGGTTGAGTGATTTGCTCACTCTTTTTTTACACCCAATGCTAAATCTATGGTCAAGAAGGAGGGTTTTTTCTCACCCCGTTAAGATCATCTGGACATTTTCAAATACATTCCTAGTATTATTGCACATATTTTAACCTCTTCTACAATCTTCTGCGAATTACCAGGTTTTGAGTCTTTGACCTTTTGTATCAAGTCTGCTGTAAGGTGGTAGATAGTGTTTTTGCAACTTCTTGTACTTGCACTGGGGAAGGAAGACGGGAAGGAGAACAGAAGAGCAGATAATCTTTTGGTTCATTCTGGACTCTCTACATCTATGACATATAGCAGTCTGTTGTGGTCAGAAACTGGATTTGATAAAACAAGTGATCACTTTCAGCCCTCGAACCACCTCTCTCTAGCTCACTATATCCACTATCCCCTCTTTGATTAGTTTGGTTAAATGGCTAATTTTGTTTAGGGCAGGCACAACTCACACCTCATGTCTGCAGGAAGGCAAGCGCAATGGGGCCCTCGCGTTGACTGGTACTGATAACAGCACTGATCTGCTGAGAGATCGTGACTTAAAGGGAGATTAAAGGTCTTATTCTTCTTTTAGGTCAGAGTAGAGATTCCTCTAACAAGGCCAATTTTAGGATCTGCCACCCAAACTCTTCTTATCCACATATACACAATATATACTGTATAGTTCTTCTAGGCTGTTAATCTAGCTCTTTTTTAATATAAGGAACATAATTAAGGTGGAAAAAAAACCCAAACTATTTCGTATATGCCATGTCTTCTTATTCAGGAAACAGCCAGAGTAAAGTAGTTCCCCAGCTTCCTAGATTACACAATCACACTTTGCCCAGGAACAGAGTACTTCAAGAACTGGGTTATTCTTGGTGCTGGCTTTTGTAAATGTTCTTCCCTGAACTTCTCATTAACCTTCTGAACCTCATGCCTACTGCATGGATCCCAGCCAGCATCCTTCAACTACCAAAGGACTCTTTCAAAGGAGAGTTTACACCTCAGCTTCCAAATTGTGTTACTGTGGCATACTAACTATATTGAAGAGGAAGGCAAACAGTGGATTTGTCTTTTTAAAAACAGCAGTCGATTAAAAAATAAAGTACCTATAATGTGAGAATCATACAGTCCTGAAACCTTCAGACATTTTGGCACACAGCTCTGTCTCTCTCGGACAATTGCATCCCCTTTTTCACTGCTTCTCTCCTCCTGTTCCAAAACTCCCCCCGAAGCCATCGGGGGGTGGGGAGCAGAGTGGGTTGTGAAGTGTCTTGGGGTAATCCACTTTGACAGGGAACTACGCTGATTAAAAGTTATGGCTTTGGAACAGTGAAGCTCCCACTGCTGTCCATGTACAAGTTGCTGCTTTCTATTTAAACCTTAACAGTCACATCTAATCAAGAGAAAATACGGACGTTTTTATGAATTCCATGAGAAAAAATTCCCCTCAGGTGTAGGCTGCACGGTTTGATCAGCTCCAGTATCATGTTTTAGCGTTTCATATTAATCCCGCAGATTCTGAGCCAAGAATGCTAGCTTTCATACTCGCCTGACGGCCAGGCAAAAACACTCTGGCAATTTGTTATTATTTCAGCTAAACTTGCAATATGCAAATTAGGATTTATGGCAAATGAAAGCTTAAAACTATGCATTTGTCTTCATGTGGAAAAGGTATCATGTAGTAGCAAGGTGCCAAAAAATACCAGAGCTGGGCAGAGAACAAGCGAATTACAACTCCCAGAAGGCACTGGAGAGTTGTACATCAGCATTTTGTGTCCTGATGACAGGAAACAAACTATTTCACAGTCTGAGATTTTCTGGAAGATATGGAGTTGACCCAGCCCTCAGACTAAGTATCTCGTTTCAGTGTTTCCAACTGAAAATTGTTAAAGTGTCAGGTAAATCTAGGTTTTTCAACAAGGCTAAACTAAAAGAAAAATTATTGTTTTACGGAATATAAGTATCCTGTTGAAAACACAGTGATGGGAAAAAACTGATTAAGTACAGACAACATTTATATTCCCTACTATTCTCCTATCCTCCCCCTTGTTTCTCCATGCACAAGCAATTAAGACCATTCCCAGCCATGTACCGATTCAGCTTTGCTGCAATCACATTAAGGCAAAGAGACAAGATACTGCCTATTCCCTGCCTCATCTTTCTGGGGTAGTACCGAGTAACACAAACCATGTAAGTAAGATTCAGAGGTGCTCTAGAGAGATGCATTCCTGTGTGGTCTTATTCCCTGCTTTATATTCTGCAGTACTGAAGACAATAGGATGACACATGGACTGGAGATAGATCCATGCATACTTTCCTTCATAAGTCAGGGTTTCCAATGAAAAGCATTGGAAAACTGAGATACATGCCCAAAGTTCAGCTCAGCCTGAGCCTTGGGGTCCAATTTTCGTCTCAATCAGAAATAATTTCCCTTAAGTTAAAGGATTCATAACCATACAAAATCAGTGCGTACAAGCCAAACTCAAGCCACATCTGGTAATAAGGATTTTAACAACAAGAAGGATGTTAAGTGAACAGCATGTATTTTTTTCTCAGTCTATCCCCTCACATACAAACCACAATTTCCAGATTCTGGAAGCCGCTTTGCCTCACTCCTCTAGCTTACTGGAAGAACAAACTAGCCTTAGTTATGCACAGTCTACCTTAGTCCCTCTTTTTACCTAACTCCTATGAATGCCACATAGAATTCGAAAAACTGGTGTTGCGAGGAAGTCATTCAAGCGAGGCTTGGACTTAGTTGATATAAACACTTAATTCTGTCTTGGAGAACAAAACTGGTTTAATCAAAGGGATCCGGTTCCCTCCGCCCCGCCTTGCAGCTGGCACCTGGTACCTGCTGTGGCTGATGAGAGGGTGCTCTCCAGTGTGAGATCAGAGAATGGCACAGCAGCGAAAGAGCTGCGTTTCAGCAAATAAAAGAATATGTGTGTTCTTAGACAGCCACCTAGTGAGCTTAGTGAGGAATCAAGAGCTGGAAGAAAGTTCAGTGACCTCTTACAGAGACCGGAGTTACACTACAAATACAGTGCTAAAACAGTACTAAAATTAGCAATGCATTTCATAGGTTTTTCACCTCGTAGTCAATGCAGTAGCAGAGCAGAAGGACTCTTGAATTATTTAACAGCTGTGAGACAAGATTCCTCATCACTTTACGATTCTAGAAATGAATGGATTAAGCGACTTTCAAAATTTTGTTTAGGAACAAGTATATGTGTACGTTTTTATATATATATATTCACCTCACCTTTTTTTTAGGTACCCATTTCTAAATCAAAACATTGCTGTTGACTGAAAACCCTTACACCATGCAATATTAAAAAAGGGGCAAAATCCAGAGGGAGAGATCCTTAGAACTGCCCCTGGGAATTCGCACAGAGAGCCCACTTCAACAGCGTGTTTGTATTCTACCATTTTTGCTAATCTAAATTTGAATGTGGTTGTGAAAATAACATGAAGTCTTTTGAGTAAGACAAGAGAACTTATGAGCCCGGTTCATATCAGGAATAGCACTTGCATTTGCTAGTTGTGTGTGCTAAATTCTAGCTCTATGAAAGAAAAGAAAAAAAAAGCCCTCAACCATAAGGATCCACAGAAAAATATTCAGGTATGATTTCTGAGTTTGCCTTTGCAAAGTTATTCCAGGGAGACCTCCAACAAAGTTACACACTTACGGTCTCATATCTGTGCTAGTGCTCTGGATGTTCACAGAGCCACAACGTGCAACTTTATCCTCATGTTAGAAAGACACAGAATGTGTGGAATTATAATGAAGCAGCCAGAATTGGCACCTCATCAGTCCAGCAGTTACCTATTAACAACTGCTTGCTAAATTACTTTTTGCTATGAAGACCACTTCTGAGAAGAAAGCTCCCAGATGGTCTCTTTTTATAACTGTGATCATTGAAAAGAAAATGAAAGAAAAAGATCAGCTGAAATAAAAAATTACGACACTAGAGGAAAACCTTATCAAAACCATGGTTCTCCAAAGTTTCATCTAATATTAACATGCCACAGAATAGCTGCAGGGGGGTAAGTAGGTCGAAGAAGAAACAATTAAACCCTGCTGATGATACTCTGTTTGGGATGCTGTAGAATTTCTACTTAGATATTTACTGCCTCCCAAAAATCAGATACAGAGAACTGCCATAGCTGCAGATCATGTCAATCCTGAACCATTGCTGCAGCCTTGGCCATATAGTTTCCTTGTTCTTATAGACTTGCAATATTTGTAATCCCCAAGTCCAACAATATAATAATATACTAAAAAGAGCTATGAGTGCACTTTGAATTCCTCTCGAAACATCAGCTCTACATGCCTAATTAAATATCCTCGACACACAAAAAATAATTGCAAGGAAAAAGAAATCTCCCTTAATGAGGGCCAGATTATTTTAATTAGGTCTCACTTAAAATCTTCCTAGCCTCACATGGCTCAGCTCACTACAAAACGCTCAGTCACACTGAGATTGCATGCTGTGCTCCAGGCCTCTTCTTTCCCTTTCACACTGGTTGCTGCTCTTCTGTCCCAATTTCTTCCTGTTCCTCAAGAATTTACTGTCATCCAGCCCTCAGAGCTCCAGTTCTGAAACTCCCCAGATGTGAGGCTGGTGCCATTTGCTGATTTCTTATTTTTTTATACCTCAGGAAGAGCTAGCCTGCACATATGGTGTGCTTCTGTGTGGAAGCTGAACATATGCACAAAGGTTCCACACAAAATCTGTGGAGAAGGAGAAACAGTATTTATTTATTCCAGATAAGAGTTACAGCCCCTTTATCCTCCCACAGACAAAAGCAGATCTGCTATCAGCCCGGCAACTGGAATACAAACTCAGATCTCACTGCCTTCCTTACAGGGCAAGAGGAGTTAAATCCTGATGGCAGCTCACCAGACCCTGAAGGGTATCACCAGAGGGAGTGTGGGTACCACCACCAACAGAAGAGATCCCGACAAATTCACACTTCTGCCATCTCCCTCCACAAACTTCAGTTCTCATCTCTTTTGTACCCAGCGAGGAATTTGTGCCACGGTGCTGTGGTGTTCTGTGACCGTGCCGAGACATGTGAAATAAGCACTTTTCAGTGTCCCAGTTCCAACTCAGATATTTAAGGCTTTGGCATTAAAGAATTGGGGCATCTCTAAAGTAGTCTTCCACCTCCCCCTTTCCCAGCCATACTTATTAATAGTAAGTACTAAAATTTATACTCCATGAGAATTGGAATGATATGAATATCCAGTTTGCTCTAAGTAGGTATTTACAAATATGTGGTGGGTTGACCCTGGCTGGATGCCAGGTGCCCACCAAAGGCACTCCATCGCTCCCCCTCCTCAGCTGGACAGGGGAGAGAAAATATAATGAAAGGCTCATGGGTCAAGATAAGGACAGGGAGATCACTCACCAATTACCATCACGGGCAAAACAGACTCCACTTGGGGAAAAAAAATTAATTTATTACCAGTCAAATCAGAGTAGGATAATGAGAAATAAAACCAAATCTTAAAAACACCTTCCCCCTACCTCTCCCTTCTTCCCAGGCTTAACTTTACTCCCGATTTTCTCTACCTCCTCCCTGTCAGCGGCGCAGGGGGACGGGGAATGGGGGTTGTGGTCACTTCATCACATGTTATTTCTGCCGCTCCTTCCTCCCCAGGGGGAGGACTCCTCACACTCTTCCCCTGCTCCAGCGTGGGGTCCCTCCCACGGGAGACAGTCCTCCACAAACTTCTCCAACCTGAGTCCTTCCCACGGGCTACAGTTCTTCACAAACTGCTCCAGCGTGGGTCCCTTCCACGGGGTGCAGTCCCTCAAGAACAGATTGCTCCAGCGTGGGTCCCCCACGGGGTCACAAGCCCTGCCAGCAAACCTGCTTCAGCGTGGGCTCCTCTCTCCAAGGTCCACAGGTCCTTCCAGGAGCCTGCTCCAGTGCGGGCTTCCCACGGGGTCACAGCCTCCTTTGGGCATCCCCCTGCTCCGGCGTGGGGTCCTCCACGGGCTGCAGGTGGATATCTGCTCCATCATTCACCTCCATGGGCTGCAGGGGCACAACCTGCCTCACCATGGTCTTCACCACGGGCTGCAGGGGAATCTCTGCTCGGGTGCCTGGAGCACCTCCTCCCCCTCCTTCTTCACTGACCTTGGTGTCTGCAGAGTTGTTTCTCTCACATATTCTCATTCCTCTCTTTGGCTGCAGTTGCTGCTGCGCAGTAACTTTTCCCCTTCTTAAATCTGTTATCGCAGAGGCGCTACCACTGTCGCTAACAGGCTTGGCCTTGGCCAGCGGCAGATCCATCTTGGAGCCGGCTGGCATTGGCTCTATTGGACACAGGGGAAGCTTCTGGCAGCTTCTCACAGAAGCCACCCCTGTAGCCCCCCTGCTACCAAAACCTTGCCATGCAAACCCAATACAAAATACTAGAATTATTTAATCCACTTCAGTATAACAGATATTGGTTGTCATATTTAACAAAGTCCTGCAGTTCGTTTTTGTGTAATTTCTCCTTTCCTGGTCTTGAGTATTTTTAAGCATAGGCTTTTGGTTTGATTTTTTTTGTGTGTGTACTATGGGTTCAAACATACCCAGTGCTAAGTGTCACAAGCCTCCTCCTGGCCCTGACTGACTTTTGTTTACTACAGTGTTTTATCTGTCATCCCAAAGGTTCATTCTAGATCTTGCAGTGACTTTTGAATGGGTTTTGTTTGTTTGTTTGTTTGTTTTTAAATGCCAAATCAGGGAGTCTGGCAAATTATAACTTACAAGATTAAATTCCAGCTGTTGGAAAGACTTACAACATGGAACACAGACCTTCTGAAACATCTCCACTACAGTGTCATACTTCTCCTCCACTTGGGGTCACCTACAAGTGTTCCCCAAACGGCCCCTGGTTCCCAGCACTCCTCTGCTGCTGGAATTCAGCACTTGCAGGTGCTGCATGTGACATTTTGGTCTGAACCTCTGCCAGCCACTTCCGCAGCCGCTGAGGTTTCTAGCTCTGCCGTTAGGAGTTCTATTCCTCCATGCTGGGTTTTTTGTTTGTTTTTTATCTTACTTCTAGTACTGCAACTTGTCCAGGAATTTTATCAAGAAAGCTGCTTCCAGTTATTGTTTAGTTACACACACAAGCCTCTTTAAAGGAACAGTTTCCACAGTCTCCATGATCCCTCTGTGTGCTTCTCCAGTCTAGTACAGATATCCGCACAGATCCTATTAGCAAAATTTAGAAGCCTTTCTCTTTAATTATTAGAGGTTGAAGCAACAAAATTAGATTAAGAGTCATATAGATCTCCAGTGTATTTTATGTAAAAGTTTGTGTTATCCTGTGAACATGAGATACAAAAGAACACAAATTTAACAATTAAAATTTGCTTGAGTTTTTTGACAAATTCAACTGAGCTGCAATCAACCAAACTAATGCAGTGTGTGCTTGCAAAAGATGCTCTGCAGACATGAATTGCCTGAGATTCTTTGCAGGTAGCAAAGTTTCAAAGTCATATCAAGAATATGAGAAAAAAACCCTACATTTGCTGGATGACTTGCTTGCAAAAACCGATTTGTTCCATTTTAGTGAAAACAACCTCAGAGACACAAAGTTGTCACACTTTTTGTAAAACAGGAGAAACGTTGACCCATCTGAGAAACTAAGATATACCTACTGGTTTAATAACATCATATGGATTAACAGTATGCTTGCATTGATAATACCACATGACTCAGATGACAGAGCCAATAGAAACATGCTACTGAGCTTGGAGATAGCTTTTCTCTCTTGTCAGTGCTGCTCAATGCTGAGCCTATCTAGTTTTGGAGAAAGTCTCATATTTTGGATCTGAAAGAAATAAAAAAACCCCCTCTCTCTGTTTTCGGAGATTTAAATTCAGGCAGTCTCTGAAACTTCATAGAAGTAAAAACTTCCCACAGCTCATCTAGAACTTAAAAGAGGTGTTTGCTCATTCTGTTTGATGTTTTACACTCTTCATGTGAGACAATTCCCTCCACTGATCTCCCCTAGTGGTCTTAATTTCAGAACAGAAGTGTTGTATCATAGAAGCAGACCGCGTGGTGAGATGGTAGAATAAGTTGTAGAGAAACTCTTATGTCATATGGGAAAACTTTGAAAGCAAGGTACAGGTGTTTAGATTATAACAAAATGAATGATAAATCCTTCCTTTATACACTTTTTGGACATTATTAGAAGAAATGCTATAACAACCATCCCCAGAAGTGTGCTATTCTTGCTGTTCGGTATCAGTAAGACCTGAAAACTTTTTACCTTTTTTCCCCTTGTTCCTGTATCTACACATCAAGAGCGCTGTGGAACAAAACTGCAAAGAGGCTACCACTAACAGGCTCTGAAAACATGGGAAGAAAGAGCTTATAGAGGTCCCTCAGCTATGGCTTGTTGCTATGTAAGCATAAGAGGAATTGATCAAAGGTCGGTGCAAGATTTGGAAGAGCACATCATGCAACATGGGAAAGGTATAGAACAACAAGACAACTGTTCAGGTAGATCTGACTGGCTTGAACTGCTTGCTAGATTAAAATGTGTCCAGGTTAAACCTAAGCAGTATAAAGTCTATGTTACGCTGCCCAGAGCACACTAGAAGGGTTGGCTCCTTACTCCTACAGTTACAGGTCTGGAGAGGAGATGGCCTATGTACGGTCACACAGATCTGATGAGTCTTTGCTTAAGGGCATTGCCACCTTCAAAGTACAGACCAGAAGTAGCTTTGGCTTAATTGAGATCATGGTAAAATCATCAAGATGCTACACAGGGGAAACCTTGCATGAAGAATGGCACAATTCTTAATTTAATGACTTCCTATTTCTTTCTGTGATTTCGCTGTAGCTTTTCTCTCTAGTCTTCTGAAAGCACTGTATGGAAGTACATGGCAAAACAGCTGCACTGCTACAAGAAGCAGGATCCTTGCTTCCTTCCATGAGGAAAGTCTGTACATAAATATAGTTCAAATGTTTCCAGCAAGTGACAAAACTCAACAAGGAACCTCTTAACTCTACTCTGTCATGTTATACCTAGCTATTTCTATGCTACCTTTGCCAGCAGCATCCCCTCTGAATTGATAAAAATTGAAGCAAGTTTATGAATGTTACACCTGTTCCTTTAATACACACTTCCAAAAAGGTGTTTAATGAGAGCGCCTTTCAGAGCATGTAACCAAGCTCTCTAACCCCCACTTCACAAGCCTACTTCATTGAACCAGGCACTAAACACAATGCATAAATGGGCCATTGCATTCATATTGTTTGCCTGAAAGTTTTGCACATGTATGGATCTACTCATATGCTTTAAGAAAAAATAACCCTGCAAGTAAAAACATGAATGTGTCCTTAAAATTGCCCTTCTGAAAATAGCTCAGCCTATTTGTAAGAATTCCTGCAACTTAGCACATGCTTCATCTTTAGCTCAGAGTGTTAGCCAAGTAATAATCAGCACTCAGCAAGAATTAGAAAGCCAGTTTGTCACAGTGAGGTCATGGGGAAGATTATTCCTTTATGTATCCATTTATAATAAATATTCCATAGCCTGTCATGGAAAGGATGTAGAACATATTTATACTTCCAACCTCCTTTTTCACATACAATTCATCAACTTGTTCTCGTAAATTCAATAGCAGCCTATTCCCTTTTGTCATTTTTTACACGCCTTCTGGCTCAGAAGAACCAATAATCTACCTTAGAGTGCAATGGAGATATTGTATATCTTTGAAATTTAATGTAGTACAGATCTAGATTAGCAAAGGTATTTAGGTATTTCCTTTTAAGGTAGAACATAACTGTATAAATCTTCTTCTCAGAGTCAAGTCAAACATATGATGCACTCACCTCATATTTAGGCTGCTTATGACCATCTGTTGAGATATCATGATTCAATTTCACAACTTCATCTTGCTCCTATCCAAGTATTTATTGCCAGACAACTGTGGGGTTGGAAAAGCAGCCTACATGACAGTGTAATGGCTATCTCTTCCTCTTTCATAAACACTTTAAGGAAAATCTAGTGCATTTCTCAGAACAGAAACATTCTCTTCTCTGAAAAAGGCAACAGAAAATGTGAGCAGTGTGTCACTATGTGGCAATGAGCTATTGGAATAACTTGTGGTAGTCATTAAGGAATTGGTCCTACCCGAAGGGATCTCATAAGAACATCCCAGATAGTACAGTTATCTCTGCATCTGCACGTAGAGGTGCCAAGGAAAATGGTGATGAAGTTGGCTATTGCGTAGCTTGATGGGAGCGCTATATGACAACATTTTCTGCAGATGGGATTGACTATGTTGGGGAAATCAGTAACCCAATTACAGTGTCTTAATAGTCAGGGAAGCCAGAGCAACTAGCCTAATCTATAACGGGTGACTTCCAACATGACATCCCCCATACCCAGACGGTCAGATTTCAGCAGACATTAGACACAATTTTCCTATGTCCTCAGATTCTCTAAGGGAATTATGGCAAAGGAGCTGGTTGTGGTATTTTTACACAGACTGGAGACTCCTCACACCAGGAAACTCCCTTGAGAGTATCTGGAGAACAGCACATGCCAACACCAATTTGCAACTTGGTGTTGCCAAGTTTGCAAAACAGGTTGAAGAAAAACTCTAGGTTCTTTTCCTTTTCACTATGAACATCTTAGCAGCACTGTGGTGACCATGCAACTTTAAAAATAAAATAACAAAATAAATCAGATTGAGGAATGTATTTTAATTCAGGTCCCAAACCACTGAAATGTTATAAAAAGGCAGGAAACAAAACATGTCAGCTAAGATTTCAATCGGATGGTATCTCAGAAAGGCTTATAGCATGAAATTCACCAGCAAACAGAAAAAGCATTTATTTACAAGACATGAAGATACATGTTGTATCTGTGTCCACTATAAATATATAACGAATATTTTAATGCATATTGTTGAAGCAAATTGAGTACAGACTGCTGTTTCTTTTTACAAAACATATGGGAATGATCACAATGGAATTACTCTCTTCAGAAATTCAGCCATGAAGTTTTGGGGAACTTCCAGTGGTACTCCAATAAAGTAATTGCTTAGAGAGAAAACCACAGTTTTTTCTATGAAGAAAGTTTCTAATCCTACATTTCTTAATCCTATAATTCTTACCCAAATGGCTTTCACTGAAGTCTACTGCATAAAGAAGTATTCTCAAGTGACTGAAAAATAATAATGAAAAAACTAGTAACCTATTTAAGCTTCACAAAGAAATAGATGTTTGTCTTGAGACAGTAAACGAGATGTTTGTCTTGAGACAAACTCGAGAAATAACCTGCATATGAATTTTTTTTTCGCAACAGCGTAGCAATTGCTGATAGGGTTGTGTGGCATATCATAGGTGAACTGATTCTGCATTGATATTCAATGCCTAGCAGCATTTAACTATTTCACAAATAGAGCTAACAGAGGAAGTGAGTGCACCTATCCTTAAGAGGAGAGAGGACAAGGATCCTGGAAACACAGAGGAAGAAGGATTTTTTTTTCCCCCCCTAAGGCTGAGAATCTGTTAAAACCTTATGTAACTTTGTGGAGTTTTTCAGCCAATTCACACAATTGTTATTTCAGGACAAGGAATCAGAGAAACGATGAATGAATGAATGAATGAACAGTTAAAAAAGAACCCCACTGAGAACAAAGCAGTAACCATACCTAGGCGTTGAAAGATGTCAGAATTTGTATTTTAAGTCTTTAAAATTACCATCTTGCTCTGATGACCTGAAGATAAGTACCCTTACCTCCATCTCCTGATCTTTTCTTCAAAATATACATCCCTTCTCAGTTGTAGATCTGATCCGGGTCATTTCCCATAGCCTCTCCCTAAAAGCTCCTGACATCAGCACCTGGTTGTTAGCTCTAGCTGTCTAACTTTACAGTAGCCATATCTCGTTTTCCATATGCAGGAATTGTTAGCATCCCATCATTCAATTCACTGGACATTTCCATCATTATTCTAAGCAGGATTCTATGGTCCTCTAACCTAAAGCTGCTGGTAGTCTGAACATTTTGAACATTTGCAATCTGATATATACACATACACAGATTTTCACATTACATGGAAAAAACTGGTGTTTATCGGAACAAAATGTCAAGTGAGCTTAAAAACACCAGGTTTTGTGAGTCTTTCTGAGGCTGTAGCACTTTAAAACTATCAGCATGGGGTACAAAACAGTCAACAGTTAACACTGTTTAACTATCCTTTTCAACCAGCCATTTGCAGTTGAGAGAGCAGCATTAGCATCTCCATGCTCCAGCTGGGGAGACAGAGGCAAGAAGTTTATGTCCCTTCTGAAGTAACACCTACCATTAGGATCAGACCTGCCTAGAATTCAGGAAAGTCACCTTAAAACCTGTATACAATCCACCTACCTTACTGAATCCTTTCCTTTCCCATGCTAACAAAACCTAAAAGTATTTTGCTGAATAAATCTTAAAGAAAATAATAAAAAAGTATCAAGAGGCAAGCCAGCTGAAAAGTGAGAATAAGGATTAAAAACTTGCAAGACAAATAAAGATACGAGCACTGAAGAAAAAAAACCCCTGAAGCACGCGTTCTACATCGTAGGTAACATATCTTTGGTTAAGATGGGCTACACAACAAACCTGTCATAAAAGCCTTCTGCAGACCCATGAACAACAACAACAAATTTTTAAAAAATCCTATAAAAAACGCTGAACACAAACCCAATTCAGTATAACTAAATACTATGTCTTCCTGAAGTAAGCTAGTGTAGCACTCAGTTAAATCTCTGGCACTTAACAGCACTTAGAGAAATACACAATGCAGTCTTGGAAGCCAGGCAAAGACAGATGGAAATGAACAATAAATGAACGGGTGGCTAGACAGACAGAAGATCTCACCCAACGTTTTATCCTCCATCTGCTTCTCCTTGTAACTGTACCTTTACACAATCAATTCAAGCCCCAGATTTCCCTTCCTGACACTGGAAATGGCACAAGGAGTGTTTATGACAGAGTGGAATGTGTTTAAACACAAAAACCACACAATAAAATTAAAATCTGAAGGTAAGCATTTCAGAACAGATATTCTTGAGAAAGGTTTCTTTAAAATAAAAAATTCTTGTTATTTCCTTTGTTTTTCTATATTGTTCTTTAATCTTCCTCCTAGAGGGGGGTTTGAACAACAGCAAGAGATAAGCAGAGAAGAGATGAAAGAAGGAAAGATGTAGCTTTGAAAAAGTAAAATGTGTTTCTTTTTGTCTAGCTCTCTAGTATCACCTGCAGCAATATGGAAAAGCAGTAGGAAACGTGCTGGGGTGGGAGCTTTGCTGCAAGCTTGTGTTACAAACAGAACATTTTTGCATGGCACAGAATACAGTCTTTTTCATCCTTCCCATCAGGTCTAATGATATTTGACACTTACAAGTTAACATATACCATGTTATTTCAAAACATTGTAAACCATCTTTCATTTAAATTTACGTTGCTCCTGTGGGGCAGAAGGGAGGACAAAAAACCCAAGTGGTTAAAAGCTAGGTAGTTACTGAACAAGTTTCCAGGCTCAATAAACTACAAGAGTCAGTGAAATTCTTTAATGGGTTTTATATAGCAGGATTGGCGCCTGTGATGCTCTGTACCATATCACCACAGATACTTCAAAGATACATATGGGTAATATTTTCTCCTGTCATCAAATGTGCAGTGATAGTATGAGACCAAAACTTTCTCTTCCTCTGTATAGGAAGAAATACTTTGCTACCTAATATAAAGTTAGTTCTTCAAGAAATAAGTGATAAACAAAGCATACTTAGAACTGAAGGTACATCTATAATTTAGCCCTAGATTACCTCTTCAAACAAAACAAAACAACCCCAACATGCTGGACTTTAGGAGTTCTGACTCACCATCTATATCATACTGCATCTACTGTAACTATCACTTTCCATCCCCATTTACTAGACTCAGAGAGTACAATAAAACCATTTTCAACAGGATTAGCAAATTTAGAATCAATTGGTTTTATTGATGCAAAGGACAGAGGGATTTCTGGTAGCAAAAGAAAACATACACCTCCACTTGAAGCTTCCACTAATTTAGATTTCTTACTTAAAAGCAGAAAAACACTTTTGAGTTGTTCCTGGTGACCATTTCCCAACGAGAATGGGGTTGGCATGGAGCACTAAATCAGTGCAACAAAGGACACTATTCCCTGGCACTGATGTAGTGTGTTTTTATGGCAAAACCATACTGATTTCAGGACCATTCTGTAGTCAAGCATTTCAGAGTGCTGCAAAGACTTTGCAAGAGTTGCAGCACCGAATTTTATCAGTTGTGTCAGTTTGATTGGGTTGTATTCTAGCTTCAGAGATGCCAGGTATACAGTAATATTTTATTGCTTGTACCTCTGACAAAGACTGTATTATCTAGCTCTAGAAATGTACTTAGAGGGCTGTAAATAAAAAGCAAAATTTTGCAGGACTAGGATTCCAGGTTGTGAATGGCATGAGGGCACATTCACAATAGAACACTGGTAGCATTTTCTGGCCCCTAGTGAAGTGTTATTGCTATTGTAGCAATTAAATAATGATGAGGGAAGCTACAGCAACTTTGCCTTGGGTCACAAGGGAGATCAGTGCATAGGTTCAGAAAGAACCTCTGCATTTCCATCTCCCTGTATGTTAGTTTCCTATCTTAGGGAACACTCTTTGTTGAGTAACTATAAAATACAGTCTTTTGATTAAATATCAAAATTAAGTACAGAAAAGACTAATTCTGCTGAGCAGAAACTTTGCATATGCACATCATAGCACATACACAGCACAGAGATGGTGCTTCTGAAGATATGTACTAACCTGCATCTAGTGCCTATCACTACCTTCTAGCATATGGCTTAATTTGCAGAATTGCTTATGTGTTCAGTATCGCAGATGACAATACCAACTCAGCTAATGGAGAGTTTACTTCAGCTGACATAGTGGAGAGCTCCTCTGAGAGCAAGGGCTGCAGAGATTGCATTTCTGTGTTGTGTTGAACGTGATCCAACACCCATTCCAGCTGATGGAAAGACTCCTGTTGACTTCAGCATGCATTATATTAGGCCCTTGGTACAGTTAGTTGCAGTGACAGTGTTTGAATGCTGAAGTTCTTGAACCCTTATGCTACATGGATATTTCACAACTTAAGGAACACATATGACAGAGCTAGAGAAAGTTATATTCCCTCCCTTTCAGTGCTCATTTTCCAGTCTACCACAAAAAATACCAGTTTCTCCAAGCCATTGAGCAACCTTCCTTGCTTTTGCATGCTTTTGTTCTTGGAAAAAAAATCAGACAAAAATATCAGTGGCATTGTCTCAATATTAAACAGCTACTTCAGAGCAATGACTGTCTTATTTTTTCCAGTATTTAGCAGTTCAGAAGTGTATTGTGTTGCGAGTTGAAAAGAATCAGCCATTTCATTTAGTGAATTACAAAATCCTAGTTAAAACCTTCTTCCATTTCAGGCATGTCCCTATATCACACAAGGCCATGTGCTGTCTTGATCATGGACCAAGAGAAGCTGTTCTCTCAAGAGACTCAGCTGAAAACTTCTCAAATATCACCTCATGCTAAATACTTTTAAACTTGCTAAATTCTAAATACTTTAAAAACAGTTTAAACAGTCTGATTTCCCACCACCACCACTTGATTCTAAAATTGCTATTGCTTCTAAAATCCTTATGATACATGTAGGAATGATTCCTTTCGTAACTGTAGTTATCTGGTGTTTCACCATACTATTACTGTGATTAAATATATTAGTTCTCAGCAGGAACTCCTACTGACAGATCATCAGAAACTGAAAGTGCTTAGGAGAAAAGAGGCTGTATATGTAAACAGGATTTTCCTTGTCTTCCATATTTTTTCTATTTGTAAGCGCCTCCATAATAGGAGATGTCACAACTAACAGAAGAAATTTAAGTTACTTAATGATCTTACACTGTATTCTTTGTCCCTTCTAGCAGCCACCCCTTTCCCTTTATTGTTTAGCAGAACAATGCCTACACTTGGTGACACAGCTGTGACCAATGCTTACCAAGTTACAAGACATTGAGATTTGAAATCAAGGTGAATTCTATTACTATAAGAACATATTTTGTTTTGTGTTTTGTTTTGTTTCTAAACTTAACATAAGATGGCATCATCAGGAGAATGACATATCCTGGAAGATTGTTTCAAGAGAATGAGGATTGCAGGCTATCTATAGAAACAATCTACTTGAGGTATTTCCTAGAGATCCTATCACTGTAATAGTAAAATTTCAATGTGTGAGGCAGATAAATATGGATGGCAACTGAGCTGCAAATCGACCTTGTAGGCTTGGGATAGATTTAGTCACTGCTGCCAAAAAAATTTTCAGGTACATCAGAGATTTGTGCCCAGGGGTCCTCTTCTTACCCAACTAACTTGTAATCACAACTGTCAGTTTCAGAACATTTATATGACCCTGTGGAGTGTAATGTGAGTCAACCATCTGAATGTGAAATTTGTTAGACAACTGCAGCATGCTCAGTGGGAGCAGATTGTGAGACAACGGTGATGTATAAGAGAAGATGAAAGAACAGGTTAAAGGGCTCCTGCAGTGGTTTTGCAGGTTTGGGAATAGGTGTGCACACATTATGTGCCAATGTGCCTTCTCACACACCTCAAAAGAGATCATTTGGATGCTGTGAAAACTTCAGCAGTAACAGAACCTGACACCTATCTCTTCCAGTATCAGGGTATAACAATGATTGGACTACACTTTAATAAGTCTTGCCATTTCTTGTTTATCAAGGACATCAGGCTTTGAAAGCACAACTTGCTAGATTATAATTTTGCTGTAAGAGGTGTGAGCAGCCCTCCCCATGCCACTCTACCCATTACCCACAGCACCTCTGAGCCTATGCCAATCACTCATCGGTAAATCACTCTAATTGTATAAAGGGGTTTTGAACACTAAATTGTGTCTAGTACAAGCAGGGTTGATTTATTACTCCTCCCCTACTTATACTTGTTTTAGCCTTCAGTAGTCCAAAAGGAATCTATTGATACAGTTAAGGGCTTTATGTAAAACTGAACCCTTAGGCAATGAGAGACTACTTGGCAGGCTCTCTCTGAGTTATCAGTTACATATTTTTTTCATTTAAGACTAATTTTACTTCCCACTTCTATTTTTCCCCATAATTTCTTATTGCTGAGGTGGGCACTTACAGAGAAAAGCAGTACTGCTATTAAAAGAATCAATACTTACATTGCACAATACTTAGACTGCTTCATTCTGTTTGCATCCTGTGCCCTTCATATGTCAGGAATAGTGATCAATTATGAAGATGTGTCAGGTTTGTTATTACATGAGATCATTTATTCTGTTAAGAGGATAAAGCAAAGTCAGCAAGCCAAGAATGTATCAAGTCAACTACAGTTTCAAAGCCTACACTTACAGCCTGTTAGAAAGACAAGTATATTTCCTATATTCTAAACTCAGACCTTAAGAACAAAGGGACAATTCTCTTCAGCCTGGCCACTAAAGAAATGCAATCGAGAATCACAACATACAGCTTGAAAATGTCTGAAAAACTTTTTCTAATAGTGTTTTTGCCTAAAGGCTTTCCCCTAAAGGCCTCCCCTCCATCATAAAAACAGTCAACCAGAACAGCACCTATCAGATCCTTTTTATACTGGACCAAGAGAATTACTTCATTTTCCATAGCTGGCCCAGTTGAAGTTCTCTGGGAATTACAATTAAGGCATGCAGCTGTGGTCTTCTCTTACCTCTCTAAGACAACGTCAACTTGAATTTGCCAAAACTAGCAAATGCCCAAGTGTACTGTAACAGGTAAAAAGAAAAGTAGCAAGTATGAGCAGAATACAGCTTCCAGATCTCTAAGAGCTTGCTACTAGTGTGATTAAGCCCTAGTATTGTAATTGAATAGGTTGGACACTGTATCATTAAACTTGCAAACACATTCAGTTGCTGACTAACAAAACTCTAGTTCCATACACGTGTATGCCCAATCCAGGCAAGGGTAAGGCCAAAGACAGATTTTGTTTCTTAAGGTTTTATGGGTTTGCTTTTCTTCACAAGATAAAAAACAAAGACAAGAGCAGAATTTCTTATAGTGATTTTCAACTAATGCTTTGAAGGAGAATTTCTGAATATTTAAACTTTTCCTCACAGTGGGAATTCTGATATTTGTAGCCACTGCCAAGGAAGGATCTTTTACTACTAAACTGGTTGAAACTGAAAGTGAACATACTGCAGAGTCTGGGAGAGATGCCAGAACTGCTAGTTCTCTGTGTAGCTACAGAACAGGTATAGTGCAAGTACAGCATGTTCAAGATATTTTCTATCCTCGGCAAACATATCCTAATTTGGAAAGGACTATGTTGAGGGTAAAATGTTTTTTCATTCTGCACTTCCATTCAGCAGTGATTTAACGAGCTAATTAGTGCCAACATTTGAGGTCCAGATCCTAAATAAGCTTAAGCACCTATTATCTATTGCATCTCATGCCAGCTGAAAGCCATGTACCTCCGCGGATCTGAACCCAAACTCTACTATAAGACGTACAGCCCTACATGTTGAACCTTCTCTTGCTCTCCAGCTAGAGGAAACCCAGGCACATGGAGACCAGTTCACACTTGTGCTCAGACCTTACAGGCAGGAAGAATAACTATGACTCTAAGAACATGAAGAGGAACTTGACCCCAGGTACGAAAACCAGTAAGGTTTAAGCTACTTGGATCCTCAAAACCCTATATGAGCTATCACCTAACATTTAAAGTCTTGAATCAAAGTGTTTCCATTGAAATGCATTAGGTGCTAAGTATCTGCTTGGACATACACAGAATACCACCAACACCTTTAAGACATTAGCTCCTGAGCTACAGAATGATGCTTAAAATAGGCTTTTCTCTGTCATTCTGCTTTATGGGACTCAAGGCAGAAACTATGGTCTTAAACCACATAGACTCAGTTCTCCTTGTAGCTCAGCATGCTCCTGGCTAGACCTACACAATGTAGTCTGTGCTATTTCCAGGGCCAAATTTTCTTCTCAGTACAGATTTAAACTCTACAGAATGCAGCGGAGATTTTCCAGACATAGTGGTAGGAATGCATTTAAAGCTGAACTTCCCTTGTTTCTTATTATTCTCCCATATATCTCATGTACAGCTTTCTTTTAAAATGTGAACAATCTTAAAATATGTATTTGCATATATGAAACCAGAGTTTGTATCCTACTCTGAATGTGGCCCAATGACATTTGTGTTACTGTGCCTGTCCTGAGTCTGCTGATATGTTACACAAGCAATGACAAGCTGCAGAGAAACAATTTAGAAGAAAAGAAATGCAATTCTAAATGTGTTATGCTTATCTACATTTGTAATTCCAGTCATGGATCCTATCTGTTTGTAAATTTCAAAGCAAAATATCTCTGAACTTGCTAAGTCAGTATGGATATGCTCATCTTTTTCTTGCTGCATAAAATTAGACACATACCAGGCAACTGTGAACTGATTAAAAGAGTCTCTCCAGCAAAATTAAACAAGATAGGTCTTGTTATCAATTTGGTTGCTGACTCTTGACAGAGGTAAGAATGTAAGGTGCATTGAGATGCTTATGAGATTCCTACTGACTATTATGAGAACTTTAAGAAGTGGTTATATGCTGAAAAGTGACTCTGAATAAATAGCATTGTGAAGTTCCAAATTTATTTTCTCTCAAAGTCTTACAGAATAAATTTGCCCGCTTTACAGGTAAAGATACATTTTCTCTTGCTGACAGCCCTGCAAACTCTGAAAGTCACAGCTGTGTTCTCCTTGACTTGTGCATTTCATTATTGCTCTTCTGAAGTGGCGTCTTAGTTAAAACTCTATTGTTAATGTAAGAGAGAAAAAATTATCCAAACTACTTCCCTACTGCTCCGTTGATTCTACAAGACTAACAAGAATAAAGAGACTCTGGAAATTGTTTTTGCCATATAAAAGGAAAAAGGCATGCAGGGAACAGATTTAATGAGTATGAAGGGAAAACTATACCTGGCTCCATTTTTGACCAGAAGGACAGACGGAACACAGGGACAGGAGGTGCAAGCAACGACCTGTACGTTTTCTGAACTCAAAAGAATTTTCTCGCATTCTTCGGCAGCCCCCCTTCCACTCTAGATTGCTTATGCAAAAATTAAGGAATAAATCCCCCCAAGTTAAACAACTCCTGCATTCTGACGATGAAAAATACCTCTTTTGTGTCCAGCTCAAATTAGAGGTAAAGGTGCAATCTTCCTTACATATACTACACTGTGACTGGCTCCATAGTAAATCTAGAGTGCAACAAGTTCAGTCACGACCCAAAGGCAGCTGTGTCCCAGAGCCAGAAAATGAAGGTAGCTTATGCACCATGTTCAGCTCCTTTGCTCAGAGATCGGAGCTGGCAGTTTCATTAGTATCAGCCAGTACAGCTCTGCTGCTCAGAACAGGAAGTGAATAGCCAGAGCTTATTTCCACAGTTTGTGTATTTTGTTGGGTTGTGTGGAGTCTCCTCTCATGTTGATACAAATGTGTTTAACGCATATGAAGAGCTATGCCGAGTGCCTCTATGCTGTGCTTACCTCAACAGATTCCTCTATGGAGACAAGTGTTTACAACTGTGATGGCTGCAGTTGCTGTGGGCTATGAAGTAAATCTCCAGACATTTTTGCTGCTGCTCTGAAGTCTTCCCTGACTCTAATGGAACTCCTCTCTGGAAAACCTCTCACTTCAGCCACATACATGAAGACAATTGGCCTCATGATGTACTAGGAAACTGTGCAACCTGCAGTACGTTTACTCATTTAGCTTCAGATATAAATCCTTTAACAGGCCTTGAATATAAAAAACAACTAGTGCATATCCTAAGACTACTATAAAGCTATAACCATAGCTAAAGGGGGACACAAATCACTCTGAGATTTGATTTCTCTGAATCATAAAGATTCACCATAAAAATCTAGTTATGAGCATCGTTAAAAAAATGAGCTTCAGAGCATGAAATGTTAGAGACGTTTGCATGCTTTTAGAAAAATAGTGTCTTGTTCAAGATCAGATTTTAAATCATCCTCTCTAAGTTGTCTGAATGCTAACTTCTTGCAGGCAGGTCAAGGAGATGTGTAAAAATGTTGGCAAAGTGTGTTTTAAAAGTGTCATGTAACACAACCAGTACTGGGATGTCATGGTCTACTCTTCTCAGAAAGGGATTAGGGTCACATTTTGAAAGACATTTCATTTCTAAAGTTGTAGATAAATGCCTATTGACAGTTTTGAAAATTTTTAGTATCTCACTCTTGTCAAAATCCTTTAAATCCGGAAATATCTCAGCTGTTTCGAAAATTCCAGGAGGTACTGAGCATGGCAAGTGCCCAAATGACTTCAAAAGTCTAATCATCAGTGCCTTTAAATGGCTGGCAAAAGAACATATAGAACAGACCCCTTACACATTTAAAACAAGAGATAAATAGATCACAAAATGTAATGGGTTATTTAACATCGCTCTGTTTCTGTTCCTTTTATTAGGATAGGTCACGTTACGTCACTGAAGTTGACTGCAGTATACAGCTGTAAAATCAGTATGAGATAAAAATCATGTCCAATATGAATATGTTAAAAACATAGTAACATTTCTTGTTTGTAAACAGCTAGGATGTCATGATTCGTCTTGTGTTGGGGATTTCAAGATTTTGAGTAAGAAATAAGCAGAGCTCTTTCCTGGATTTCATCAGCATGTTCCCAGCAAAATCTCTTCCAGTGGTGCATGTGAGCTCCTGCATGAGCACAGGATGAAAGCACCTGTGAGAGAACTGAAGCTGTACTTTCCATGGATCACCTTGGGACTCTTGATTTGAGTCTTCCGGATTTTTCCTTCAAACTACCCCCTAAATGGCAGCAAAATGAATATGATGCATGGTTTGAGGAAAGTGCATTTACCTGCTGAGCTGGCCTTGAAACTTCCAGGAAGGTTAGAGAACTTTTCTGAAAAACTACTGTAAGTTTGGAGAGAATTAAAAGAATCTAGTAATTTATCCTATTATGTTTAGAGCTTTCAGAGGAAGTTTGGACATTATCTAGTAAAACTCCAGCTCTGATGGACCATTTTCATCTACAGAAAGAATTCTACATAAGAGAATTATTTCATCATCCTATTTTCTAGATGGGAAAAATGAAGCACAGGAAAACAATATGATGCAGGAAAACCAGAATTTGAACTCTTAGCATCCCACAGGTGGTAAATTTATCCACTAAGCCACATGATATACTTTCCAGTAGACCTCCATCAGATGAGGAAATAAGCAGTATTTGATGCCTCTCTGGTAATAACACTGAACACCATTTAAATACCAACCAAAATACGATTTTAGAGGTCTCATTTTCAAAGAAACTGAATATTCCTGTTGATTGCTTTTACTTAAAATTGCAACTAGCCAGTATGTTATTAGATCAGGTTTAATGAGTTACCTAAATAGTGATACAGGGTCATAATTTTCAGCACTCACTCTAGCAAACTGCTAGTAGCCTGTCTACTAATATAGAACTATTCTCTGGCAGGGGCATAGTAGTTATTTTATCCCTACTTTCATGGAGAGGCTAGATCTGGATCCACACTCCCTCACAGTCTGGGACTGTTCGCATCAGGAATTTGTTTTAGACATAAGGAAAGACCTGGGACTTAGTAATTTTCTTCCCATTTCAACTTGTAAATTTCCCTGGAAATTGGAAAGCCTTGGAATATTTCCACAGAAAATTGTAATTATTAATTTTTTCCCATTCTTTGATGAACATCTAAGTCTCATGAACCAGACATGGTAACTGGTCACACTGTAATTTGTTCATGCCATTCTACAACAATGCTGTTTTGAGCCTACACTGCCATGTTTGTTTATTTATATTGGCCCATCGCTAAACCAAGCATTTTAAACTCCCTGAGAAACTTTCAGCCACAGGAAAACTGGGATTAGATCAAAATGGCCATATGGCACCAGTGGCATCCTCTTTGATATGGTATGAATAGAGATGTGGAGAGCAAAGTAAAGATCCCTGTGCTCCCCCCACTCCCTTTGTGTGGAAATGAATATTCAAAGCACTGGTTCTTAGTAAAGACCTTAGATAATTGACCCAACCAAAATCAAGGGATTGCAAAATGCCTCTTTTCATGGATATATGGTCACTTCTTCTCAGGTTCAGATCTGGCCCTGTCTTTTTGAAACATGCGTTTGTTGTTCAATTTTACAGATGGAATCTTCTACATACATTCTGAAGTAACACTAGAGGGCAATAATGCACGAGATATTCAGAATTTCTGAGTCTGGAGAATATTTGAGATGGGTGGTCTTAATTTGCTAACAGTTAAGCAAAATTAATAATTTGCTTCATGTGTTTGCTTTAATTTGGAAAGGACTTGTGCTGGGATAGGAAAGGAGGAAGAAAAAGCTTCACAGAAGACTGGAAATGAAAAATCACTTGCTTTCTTTCACGTTGCTGTGATATTCTTAAAAGAAAGGGAGAAACTCTTTTGGGAAGGATATCTGCATACAGGGAAGGGGTGTCTCTTCCAAACAAAATATTAAAGGACATTTTAAGATCCCTGAATTTATTTTGTGTTTTGGTGAAGCACTGACAGAGGAAAATCTCCTGGAAAGGAAAGGAGAGAAGAGGGAAAAGGGAAAACAGAAGGAAAAAGGGAAAAGAAAGGGGGAAAGAGAAGAGAAAAAAGAAAAACTTTATAGAGGTAGGTAGAATTTAAAAAAAAAAAAATTATGTCTTCATTAGAGGTATCTTACCTGCATAGCCCAAAGATTGTACTTACCCTTAGTGTCAAGTCTCTCTGTAAGTTTTATCTTTAAAGCTAGTTGATCTGTAAACTGAGAGTTTGGCAAGGGAGAGAAAGAAGTGTTTGGTTTGGTTCACTTTGCTCTTGAAACTAATTTATCACCCTTTCATATTGTGCCTTGGGCCATATATTATTTTTAACAACTTTGCTTACTCAGATTGCTATTAGTAAAGGATATTGTCTAAAGCTTGGACATTGTATGGTGCTGGAAAATAAAACAAAAATCATCGCATCTTACTGCTTTCAAGTCTCAGTAAATTCAAGGCACCTGGATGGCTTTTTGTCTTGAATTTACAGCTCTGGTGATTAACATCTTCAGGGTGCATTCAGACATCAAGAGAAAGTTTTGCTTCAAAAAAGCTCTCTTTTAGGAATGTCAAGTACAAAATTAATGATTCAGGATTCAGTCTGGAAGAAAGAGATATAAGTGTGAAGTGAACCTTTAATGGTCTGTAAGAGGGAGTGACTGCTTAGAAGAGTTTTTATAGCACTGCACTTCCTGCTACTTCAATAATAACAGTAACAGTAATAATGCCTACCTCTTATATTTCACTTCCCATCAGCAGAACTCAAGTAATTATGTTCATTTCTTATCTTAAAGCAAGTGTTACCATAGAAAGGAATGTGATCATGTGGTACGTGTTTTCTACTATCTGTGTTTTTAAGCAACGTAGCAGGATGAGTTTTGTCTCCTCTACTGAGGCAGAATGCAGAGAAGGACCAAATAGCAGATAAAACTCTTTTTGAGCACCCACATTTTAGACAGATCACTATAATTTCCTTAAAGGTGAGGTGGGGATCATGTCATGGCTACACAGGATGTCTGGCTCCTTTGAGTAGAAAAAGAATGTTTGTTACATTTAAAAGCCTCACCATTTCTGCTTTCAAATATATAGCACAGGACTAGCATGAGGCCACATTAGTATGGCATGTTATTGATGGTTGATGCTACCTATCGGTTCAAGCCAGGCAGTTTAAAAACAGAAGATTATGTTCTTTTTAAGAAAAGGAATTAAAGAGAAGTCTTAAAATGCGCATCAGTCTGAGTGGGCTTAATTTTTTTTCCTCCTACAGCCAATAGAAAATTATCATGCCATATGAAATTAATTCAGGTCATGATAGTGCAGCTGTAAAGCTAGAGGACAATTCATGGAGATTGCTCAGAACAGACTCTCTGTTTTCATGTTGCGTTTAATGAGCCTTTTGGTTGAAAAATTTGTTATGATGCACTTTGTTTCCAGTATAAGATGAATATGGCTCCTGTGTTTTTGAGCCTCTCCAAGATAATTACTGATATTCAATTGTTTCTACTTTATGTACCTATGTTCCATAGGTCTACATTCACTTTGTCATTGGCAGGGTATGAAAGGGAACAATAAGGATATTCACATAGGTCAGGTTTCCCTGAAGAGATCTTGCCTCTCATACTGGTGTTCTTTCTGCTAATCCAAACGTAAAGATGAATAGTAACAATTCATTTCAGCTATATATTATTAATTTTAAGCAGTCTAATTTTTCTTTCAGCCACTTTATATTACCCACATGTAATGACCCTTGCCCACATAAATCAGCCAGGAAGATTTAATTCGCTTACTGATGAACCCAGTTCTGTTCATTTCCAGCCTCTTCCTGTAAAACTATGAACATAACGCTCAGTTTTTTCTTAGTCTTCTTGAAGAAGTAATGCATAACTAAACCCTTCAGTGAAACTTGGAAAATCGCCCTTCAGCTCCTAAATGCTGACTATTAACTGCAGGAATTTTAAGTGTTTCACTCTATTGTATTTAGCTCTACTATGCTAGATTATCCTTGATTTTTGCACTGTCCATTTTTGTTGAATGAGGTGATAATTAAACACATGCAGTCTATAACAGAAAGTGTTATTCAAAACTAACCAGTAAAGGTCACAGAATAAATACATTGACAACTTGCTAAGAAAGGAGATTATCCAAAGTCTTGACTTGGTGTTATTTCAAATCCCAAGACATAAGAGAGTTTTTATTCCCTCTGAATTCCTTTGTTGTTTGGGGATTTCTATGTATTGCTTAGCTTTAATTTCTGTCAAAGCCATCCAATCAGCTCTGTTGACTGCTTGGTAAAATTCCCTTCTACACTTGGGTCAGTATGTACTGAAGAAGACGGTTATCTGCACTATTAAACCTTTGACTTCTTGTCTTTTGAAGAGATCATTTTGCATTTTGCTATGGCAGAGCTGTAATTAGATCTGTTAATTAAGGACAGAATGAACTTTTTAAAAACTCTAAACCTCTTTGCATTTTTGATAAGTTTGCTTAGGTTGCTACTGACCTTCATACAGGGTTTGCCACTGCTTATTAATTGTTAAATTTTAATTAGGCACGCTGATGAATGTGCTAGCCTTTGCAATAAATAAAAGGTAGCTTCATTTATAATCGGATATTTACCAGTCTACAGTGAAATTATCTGCTTTCCTAGAACACAGTTAATTTAACATATTTTGATAACAGTAATTGGTGGTATATAAAACCCAAACCCAAACAGATAAATACAATGACTCCCTGGTTCAAAGATTGGATTACCAGCGCAAACTGAGCTAGGACACTGGATCTTAAAAACATTCCACAGGCACTTGAACTAAATGACCTTAACAGCTGGTCAGATATTCATGGTATTTTTACTGAAATTCTTTCAAAGTGTGTTTCCCAGAGAAGAATCAACCCTTCTTACAGAAAAAGCAGGTCAGACTGGGGAGATGATAGAGAAGTAAGGGGATGAATAAGAGGATCATCGTTCACGCCTAAGGGAAATAAAAATTTGCAGCACTAGTAAGCAACCTGCTTTTTTCTTTGCCAGTAATAAATATGTGGCCCGTACCTCTGCCTGTGTGACCCATCCAGGGACTCCACAGACTAACCCACCAGGAAGGCTGTGAAGCAAAATAATGGGAATCTGTCTCAAACTGCCTCGAAATCAAAGGGTACCAGGAATCATAATTCTTTCAGATTGACCAATAGCCCCATATCTGAAAGAAATAGCAAGTATCTATCCTGTTTGATTACTCTAGTAGAATTAGTAACCACACTGTTTAAACTGGACCTCCTGCTACTCTCACCTCTTGCCTCTGTGAAGGAACATCAGAGAATCTTCTCATGACGAATGAGATATTTAATTAGCCATGTCCATTACCATGAAGACAGAGTTAACAATCACCAGCTTCTGACACAGCACGCTCATGTATGTAACTTTATCCCCAGTTTCAGTGCCATAACTCTAAGCTGCGCAGCAAACTGTGAAAATAATAGAGACAGTGACTGAAGTCCCGGTTCAGGTAGAGGCAAGTGGCAAAAGTCACCCTTAATTCCCACACAGTCCCTGCCAAACTTCAGAGATCAACGGCCAAATGCTCTGCACTGCTCTTATCAGGACCCACCACATACACAATGAAATGCTACTGCAGCCGGTGCCAATTTTCCAGCGGTTTCACTGTTTGCCTTGAAGAAAGAGTAGTATGTATGATTCACTTTTTGCTGGGGAGTTTATTAAATATCTCTTCCCAAGGACTGGATAATCAGATAATTATCATGTTGTCTGTATTGCTACTGATGAAATGCTACCTAAATTTCATTAGGGATGGTCCAAACAGGTTTTGAAAGCCAATGAAGTGCACTGCTCAGAACTGTGTGTGTAGTGCCAGGGGTTCCCTGTCCTCTGACCATCTCAAAGCATGTGGTCACTGCTGTTTGGTTTGATGCCAGTTCTTCAAGTGTTGAGTGCTGCTTTCAAGATTCACACTGCAAGCAGCAGGGCTGATAACTGACTTGCCAGGGTGATTTCAGGCAGTCATGAAAGCACTACTTTTCAAAGGCTGGTGCTTTGGGAGCATTCTACCATACTGTGGGAATATTTTGCTAGTTGTACATCTAGTTGCTAACTGGACTTACAGTGAGAATTCAGAGACAATAGGCAAATTCATTTTCTGGGTCCTAAATAAGTATGTCTTCCCAGAAAACAAGTTTCAACAGACTCCTTATGTGGGAGTCAGTGATATGTGTTTGATTATCTCCCGACATCGAAAAAGAGACCTAAGCCAATTTTCAGAGAGTGTTCAAGTAACCTGTCTGCTGTTAACCCTGTTCTATCCACAGATGTTCCTGGCAAGTCTACTGAGAATCAACTCTTTTTCTTTTGAAATCAGGTATGATTGCGTGCCTGGCTTCACTTTTCCCTGCAATGAAAAGGTAAGAGAAATATCTGAAAGCTTCTCCCCTTACAGACATAAAAATGACATTACATCTTCAGCACAGGGTGAGGCACGCTTCATCTGATACTTTAAGACACAGGCTAATGTATCTTATGCAGCGCTGTTGATTTAAGTGAAGACCAACACCCTAGAAATACAGTTGTTACTGCAACAGAAAATGGGGCATGAAATAGAGGCCGCATATCAGTCTTTTTAATAATGATCTCCTCAGAGCTGTATTAACGAGCTGGAAGCGAGGAATTATGGTTGAGTAGAATTTCTTCCCCTTGAACTTAGAATAGCAGCAGGACATGAAGGAGCTGTAATAGAATGTTATTTTACAAGAAGTAAATAATGTAATAGAGTCTATAAGGATGTCAGCAGGAGAGTTAGAACTGTCATAGCATAATCCTGACTTGAGCAGCAATGTGTGAAAAAGTAGCCTGCAGCAGTTTTTCCAGTACTTCAATAATTTCTGCTTTCTCACTGATCTTTGTTTACTCTACTTACCTTGTCAAAAAAATGTTTTACCTTATGTTAAAATGCAAGCTAAAAGAGGAAAATGTATTCCCAGAAATCCCAACTTTTCAAGCACACACATTTTCTTTTCTTTTTGAGTTGTTGTTGTGGAAAAGATGGAAGAATTGTATTCCCTTCACTTAAAATATATGAAGAGTAGTAAAACCATAAATAAAAAGAAGCAGCGAGTGTCTTTGTTGCTTCTTTTTCCTTCTGACTAATGAATAATTCAAAAAATTGGCAGTACTACACTTCACATCCTTGCGATATGATGGCAGTTTTTCCAACGACTCCTCAAATGTAAGCTCAGGAGGGTCATGAAGCTACAGTGTTATCATTATTGGAATACAACAACATCTTCCAAGATACTGCAGCACCTTTATATCATTATTGAAGCAAGGCAGAGAGGACAAGTTTGCAACTAAATAAAATGCTAAGTATTAAACTGAAGTTACAAAAAAAGGGGAGGGGGGCTGAGTCTCTCTTTTGTCATTTCTCTTTTCATATGACATCTATTTAAATTTTCTTAAACCATTATTACAGGAACGTAGTAAAGACTGGGGGACAAACTAAACCAAACTTTCAGGATGGTTTTGCTCCTGCCTTGACATCATGCAAAGAATTCAGAGTACATACCCCCAGAAGAATACTCTCACAAGCCTTCCCCGGCACAAATTCAATCTGACTTTCCACAGGATCTAGGCACCTCTACTTTCCTTTAAAAAAGCGTTGCTTCTGTTGCTACTTTGCTAACTGGTGCTCTTGCAGAAACAAGGATCCTAAGCAATTCTCTCACCCCATCCTAGTCATAGCCTCAGGAATACTATGCCATGCTTTTAATTCAAATTGTATTGGCTTCTCTAAGTTTGAGACAGACCTTTAACATCAGTTTGGTGTAATGTGTTTGTATGGAATATTTGTCTTGGTTTTAAGGAAATACATTAAAAACCTTTCACTGAGAATATGAGATATTGCATTGTCCTTGAAATTGTGTTAGGTCCTTCAAAGCCATTTAATCTCAATTAAAGCAGAGCATACAAGATAAGGTGCTCTGAAGATGCATTAAAGCGTGTTATAGTGCCAAGCCTCCATGCACTCTGACACATCCTAAAAGCACTGTGGCATAGGTTTAAAGGTATGGTTCAAAAATCTCCTTGCGACCCATTATCCATGGATCATTAGCATAATTCAGAACTATTACAGTGTATTGTGCCAATGCGTGCTAACAAGAACTGTTAATGTATGAAGTCTTGACATGATAGATTGTAATGCCTCTGGCTCTGTCATGTCAATGGAAGTTTATGCATTAAATAAAACACACCAGGGGATTAGACAGTTAAGAGACTGGAAACGCACTATAAAGCTTTTAATTCAAAATCACCATTTGTAGTCTATGCTGGAACTGCAAAGTACAACCAAAAGTTTGACCTCAGATGGATGGTCAGAAATTTATTTGAAATGAGTTTAGTGTTCTCAGTACAGTCCTTCCACCACAGGACAGCATCCTTCATATCATTCCTACTGGGACCCTAAGGACTGTCAGCAAAACGAAGCCCAGGCTACCCTCACAGCTGAGTGAGCACAAGACATTTCAGGGTGACATGAGCAAGTTTATGCTGCCATTGATTTTGCTGCACTAATTCAGAGCATAAACAGAGGACTCAATTCTCCCGAGTTATCAATCTGGCGCCTTTCAGGCACATTTACATTGGCATGGGCTTTTGTTTTTTGTTTTCTTTTTTTCCCTTCCTAATTACATGTTAAGTGCAGCAGTGTTAACAGATGTCACTAGAATATAATTCCCAAGGATTTCAAGAGCAAATAACACTAGGAAAAAATTGATTCACAAAGAAATGTTTAGCTACCATGATCATTGAGAATAAACTACATTATTTGCTTAAATGCCTAGTTCAAATACTGTTTTTAGAGTTATCTTGTCATAAGATTTTGCCAAAGTTGCCAGCAGCCAGTGTTGAATGACAACCACACAGGAAGAAGACAGTGTAACAGTGAGAATTCACCAGCCACAAAGATAAAAGGCATTGGGTCATCGTTTTTACAGTGGTCTAACCTCCACACCTATATGGTACATATTGCAAAATCCTACTGTGGCAGAAAATGTCTTTATATTTGTAACATGCTAAAAAATATCATGAGTACCATGATATCCTGGCTCTATTTCCAACTTGCTTTTTGGGCTTAGAAAACCATTTTTCTATTTCTGTCCTCCTTAATTTGTTAACAGTGACTTTTTTTAAGCAGCTCACCTACTACATAAGTCTGTTGTTAATAAATTTACAGCTGGTTTGACTGATAAATTTAAAAAAAAGAATTACGTAGGAACCTGAAGTAATTAATATACCAGAATGCCTATTTAGATTCCTACTAAATAATGATTTCAGAAGCACAGAGTTCCCAGAGCTTCCAAAGAAGGCAGTGAAAGCTGCGAAGATTAAGCCTCTCTGAAAGCAGAGCTGTTTTAATACATCTGCCCACATGTGGATATGCACCCTAAAACTGATGCCCACAAATTTTATAACCACAGTCATAATAATAACTGATTAGTAGTTAAACTTCTTTTTGAAGTTCATTACCACTGCCTCTTTATTTTATACTACTACACATTAGTAATTTTTAATATGTATCTATTTCGGACATGGGAAAGCAGGTCATAAACAGACGAGCACACTTACATAAAAATACTCAACACAGACTGTCTTTGTAGTTCATGTACAAGGACTGTATGTTTGTTTAATGCTACCCAGGTCTACTGCCACAAGTAACACCGATAAAAGTAGTAGAATAATCCATGAAAATTGATTTCTATGTAAGATGGGAATATCCCTGACCCTTATCAGAAACTCTGTTGTTCATCTTCTACTAGACCACAGTGCCTGGAGCTGTATCAGCACATCAAATTCAGACAAGTCTCTTCTGCACGTCCTGAGCTGGCTGGCTGTGAAGGAGGCCCAGCCTGGGAGCCATGCGGCTAGGGCAGCTAACAGCCAACTGAAACCTGACCAGAAAGAAACTAGCTTGTCTGGCCAGCTCAAAGCATGGGGAAAGCAGGTGTGTATCTGTCTGCATCTGATCATAGCTTTTTTAACTTTTTTCCCTGCAACTTTGCCCTTGGACTTTGGGATGAGATATGTTCATTTTGCCCATTCTGAGTATGGTCTCAGGGAGTTACTATCCCACTTGGAGAAAGCCCATTAGCACCCTTCCTGCTGACATTTGCCCACAGGCCCTGAAGTCTCCAACACCAAAATAGAAAGTGGCCAACACCCACTGCAGAACAGCTTCAACTGTGTGCTAACACTCCTTCTACTCCGTGCCACGGAAAAAGCAGTTCCAGCAAAACATGTCAAAATTCTGCACTTTTACCCTTACACTAGCATATTCTCCTCACTTAGTCCATTGTTTAAAATGTGAGCGGTATCTGAGTTTTATCTTATTAGTGACCTGGTTCAGGCTCATATTTCCAATACTTCTGGAACTATTTCAGTGATGAACTGTAGATGGAGTTATTAACCCACTAGAAGAATCTGACAGAGGAAAAGGAAAAAGCCCTCAATGCATTCTTCTCCAAAACATTTCTAATCTTTGCAATTGTTTGTTCATTTACTAAAAATAGTATATTTAAAAGCATGGAATGGCAGAAGGCTGGAGTTATTGAGGCATATGACAGATATGACAGATACCTGGTTTGGAAATGCCACATGATTTCTTGTCCATATACCATTATCCACCTCTGAACACTTCTTAACAAATTCTAGACCTGCAGAAAAAGAACAAAACCCATAAATGCAACAGGAAAAGAACAGGTGAGATCTCAAGATCAAAAAAACCCCCACAACAAAACACATTCTTAGAAAGGCAAATAGCCAAATTTGCTTGATTAAATTTCATTTTAGGAGTAGCAATAGCTCCTCACTGTTCCCCAGCTATCAGTTAACATCACAGCTCACTCTCTCTCTCTGTGTTTCTGCCTTGTTTTCAGCTGAGCTTCACCACTTTTTGAACTTGGGCAATAGTCAAACCCCTGTTCAGTATCATCACCATTGGGCTAATACAAACAAAATCATCTTCACGGATTTCCAAGACATGCCAATTGCCTATTGAAAATATTAGGATGACATTCTCTTTCTTTGTAATAGAAGAGCTTCTCTCAATTGTTATAATACTCGCACATTTCTATGGAAGCAGAACACCCAGTCAGCAGTGGGTTAAGAAATCCCCTGGAACTGCATCATAAGCAAGTTTTATTCCTGTTCAGTGATTTATTTAAATGCAGTTATCTCTGAAAGATAAGAAACAAATCCTTAGGGTATTCACAGAAGCAGGGAGTTAGGGCACAAGGGGATTTTTCACCTTCAGATCGAATTAACTGACTATTTTAAAATGAGGATGGTCAACTGGGATGGTGAACCAAGCATTTGTTCAAGCGTATGGAACATGACTAGCAGAGGAACTCTGCTGACCTGAAGGTTTTTTGGGTAATCTGAAACCTCAGTTGTGGGAGCAAGGGAATTAGCAGAGACTACTGGGGCTGAAAACTAACAGTCAGTCCTAAACAGCATCCTGGAGAGCTGTTTGCTTTTAAGACACTCCTCACCTCCTCCTCCTCCTCCTCCCCATTTTACAAGGGGTTTGGTATGCATTTTGTTATCACTCTCAGCAATATGAAGCTATCAAGATACAGTTTGTACAGTTAGGAAAGCCGGTCTAATCTCTTCTAGCCACCTGTTCTCAGGAACTGAGTGCCCAGGCAAACATGGAAGCATCTTCTTGCACCAGGAGATCCACAATGGAACCTCTAGAGCAAAGAGGACACAGCAGCCAGGGCACCACTGCTGACATACTGCACTAAGCACGACGAGACACTGGTCTGTGTTAAGACCCTTGTACTCCACTACAGAGCACATTTGTCACAGGGCCTGAAGGCAAGCTGGCTTGAGGGGTCCTTTCCTTCAGCTAGGCTTCCTCTGCTCTCTCCCTGTCAGCTTAGTGTCATAAACAAGGGCCAAGAGAAACAATCTGTTTTGAGGTCAATATTACTTGTATATTTTCAATACTCACATAGATTTTTCTTTATGTCTTCTGAAACATGAAAGAACATGTTGATCACCTTAATATGACTTTCTTCTATACACATATATGCCCCTATTCATACATAATTCCACTGTTTGCCTAATATCAGACCTTTAATTTACACCAGAGCATTGTCGGAGGTGGACTAATTCTGAAAATTGTCAACACAGACATTCATTATTGTCAATCAGAGCAAGGTGGTCCTAGTAGCTTCCATGTAAGCCTATATAATAGTTAAATACACAAGTTTTCTTATGCAGATAATGACACAAGATAAATTGCACACACAAAATTGTTCACATTTACAGGCAGTATGAAGATTATGCCTTTTAGCTATCTTAAAAGTATGTAAAGTTACCATTTAAAAATAAAATGCTTTGAGAAATGTTTGTTACAATCCTTATGATACTGCAATTATTTCAACTGAAAAAACTCCACACCTAGCAAGACAATAATTTGATGGCTTGCTAAAAGAAACAAGCCATAATAATGTATTCATGTTAAGATCCCGCATTAAATGGAAGAACTACTTGAAAAGATGTGTGTCTGATTCTCTGTTACCCTAGGGCCACTTTAGACTACTCTGATAAAAGTGTTAACTGTTAGAACTGTTAGAACAGTGTTAAACAGCCTTAGATCATCAGTGCTGTTTATGCAGCATAGCAGAAATGGGAGTTCTGGCTAATATTTATACAATTGAGAATGTATAGCTATTTTTTGATGTATTGTATTAAAAACACCCTGGAAATGCTAAATGAGATTTAATAGAACTGATGATCTGGTTATGCTGAGTACTTTTGATTATTAAAGGAACAGCATTGTGTAATACATTTTTTTGCTACGGAACACTAGAGGTCTCTCTACACCTGTACTCTTTTCATGTCATCTCTCACTCTTGGAGTGCTTGTGTACGAACTCTTATTTTGGACCATCGTTTCTGTTTATGGTTTAGACAATTTACCTCATATAACCTGAATGCTAGTGTGTAACACCCACTTATTGAATTAATTGTTTAATAGGCCAATTAACTTCAGCTATTTCTCTCTGTAAGTGCGCAAATGAGATCATTCTCTTCCTCTACATAGTATGACACTATTGTAATGAAAAGTTAAAGGAGATTGGACAAAGCAATGTAGAATTAGTCTTTCGAGCATGATCCAAGAATTATTGCAGGCAGTGGGACTTTTGATATTGACTCCAGCTGCATCAGGATTTGCAAAAAGCCACTTTACTACAACAGAGATGTCCATTAAGCTGTGTCATTTTAACAGATTCATGTATCACTCCACTCACTAATGCAGAGTTTATCTTTTAGGTTGTGCATGTGTTAACTAATCTGTCTCTTATTTTGTATTTCTTTCCAGATCACTCAACTAGTTGGTTTATTAGGCGTTTTTCACACTCCTTACACATTAAGAATACCTGACTTGCACACTCAGTTAGCACTCACTAAACAGTGTTTAGAGCTAAGCCTCTGAGGAAATGCTGCCATAGACATACTCAGGGTAGCATCTGCTCAGTGAAGCACATAAATTCTTTACTGTGTAATTCAGTGTCTTTGGCTGACTCCTGTCAGAGAGCCTGCACAGAGATCCACCTCAGCATCATCACCATCTCTAAATTAACCTGTGGCAACTAAGATAGTTACAGCTTCCAGCAATTTATGCCACTCCTCCGCTGGAATTCATTGCCTCATGCCAGGAACAAGAGAACCCCTTGTGTGCTTCCTCAGGCACTGAGGTTTGCACGTGGACTGTTCATGACAGCATAGCAAAGGATTCTCACCTCAGCTCTTTGAGAGAGACCCATCCCATTTCTCCCTCCTTTCTTCTCCCCTTATTATGGCTTTTATCACCAGTTGTTGGAAAGAAGTGGAGAAGTGCTTAGGATTAGATGTCAAAAAACTTTAAATCTGACTTAAGATCCATAGTCATTGGTATATAATTTGGCTGTATTAAGTGGACCAGTGAACACATGCTTTGCATATATTAAAATCCCTCATAGTTAAGAGTTGTGCAGTCATCTAGCTTATTTTTCCTCACAGTAAATAAGCAAGTCTTCCTTTTGGTGTGTGGACATGCTATTATCTCCATTTCCATTTGGGAAACTGAGTCAGAGCGAGTCTGAGTAGTTTGCTAAAGGACCACTTACAACATTTCTGGCAGACCAGAGCCAAAGCCAGCTATGGAAAAGACAACTAAAGACTTGGATAATCAGTGTTTCATCAAGCAATGGGGTACCCAATCTTCTTACCTGGCAGCAGGTTCTTATTAAACAAAATGAAAGCACTTTTTCACAGAATGCTCGATTACATTATGGAGTTCAGTATCATTTAATGTTATGGAGAATAAAAATGTAAATGGGTTCGAAGAACCAATTAAAAAAGTTGATCCCCATGAAAGACAGATCTGTTAGTCTAACTAACAGACAGACTTTTTTTGTATTGGACTAAATACAAAAGTCCACATGCAACAGCAGCAAGTCCAGCCCATCGGATGAGGGGAAAAGGTTCACTGCTACATACATATTCCTTAAACACTACCCTCATCTTCCACTCCGCTCACTCTGGAGATAAGATGTTTCACAGAAAAGCATTTGTGTTGAAGTTACCACTCCAGCTGAGAGGAGAGAGAGGAAAGCTCTATTTCATGAGGGATATCTAGTAAGCAAGTGCAGTAATGGTTATATAATGCAAATAGGATTTGCAGGGAAGAAAGAGTTATTTTTATGTTTTTCCTCTAAGGTTCAGAGACTTTGTTCATATAAAAAGTATCATGTCTTATTTCAGAATGGCTGGTTCAGGATATGCCACGGAACAAGCAAACAATAATGACACAGTTTGCATCATGGCCAGAAGACTAAGCTTGTTAAATCAATCCAAGTGGTTTTCCCCTTCAACTGACAGGAAATCAGGCCTTTCTGACCTGATACATAGACCTACCACATACTACACCACCAGGTATGGAAATCAATACACAACAAGAGAAGACAGAAGTTTCAAAAGCAGCCTTTCTACATTTTTCAACCCAAGCATAGTACAATGGTTATAAGGGTAATTTTGAAACTAAGGGCACTGCAATGTTGTTTTTGTTTTGCAAAGCACATGCCAGTTCTCCAAGTGTAATGGCAACTGATGGCAGCTCAAGGCTATATCCATTTTTATTCCATGAGTGTACCAGGTACTAGTAGTGCTGGGAGGTCACTGTGGAAAATGAGGGGATCTAAACAACTACTTGTTTACATAAATATTCTAAATATGTCTTTAGTAAAGCATTGTGGTTATAGAACTAATTATCCTTCTCATCTCCTTACTGACTTCCGTGGCTGCACCTATTCCCTTTTAGGGCAGATCTCCCATTTTTCATATGGATCTGTGTACGCCCCGGTTTTTATTGATTATCATGTGAAGGTCAAACCAGATATGTGTTTTTCTCTCCTCAGGATCCTGTTACCAGCACTATATTTATTAAGCAAGTATATTATTGGCAAATGTAGCAAAAATTTAAAGCTAATTAAAATAAAACCAAACACAAGCAGTCTATTTACGTGCTTATTCTTATCTAATGATACACTTCAGTGCATGTCTAGTTAGACACACTACCTTGCAGTTATAGAAGACTGGAGTCAACTTACACACTTTCACTTTCTTAGGTCAAGGAGCTCTTTGTTTAGCAGTGACTGGTTTACCCAGTGAATGTCTCCCCCAGCTCGGCTTTGCCCTTCAAGGAAGCTGGATTTCCTCTAAAAAATCCTTATCTTTTTATTTTTCCTCTCATTTTCACACTGCTCAGTCATCCTTGTTACATGGTCTTTACCTTCTTTTTTCCACCATTAATTTTTTAAAGCTGGCAAAATTCTAGCCAAATAGAAATATCAGGAGAATACGCCTCTCCAGTTTAGTTCAAAATTGTAAATCATCAGTGGGGGGCTTTTTTCTCAAAATGAGGAAATTCTCCTGAATCAATTGAAACATTTTGTTCATTCCAAAATGCTAATGTTTCAGGTTTTATTTTTCAGAATTTTTTTTTCTCATAAGCTTCTAAATTACATTTAAGTAAATTTATCTGTAAACAAATTCAAATGATTGTTTTCTGAAATGTAAGAAAACTTGAATTTTTTATAGTTTTTCTTTTTAGGCAAAGAATCTTCTGAATTTGAAAGAAATCTGTAACTCATGTTTATTAACATGAAGCTGCATTCTTAGCAAATTACTATTGCTCATTCATAGTTAATTTCCCAGTTAGGCAGATGGACCATCCATGAGGATGTCCACATGATGGTCTTGCCATTGTTTGCCACCTTAATGGCTTAACTGATCTTACGCTTGCAAAAAGATACGTGGAAAGTATCTTTGTGACAAATCACTTCTGATACTGAATAAACTCCATTTTGGAACAGCACTGTGAGAACCCCACCACAGCCATATTACTCCTGAATAAGTAGACAGACCGACACTATCAGAAGCCTATCTTCTGTTACTTTTACTCTATGTAACTTGGCTTTCAATGGGATATAGTTTGGCTCTGAATCTTTTCATTTAGAGTCTTAACAGATACATATTGTTACCATTACCAAACCTTTCAGATACATCAAGGAAACAACACTGAAAAGAGAGGGGATTTTAGATAAAGCCAGTGAGATAAATCTTTGCTCCTAAACAGATGTTACACAATCTTTAAAATACATGCAGCTCAAGATGTCAGTTCCTAAGGTCTCATTTCACCAAGTTTCACAGATAAGAAAATTAACACAACCTCACCAAACACGAGCTGAATCATCCTGCAGGATTCATGGATTTTAAAGTAAGTAAAGACAGCTATGACTATCCAGTTTGATTTGCATTGCTCAGGCCAAAGAATTTCATCCAATAAATCCTCCTATCAAATGAATTATTGCTTTCTTCCATGTAAGCAGTCCTTGGATCCAGTAAGCTGTGGCTGAATTATAGCATATCTTTCAGGAGGGCGTCCAGCTTCCTTCCATCCTATAATACTTATGAGGGTAGGCACGAAGCCCAATAAGCCATCTTCTTTTCCATTCCATAGTGCTAGAACTTAATCCAGCTACGATGTGAAGGTAAACTTACATTGTTGTGACATACTAGTCCCATATACCACTGCCCCGACGCCGTGCCAGAATTCTACCTTTACTCAATGAGATAAGTATTTCTTCAGAAATGATGACTAGGGTACCGGGAAGAAATCAGATCAGATCAACAAGAGGATCACTATCTACAAAAGGAGTACTTCCCATTTGGAACTTTTCCCAATTTGTTTTGCAAACTTGGTGGAATTTGAAAAGTGAAGCAGAGATTGGAAGGAGGAGTGAGAAAGACAAAATGACAAAGGGCAAGAACATGAAAATATCTCAGATTTATCTTGTGCCCTTCACTGGAAATTTTTGAAAATAATACCCTGAACTTTAGGAGTGTTACCCACAGTCTCCCTATACTGTCAGCAGTGAGTTATACACTTCTGGAGGAGAACTCAAATCCAACAGGCTCTGAATCTTCTTTGGGTGCCTCTTCATATCTGCGAACAATATATAGAGAGCAGGTATATTCCTTACCTAGATACCAGTTTAGTGGGGTAAATTTGAACATTAATCATAGTTACGTCTAGATGAACGTAGACTGAAAATGGTCCTATTTATTCTGCTGGCAGGTATCTGACATCATCTTGCAGCTTAATTTGTTTTTCTATTACATCATTGCAAAATAAAATATGTTTAATAAGCAGAATCCCAACAACTTCAGGATGGAGGAGAGATTTTTGTTGTTGTAGGTGTTTGCCATTGGTGACATAAGCAAATAAAAGATGTCCCAGCTGCAACCCATTCTGCTGCCTGATTCAAGATTTTAATGTGAAAATGGCTATTTTTAGGCTAGAGCTCATTTGAGGTTGTTCTCTGTCCCCAGCATGTAGCTGATTGCTGATAACCCGTTTGGGGGAGTGGGGGTGAACTAGTGCAATCTGCAAACATTACGAATCAGATTGACTGAAAAGCAGAGCAGAGCTGCAGAGACCTTTCTGAGATTCAAGTCTGATCTCTGATACTCTGCCTTCTCTTAAAGATCCACTCTTTAGTTGTAAGTGACACTTCTTTCACATTTTAAATAGCTGACAGAAAATAAAAAGGAAAAGACCCTAAAATGCTTTTGCCAGACTAGTCAATGCGTTTAAGATTAAACTGAACATTTCTATACATCCGTGACCTTTAAAATCTGTTAGGAAGGTGAGATGTTAGGATTTAGTCTCAGCCAGGTGATTGATGTTTTTTTTCAACTGTAAAGCAAAGCTATAGTCTGTAGTCTAAAGCCTATTTATAATCCTCTTTAACAGCACTTGGTATGAAGATACAACTCATTTCTTTGTGAAAATAGCCTGGCTCTGCAATAGTATGATATATTTAAAGAAAACAAAGTAAGGACCTGGAGCTTGCCTCCAAGATATATATTAAAGAACTGTCAATAATTGCCCTGCATTTGAAGGAATTTTGTTAATATGAAAACCTGATACCATTGCTGTAAGGTAAGTGTCAATAAGGGTATTTCATTCATCCACTTACCTTCTGAAACAAATTGGCAGTGACAATAAACAGGAACAGAAGCAGCTTTGCGGGTGGGGCATTTGTTTCTCAGGCTGCTCCCAAGGATATGTCACTATACCACTTGCAAGTAAGAGCCAGTGCACAAAGAGCAGTCTGAGGGTCAACTGCCTACTGACAGTAATGCTTAATGCAGCCCCCTTCACTCTTCTTAACCTGGTATGCTCTACTGATCCATTCTTCACGTGCTCAAGGAAAGGTATACATCCAGATGTAAATGTGCATGCCATTTGATGAGGTTTCACCATACAGCTTTTTTTCCCTGTCCATAGAAAACTAATGGAAAGAGGGAGAGAAGGTCTCCTGCATTCACTGAAGTACAGAAATGGCCCAAATTCAACAGCTTGGCACCTCAATGTCAAGTTGAAGTCAGAGCCTGATTGTCCTTTAGTTCTAACTGCCCATCACAATGATCCTGCTGTCTGCTTCTTGTTACCTCTCATTATCTGACACCGGATTGCAAATCTCACAGTAAACCATTAATAAGCCCAGGCCATGTGCTTATGTGGAACATTTTATACCAGTCATCAGACATTGACCTTGCTTCTGGAAGGCCAGGCTGATTTTTTTTTTCTCCTTCACTGTGTGTTTTCAATATGCAACGCTGCAAATAACACATTAGAAAATGCAGCAAAAATGACAAGTGAAAACTATTTGTTTTACTTAAAGGGATCTGCCTTAAAGTCTGTCCTGATCCACTTTCATCTACTGACATACAGAGCATGTATCACCCTCTATGGGTTCGATAAGTATTAAGGGCACATTATGCACTCAGGTTTCAATCCTGCCACCACTAATATTGCTTGATTTCAGTCTTAAAGCTGCAGTAAAAATTTACAAGGAAACACATCCCTGGTGCCTCAGTGCAACTTCTTTTTGAGTTTTCCAGTAAAGGAAAAGGTGGGAACACTGCCTGAGTTATTGCAGGCTGATCCCCCTGTGCATTCAGTCCCTCCCTGCCAGGGAGTCAGTCCAGATGGATGTGTTCCTGGCTGCTATCTTCTCTCACTACCCCTTTGTCTTACAAGGTGAAGTATGCCTCACTGCTGGCACTCAGACTGATGGGCCTGCCTGCTCCCTCCAGAGCAGAAACATTTACCCTTGATCTTTACCCCAGGGAAAAGTTCCTTGCACTCTGCAGCTACCAGTCTCTATCACTATTTGCATGCCTTATTTTCACATTCAGTAACTAGAGGAGTTAGTCATGAGATCTTGCTTAGGGGGATTTTAAAATGAAAGGCATGCTATTGAATTTAACTGCCTCACCTTCCTTTTACAACAAAACAGCATGTTTGTACAATGACAAAGTAAAGCATTCCCTGCAATCACAGGCAAGGAGCTTCCTAGACTATCGATGTCCCAAGAACTAGGTGTAAATGAACTAAACAAATTTAAAAACACATAAAGGTTCAGGCTCTGAAATGGAGTCTCCATTGAGCACTTATCTGTCTAAGTATCACTGGGACTTAAGTACAGTGCATACTCTCGAAAAAAACCAACCAAATACACACTTGAAAAGGGTCAAAAGACAAACTTAAGGGCAATGTGATCAAACCTAGAGTTTATGTGGGCAAGGAGAATGAAATATTAACCAATCTCTCAAAGGAAATACTGAATCAACACAGTGGAAGGAAGGTCTCATTTTATTCTGCGTTGTCAGTTTGGAATTTCCCAGCTTCTCTGAAAGCATTGCTGGAGGAACACAGCGTATATATTTCTTTTACCTGAAACTGATACAGGATCATTTGCTGTTACATCTTGATACAAAAATGTTAACTGTTAGTGCTGCACCTCTCAGGGAAAGAAGCAGAAGAGAAAAAAAAAAAAAGCTCAAGTAGCAGGTAAACATCCCTGCTACTAAATCTTTCTCTGCATGTCCAGCCTTTCTATTTTGGTTCTTTGCTGAAAGGAAGTACAGGACTATACCTAAGAAACATGACTGTCAGCATTCATTAAGACCAATGCTTAATCTCAGTTGACAACATCAATGTCAGAATCGTAGCTGGGAGCTGGCAGCATTTCAATAGAGGATTCTTCTGAGCTCTTACACACTACTTCAATAAATAATCCTACTGGGAAATATGGAGAAGAGCACTTAAAATTATTTTAGCTGGCACGTCACTACAAGGTTGAACCATCATGTAGTGATGTGCCCACTGCCTAATTCCACTGTGAAATGTTGAAATACAGCTTTTAGCTCCACAGAAGCATGTAGGCCTCTATTTACATGCAAATTAATGCTATTCATGTGTGAACTACAGCAGGTACTGACTCTGCCAGATGGAATAATTTGGGGATGGGCCCATTCTCTTTTGCTGAGGGCTGCATGTATTCACACATTCTGTAGATAATTGTTGGAGTTTCTATGTCACCAGAAGTCCCAATTAAATAACTATTTAAATAATTTACTTATTTCCAAGCAAAACATGGTCATGCATGCAGTTGCATAGACTAAAAATAATGATGATGATAATCACACTTATAATACCACTATTAGTAATAACATCATCAGCAATAAGGGAGAAGCAGGTGGTTCAGGGCAGAGTATCAGGAAACCTGGACGTGTCACTGCCCAGTGATTTTGGACATGCCATTTCATCTCATCTCTTTTTTCCCTTTGTTTTCATCCATAAACTATTCACAGAAGGCATAATACTCTATTCAGTTTCCTGAAGTAGGCAAAAAAACCCACAAACATTACTGTAACAGATATTTACATGCATTTCATTGCATTAGCCCCTACCTGACCTTCACCAGTGGCAAGGGTCACTTGATTTTAATCAATGGCAGCCCCTTTCCACAGAATTAGGATGATATTGCAAAGCAGCAGGTGGCTAAACTGACTGATGAAAACAGGCCTGGTTTGGCTGATAGTGCTTTATTTGAAGCACTGATATGCTTAATATTTGTTCAATTATCAGCAGCAGCAAAATCAAGACATCGGTGTGTGAACCTCCTCAACATGCGGTGGCCAACCTTATATAAGGCAGCAATAAACACAAGACCTGAGAGGAGTCAAACAACAGAATCAGCTGATCTCTTTACGCTTGGAAGCTACAAAAGGTTTTTTAACCAGTGATTTTCATTCTCTTGAAGCTGGAGATCTAGAGACAGATTTTGACAGTTGCACAAAGAAAAGGATTTAATAAAACTGAAGAAAATGAGATAAACTTTGCATAACAAAAGAAAGGAGGAAAATACACCTGTCTTGCAGAAATAGGCTGCAACAGGATGTGAGAGGCTGTCCTCACCTCCTGCTCTCCTTGAAACCTGTTTCTATAGTGTGTACTTCAAGTCATACAATAGGGGAGCAGCCTTGCTGCTGCCAAGCCACACTGTTTGCACTGAATCTGCATCCCGGGGTGTCATCATACGGGCAGCCCTCTGACATGGCTAGTCCTCTGCAGACTGCATCCAGCCTCTGCCTGACATGGCTTTGCTAACAGCCTCTGACTGGCCCTCCAGCAGACACCTTCCTGATTTTGCCCAAAACAACCTGCTTCTGCAATGAACATCAGAAGTGTTACTACAGAAAGCAGTGCGAAAGGAGTACGGCAAGCAAAGAAAATTAGCTGCACATTCAAAAATCCATAAATGGAAATGACTGAAAAGATCATAAACAAACAAAACAACCAAAAAACCCCACACCAGAAAATCTCTAAATTCAGGCTAAATATGCAGCCATTAGGAAGGTCAGCAGAGCCCTTTCCTTTTCCAGTTCCTCCTATTACAGAGACATTTCATGAGCATTTGGCTTCACTGCTCCCACCCCCTGGAACACTCCCAAATGCCTTTACATTTCAAGGTCTCTAGGGCTAGTGGATGGGTTTGCTTCACCTGTAAATGTTGGCTAGCACTGCAAAACATAGACTTACTATGGAATCATTACAGTGGGAAATACAGCATCATCTTCCAACCATGGAAAAAATCCCTTCACTGTAATCCCTAATTCACAAAGATATTTCTCCCTAAATATAATTTCTAAAAGGCCATTTAAAAATAAGATCAGACAATCATATATTCCTGCAGAAGAGAAAAGAAAAACCGAAGGTGTGAGCATCATGGGTATAACGGCACACATTCAAGTACTAATGCCTCAATCATTTTTTAATTTAACAGAGATGAAAAAAAACCAGGAGATAGTCCATTCTGGACTTTTTACTTTCCCCATGTGCTTGATTCTAGGACACTAGTTTTGTTTTGGTTTTTAAATCCAATCTTTCTTTGTCAATTCTATGGGATAATAATAATTAGGTCAGAAAGTGGAATAAAGGGCACTACCATGAAATTGATAACCATATCTGTGAATGTGAATGCTTGTCTCTTCAGCTGGTATGCACAGGTTTGCGAATAGAAAGGCTTGATTTGCTTGCCTAGTTCACCAGCAGTTAATCAGCACACACTGACAGACCTGCCTGATATGTGATACATTGAAAAAAGCCCTAACAGAGGAAAAACAATGAAAAGTTATTCTGTGCTGCACACTTCCACAGACACTAAAAACTACTGCACTAGATTAGATGAAAGACCACCTAGTTTTGTACTCAGTCTCTGAGAGTGACCAAGGAGGGAGTACAAGAAATGGGAATGCACAGAGAAATGCTTTCCCTGCTGTGCTCAACAATTCACAGTCTCTGTGACAAAAGATTTGAACACAGACTTGCTTTTACTAGCCACTAACAAGCTTGTCCTCAAAGAGGTTAATCACATTTTTAATCTATCTTTAATTTTATCTTCTAAAAATCCTGTAGCAATGAGTTCCACAAATTAATTATACAGTGTGAAAAAGAACTTCCTCCTCTTTCTGTTAAATGTACTCACCAGTAAGATCGCTGGTTATATTCTTGTACACCAATCTTGAAAAGCAGTAAAGTAATAATTCCTGATGCTTTTCCCTTATATTGTTTATGATTTTATCCACTTCCATCACATGCATCTCCTTTCATTTATTTTCTAAGCCAAAGACTTCTAATCTGTGTGATCTTTCCTCCTATTTTGAGCATTCTTGTTGCCTTTCTCCTGTTTTAATGTTCTCCCCTGAGTATTACTTTGGACTTCTCAGTACTAATTTTTTTCTGCTATTTTATTAGTTCTGTGAGTTTAAGGTCTAAGCTTTTCAGTTTTCAGTTTGACTATCCTGATAATTTTCTTATTGCCACTACACATGAACCACCTCTCCGGGATCTCTGATAATACATTGATTAGTACAAATCCTAGCTCAAAGCCTTGGAGTACCTCTCTTCAATGGAAAAGCTGCCCGTGTATTCTTACCCTTTATTTCTTATCTTTTAACCAGTTTTTAATACATGAGAGGACCTTTCCTCTTATGCTTTGACAGCTTAGTTTCCATGAGAGTGTCTCATGAGAAACCCTGTCAGAAATGTTGAATGGAAACCACTTGTATGAAATGTTTCCTATCAGGAATTAGAAAATTCATTCAGGATCAGCAATCTAGGGAGAGGACTATTTGATTTCTGGAGAAAGGGAAAAGGAATCGTGAATAATTTATAGGATGTTTTCTGACATTCTACGTCAAAGTAGATGCTGCAGATGACATTAAAATATCATGATATCAGCTTAGCTGATGTTTTAGTAAGATCTGGTGAATAATAAAATTGATAATTTTCTCTAAATTCTATATAATCCCAATTTAACTTCTTTTCTTTTTTAACTGAAAACTAAAATGAAAACAAGGACAACCTGAAATTAAATAGAACAAGTTGAATTTGCCTTCAAGCACATTTGGGTGAGGCTGAAGAAAAATGTCTGACCTCATAAGAGCCAATATTCAGTGCTGGAGCCCCTTGGCAGCTCCCGTCAATCCTGGCTCAGAGTGCAAGGCCTGCTCAAGGTACAAGCAAGCCAGACTAAAAGAAGTGGCAGACTCTCTCCTTTGCTGTTGTCTATTCCACTCTTTAACAGCGGATCAGCCTGAACTGCTCTGGTAGATGCTGCATTGCCATCAAGCATGTGTAGGATGTACAGTTTCAGGTATGGGCCACATTCCCTGCCAGCACTGGCAGTCACCTCTTGCAGCTCCATCCTGGCAGCAACAGCCACAAAAAGTCCCACTCTAGCAGTCTCCCCAGCTTGGCACCTTTCCTTTCCAAAAGCCTAGGAAACACTTCAAATACAGAGTGCTCTAATGTAGCGCTGCTTCCTTTAAAACTCAGTAAGGAGAGAGTAGAGAAATGCAAAAACTTTAAAGTAGGTGGGAAGTGAGGACCCCTTTCAACTACTCTCCTCCAGTCAGAGCCATTCTGAAGACCTCTCTCCTCCAACCTTTCTCTGTCATAAACCCCCCAAGCCTCACTGCCGACATTCTCAGTTCTTTTCCCGCTTACTTGCCATAACCTTAGGGACTGCTGGCAGTCCTTCTCCCCCAGCAGAACCCACTCTGCCATCCCTCCGAAACTGAGTTTTTCCCACTCTGCTGAGAAGCTGTAGAAAAGCAAAGAGTAAATGGAAATCTATACTGCTGACACTGAGGAGGTCTCTGTCTGTTTGAAATATAAGTTATCGTAGTAATTTGGAGAGCTAAGCAAAGTGAGCAGAGAATCTGTATGAGCAGGCTTTCACATTCTGTTTCCTTCTGGTCAGGGCATGGAGAAAAATAATTTACCAGGGAAGTGATCTCACAAAGACATAACGTAAGAATTAGTAATGTCTAAAATAAAATAAACTTTGTATCTTATATTTTCCTATAATTTCTTTAAAAGAAACATTTTTCTTCTTGAAAAATCCAAGTTAGCTTTTATTTTATTTTATAATCTTGTGTTACTTCCTGATGAATAATCACATGGAGATAAAATTCAGATTCATGTGTACCAGGCATTTAAGGATATAAAATATCAGAGGCATATTGTTAATTCCCCAAGCCATACATTGTAAACCTAAGAATGCCAGCATTAACATTACACTTAGAAGACATCTGCAAATACTAAGGACAGTAAAGGTAATTAAATAAACTTAACACTTCCCTGTACTTCAAACAGAACAAAGAGTTTGAATTCCTGCTGTAGGTGCCAAGCCCACTCTGTTTTAACTCTCTAGTTATGACCAATTTCATACAGGAAGTTATCATTATAACAGAGAAGCTCCCTACAAGGTATATAGCTAGACAACAATTTTAGAATAAAAGCTAAAACCGGAAATTTTAAAAGGCAAAAAACCCCATAAAAATAATCTAGAAACAGTTAATGCAAGAGAACTACTGCTCCTTAACAAAATGGAGAAAGATAATCTTAGAATAGTTTATCAGAACATTGTTGAAATTTTTCTTTTCTTAGATGTTTTGTGTTGGCTGGGAGCCATTTACTCCTGCACTGCAATTGAAGAGAACATTTGCCTCCTTGGTTTTCGATTCTAATATCTCATAGCACAAGCAGAGCTTTTGTTATGCATCAGCAGCTGCCAATATTTTAATGAAAGGCTCCAACAAAAATGGTTGTCCTTTGCTTTTGATTTATTTTAGCTGGCAGCTCTTCAGAGTTTCACTCCCCAGTTCAAACCCAGTCCACTGTAGCTTCTATACACAGTCCTCCAGGATCTCCCAGTATTCTCCCATTACAAACTGACTGACTACATTGTCAGAACCTCTCAACAAACTTCACAGTTTCATTTAGTCTGCAAGACTTTTGTTTTCAGCAAAGCAAATTCCCAATTCTACCCTCACCGCCTATTAAACTGGAAGGAATATTTTACATCAGATATGTTACTGCTGAATCTAGGCATTTAGCAAAGTCTCTAATTCTGTCTCTTCATCCTATAGTCTGCATTTGTTTCTCAACAAGTAAGACCTTTCTTTGCCTATTAGTTTATTTAAGGTTTTAATTTTTGATTCTTCTTTTTTTTAGTTCTTGCATGAGTGTGTATTTCACTAACACTCCATCTTGGATGCTGTTATAGGCACAGGCAAAATGTCAGAACTCTTACTGACAAAAAGATTTGTGGGCTTTTTGCACTGGACTCTGCTGATGTCTGTTTTATACTATTGGTAACAACAGCACTTAACCAGCTTCCTTTCTGGTGTGATATTCCTAGGAACTTTCAGTAAATCAGCTGCAATCAGGGAAAAAAAACCTTGAAAGATAATAAATGTCAATTCATTTGTACAATGAGAATAAAAACTGAGGCTGATTGCAAAACACAGTTTAGATAAAACAGTGGAAACACTATGAATTATATTCCTATTCATGACACAGAATTTAAAAGCATAGAATTTGCCCAGATTAAAAAAAGTCCTGGAGAGATTATATTATTTTACCCATTTCTACTAGCTTTCATGATTTATCTTGCAGTGATGGTTCAGTGGATATATAACACTGCTTGGCGTACTAAAGAGTGTCACTTTCTTCTGATTCTGTCGAGTTTTAATGTCGACTACCACAACCTCTCCTGTTCTCACTCTTTCAGTGTGATTTCTAATACATCTGACACAATCTCTTGCAAGTCCTTATTTCTCTGTAATTACATTAACATGATGATGTGCCTTCATCTGGGACTTCATCAGGATTTCATCTTGTAAAGAAAAAGAAGTCCTAGATCATTGAAGTACCTTTTTCTTATGAAACCATCTTCAAAGCCTTAACCTCAATGTTTCTATAGATCTGTCAGCTTAGAAGTAACACCTGACACCGTCAAATTATTGCCATTATCACATTCAGGGCAATCACTCCTCCCTCCCCTGCCATCCCAAGGTTTTCAGAAAACAAAAAGTAGGGTTTCTTTCAACTTTGAAAGTTGTTAGCCATGAGTGTGACTTAGATTTACTGCATTATTCTACTGTAGTGTCCCAGGAAGACTTGGCAGAGATTGATTCTAGCCACACCGAGGATGACACATATCAAACTCCTTCACAGATGCTTATTCACCCATCAGATTATATAACGTTGACCCTGGAATTGCTGAGAACTAAAAGGAGTAAAAAAAGAGTTGGATGTGTTTTATCTGGGATGCCAGGTCATTAAGACTATTCTGGTAAGATATAACAGAATGGTATGATGCAGCCCTTCTACCTCAGGCTATGAACCTGTCATCTTACAAGTGAAGTGAAGTCAGTCTGCTTAACTGCCTAAGCAATAAATAGAACCTCTTTCCTAGCACATAATAAAAGCAATGGACAACTTCTACTTAACTTTTTCTTCTTCATTCTCTCTCCTAAAAGTGCCCTGAGCTCTGCTGGAGTGCTTGTTTAAGTGTTCACTGTTGATACTTGTAAGTAATTAGCCATGGTAATTGTGCTATTTTTTATGCCATGAATGTCATTGTATGTTTACAAATACAACATCATAACTTCATGAAGTGGTGGAACATGGCTTTAATGCTTAAGATGGGAAGGACAAAAACCTGTAGTTATTTCCTAAAAATTTCCCACAGCATGTCATTAAGTAAACTGGAATGTGAGCAAACACAGGACCTAGGTCATTACCATAGAGCTAAGACATTTCTCTGATGACATAGTCTAATGCTAAATATGCATTCGATTAGATGTTCCATTTTAAGATGGTTTCTTCCCAATAGCAGAAACCTGCCTACTGCACAGGGGACAGAACAGAGGAACTACAGCAAGCATCCAATTTTGACTCCATTGTTATAAAGGTTGGTTCAGATTGTACTACTGAAAAAGTGGTCTATAGTTATGCAAAAAATGTATTTAGGGTTTATTAAAAATCCTACATTGGTGAAGGACAGATATTACACTGACTGACTTCTCTCCCTCTCTTGATATTTGCAGAATTTAAGGCAGCTGAGCCAATTTGATCTCCTATATCTTGCAGAACATTAATTTCAGTTACCTCTAGGTTCAGCTCAACATCCTGGTCTAGACTAAGGCATTTTGATCCTCAACAGACAAACCCGTGGCAACCACAGGCAGACAGTGGAAAAGCGTGATGGTATGCCACACCATGCAAGGCATGGTTCACACTATAGTGCTGACTGAATATGATCTGAAAAAAGTTGTTTGTATCGACCCTTTTCCTACGGCAATATACTAAAGCCACACGTTGAGGCAACTGTATGTCATGACCCTTACATCCTTCTCTGACTGCTGCTTTTTAGTTGCCTCAACTTTGTACTAATAGCAAGTTACCTTTCTTGCCAGATGGTTAAAATTTCACTCCTGGCCATTGTGTCACACCAGTCATTAGGTTTCTTTAGAAAAAACATACATTAAAGGCTAATATATGATCTTTGGCACTTCTGCCTTCTGAGGAATATGTTTTCCTTCCTATGAATGGCTTCACATTGACCTAAATAAAAACATTGCTTGTCTTCAGTGTCCTGGTACAGTCCATACATTCAGCTCTAGCCCTCTTTTTCTTAGGTCTTTAGGCTCTGAGTTGGCAGAATTTGTATCTTCAGTTATTGCAACAAAATTATGTTTACAAACGAGGAAGATAATCAGGTCCCTTTAAAAATCAGGTTTATGGGAGCTAATCTAAATGTGAAGTTAACTCATTTTTAAAGCTGCAGCTTAAACTGTCATTAAAGCAAAAAAATAAAGGCCTTTAGAGAGAAGGGAACATTAAGAGGAAGGAACTGAGACATCAGGTTACAGATAGAGTTGTTTCCTGCCCAGCAAACTAGTAGAGCTAACCACTTCATCTTCCATCCTGCATAAACAAGTAGTTGATGATACAATAAACGCAGCAAAAGTGAATCTCAATACTGCAAATGGTTTTATGCCAAAGCGCAACAAAAAACAGGCTCTGAGGTTGTATAAGCTCTTTACAAACAGGCAAGTTAAGACTGCAATATTACACAAGATCATTTAAAGCCTCTAAAACCCTTTAAAATTTCCCTCCCTCTTTCACTGGCACTTTAATAAGGCAATTCCCAATATCTGACTTGTGAAATAGCCTGGAATATAACAGTTGTATCAGCAGCCTGTAGCTAGGCTGTTCCTTATTGGTCCTCTGTGAACATTTTAAACACCCTTCGTAACATGATGAAAGCCATACCTATTTCAAGGTACGGCTTATTTGCCGTTATTGCCCTTATTTGCACAGAGGGAGTAGTTAAAAGTTTTGATTATTGGGACTGCAGACGGTGGTTCTGATTCTGGGAGTAGCAGTCTATTCTCTGAGTCCCCAGCATCTGGAGACCACTGGCTACACTGGCACCCATTTTTTCTGAACTAAGTCCTTTTCATCTGGTAACAAATCTGTGACTCGCATTGTTCATTTCAGTAATCCAGCTCGGTGTCACATCAGCTTTGTCCCCATCTTTAAATGTATTCAGGCCATCTGTCTCATGGTCTCAACTGGTAAAACAATTGCATTGTAGGTTACATACAATCAATTCCCAGTTGTTCTGAACAGCTTGAGATGTCTCACATCTTACTCAGTGGCTTGTGGAAGAGACTGATAAATGATTTTTTATAGGAAGATGATCAGTTTAGGATTCCCTTTACTGACATTTCACATGCCAAGAAGTTCAGATTTTAGCTTGATATCTTTGCACTTTTTCCCCATATGGTTTTGGCTCCTCTTGCAAAGAAATGTGTTTCTCTCCATATGTCTCTTATCTTGAATTTTCAGTGTCATCTTTAATTAGAAATTGAAAATCAGTTGCTTTGATTTATAACAGTATTTGTCATTGCTGCTATTGTCTTTCAGACAATCATATTCAGATGTTAATGTCAAATTAAAATTATTCTTTATAGGGTCATAAATATGAAATATGCAATTAAAACGTTCCCATTAAGAAATAATAGAGTGTATGACAGACTCTTGTTCACGATGCTTCAGCAGCACACCCAGTCAGCACTGTCCTTGTGAGACAGTGTTGTGAATCTCTGTCACTCAGACCTACCACAGCAAAAACCTAGATTAAATCTGCGGCTGCAGGTGTGACACAGTTCAAATTCAGACACCAGGGGAGTTAAATTTGCTTTCAGCTCTTGTGATCATGATGAAATTGTCAAAGTGAATGATGATGCATGATCCAAATGGAGAATGCAGGTGGTCCTCGCTGAAAGCTGTGTATCAGGAACAATTGGGTCTCCTTACATCCGTGGGACAAAACCCAGGGGGAGCAAAGCTGTGGTCCCTGGCAGGATACAGCTGCTCCCTTTTGGATATGAAAGGCTAACCATATGCAGAGAGAAGAATGAAAAACACTGAAAAGCATAGGCCTGAACAGGCAGGCCACCACTTGCTACACAGATTTGTAAGCAAAATCACTCTCACCCCAATTCCATTTCTGAAAGTACATCATATTCCTAATTATTTTTTTGGACTTGAAAAACATCCAGCTTCCTTATGAGGTAACTCCACACTAACCTGTGGGTTCTAGTGACAATAGATAGGTCCTTGCCTTGAAGCCTCTGGAAAGAGCTGGGTTTTGTCTTTTTCTTTAAATGAAAGGATCCTGAACAAATGTATAACTTCATTTTGGTAGGTCCTTTTTCATCCTGAGTCTATAACCAGCATTTCTCTTTCATAAGGAACCCTCTACAGTAACTTAGCTGACCCTTTTGTTCTGTTACACATGAGCACAGTAGTGTGAGAATTTCCAGCATTCACTCATTACCTTAC